>NC_057950.1:26464549-26764549 GCF_018555375.3 Anguilla rostrata | reverse complement strand
GTAGACCTCCACCATATAACCAGAATGAGGATAGCCCCCTTACCCCGCACCCACCCACCCAAGAACAGCTCAGAAAATAGACCTTTTATAAATAGAAAATCTGGTTTAAGTATTCCCTTTTCTTGAAGTTGGCTATGGTCAAGACTAAATTAGACATTTTTCCTTCATTTTGACTCACAATTGAACGCAAGCAATTGAAGTTTAGTAAGATGAATGTGTCACAAGCACAGTCTCCTTACAGACAGAAATCTGGATTATTTATGCCCAGAAATTATATTTTTTTATTATATATTTTTGCTGTATTATTTTGTTTTATGTCCCATTGACCATGACTTTTCCAGATTTTTCCAGCAATATTACAATTACATGGATCTGATTTGCGGACTAATGGCAGAAAGACAGCCAATCCCATGTAAAATACACACCTTGATAAAACATATTTTACCTGTCATTAAACATACATTTTCCAAGTTCTGCAAAAGACACCACAGAGCACGCTCAGGCACGCTACGGGGGTTTGAAATATTAAAATGCATTCAAATTTATATTTCTTCTGCCTCCTCTGTAAAGGGAATGAAAACATTGACTGGGAATCGGCTCAAGTTTTCCGTGTTCTGTTACATTTTAGCCATGCTACACAGCCCCCTGCCCCCCCCCCCCCCCATCACATTGTTACACACACCACTGCTGATGTTCATCCTTATAATGACCACTTCTGGGATCGTTGTTGCCTGCATCGCGCGGGGGGTGGGGGGTGGGGGGGGGGCTGCTAACGCGGTGCGCTGGAGGAGATCAACGCTGGGGGCGTGACTGGCCCTTACCGCCACGGACTCCAGCGACCGCGCTGCCCGTTAGAGAGATCCTTCAGCCCGTTAGGGAGATCCTTCAGCCCGTTAGAGAGATCCTTCAGCCCGTTAGAGAGATCCTTCAGCCCGCTTGAGAGATCCTTCAGCCCGTTAGAGAGATCCTTCAGCCCGTTAGAGAGATCCTTCAGCCCGCTAGAGAGATCCTTCAGCCCGTTAGAGAGATCCTTCAGCCCGTTAGAGAGATCCTTCAGCCCGCTAGAGAGATCCTTCAGCCCGTTAGAGAGATACTTCAGCCCGTTAGAGAGATCCTTCAGCCCGCTAGAGAGATCCTTCAGCCCACTAGAGAGATCCTTCAGCCCGTTAGAGAGATACTTCAGCCCGCTAGAGAGATCCTTCAGCCCGTTAGAGAGATCCTTCAACCCGTTAGAGAGATCCTTCAGCCCGCTAGAGAGATCCTTCAGCCCACTAGAGAGATCCTTCAACCCGTTAGAGAGATCCTTCAGCCCACTAGAGAGATCCTTCAGCCCACTAGAGAGATCCTTCAGCCCGTTAGAGAGATCCTTCAGCCCGCTAGAGAGATCCTTCAGCCCGTTAGAGAGATCCTTCAGCCCGTTAGAGAGATCCTTCAGCCCGTTAGAGAGATCCTTCAGCCCGTTAGAGAGATCCTTCAGCCCGCTAGAGAGATCCTTCAGCCCGTTAGAGAGATCCTTCAGCCCGTTAGAGAGGTCCTTCAGCCCGTTAGAGAGATCCTTCAGCCCGCTAGAGAGATCCTTCAGCCCGTTAGAGAGATCCTTCAGCCCGTTAGAGAGATCCTTCAGCCCGTTAGAGAGATCCTTCAGCCCGCTAGAGAGATCCTTCTGCCCGCTAGAGAGATCCTTCAGCCCGTTAGAGAGATCCTTCAGCCCGCGCGGCTGAGCGTTCGCGCGCCTCTTCAGAGCAAAGACGTTATTACGGAGGAGACGTCCTTTCTCTGAGTGTTTCTCCCAGAGTCGCTGACACAGTTAAGTGAGTTTAACTGTGCCAGGAACTCTTAGATAATGGGGCTGCAATGAGACCTTATTCTACAAATTATAGAAGATAATTGTACGAAATACGATCCTCTATACCAGGGGTGCCCACATCATTTTTGGGTTGCGATCTCCTTTTTGCCATCACGATTTCCCTGCACCATTTGTATTGGCAAAGTTTTATACTATCGCATAAATATTTAAGTCAGGTTGTATAGAAACCTGTATTGGAATACATTTTAATCATTAAGACCTGTATCATATCTAGGCAAAATCCTGTCTTTATATTTACACCATTATCCGGCAGATAGATAGTGGAATTGTTACCTCCACGACTGTTCTGCTATATAAAATGCATTGGCATCATGTTACGATCATGTGATGTTGGATATTTATGTGACCATACCACAAAATTTTGCATGCAAAATCGTGTCTATATCATGAATAGGAATGCTTAATGTAACACATTTGTCAACAGCAGCAGATTGGCCACATTTCATGTCAATCAGGTGTTACCTTAGTTACCTGTCAGGCAGAAGCCATAGAGAAGAGGGATGAAAATGAGAAGAATTCAAATTTTAACTGATGCGTTTTTAAATGCGATCTATCAGCATGACATCTGATTGCGATCAACGTATTGGCCACCCCTGTTGTATACTGTTCTTAGGTGCTTTATGAACAGCTTCTTGTTCATTTTTTTAAATGAAAAGGTTTATTTATGTTCTGGTTTAAATTAGACACTGCAATCACACATTGTTCTCTGTACTATTAAACAATTAGTCAACTCTTAATGCAATGCATTTTGACAATATAGTGCTGTTATATAATGTTTAAATATTTTTAGTGAAGACCTGCGGCACCTTTAATGTGATCTTTATTTGATGTGACACTTTGGGTTCCAATTTTAGAGTAGAAGGTTTAAACTATTACAGAAATTGGTACTGAACGGATAAATGTTTAATATTGAAGTTTTGCCGTATCACAGCAATGGTGTGAGTCAAAAAGTTATCAGTTTGGGCCAAGCTCATGGATTATGTAACATGTCAACAACTTCAGCTGTTAAAACCACTGGGGCAAGCATTCTGGCTTACGAGTGTAATTTGAAAATGACACAGGGACATTTTGTATTGGGGGTGCGTGTGGGGGGCTCAATGTAGAATCTCAGTTGAGGAGAAATAGAACCTTCTAGATCAGTAAAGAATCCTTGAGCAAAAACTCCAACCATCGCTGCTTCTCTCTCCTGTCCTGTGTTATTCAACGCAGTGTTTATATTTCGGTGCCTGATAATAAAACAGGTTACATTTGCATACAAGGACATCTCTTCTGAAAATGAATGTAGAATCAACTCTGACTTTGGCTCGAAACACAACCCAAACCACAACCCCAGACCCCAGCACGCCTCTCCCCCCCCCCCCCCCCCTCCGTGAGTCCCCGGGTGTAGGCGTTCAGCAGCAGCACCGTACAGGAAGGCTCGTTAAAACTCCGCCCGTCCTCTTTCCCATTTCCCTCACACCCCCGATCTGCATGTTTCTGAACTCCTCCAATTACCGCAGCGCGCCCCCCAGCCGCTTAATTTCCTACCTGAGGGCGGGACCGCGCGGGACCTCCTGCCGAGGCGCTGGCGGTTAATTAGGGGCCGGCTCGGCCCCTCTCCAGGACCGCGCCGCCGGGCACCGCTGTAATAACCGAGCGAGGGCTCTCAAAATGGCCGTTTGTGCCTCCCCCTGCCCGCACGCCGTGCGTGTGAAAGGCAGGGAACCACAGGTTTTAAACACTCGCCTCCATCCTCTCGTTTCCCTGCAGTCTTTCACAGCCGCGCTGTTATTCTGAAGGACCCCCCCCGCAACAACGCCCCCTTTCCCCCAGAGAATCCACAGAAAGCAAAGGCTCATGGGTAAGTCACAAGAACGAGCGGCCAGTTGTATGGCAAATGACCAGTGAAATTTTTTTTCCCCTTTTTTTTTTGACCACAGATTCTTGCATAGACCCTGTCAGGTATGTCTGTGTGCTGTATAACACAGGGTTAATATCCCCTGTCTCTACTACTGCAGTACGAGCTCCCTCCCCCCCCTCCGGCCCCGCCCCTCCCGGTGGCTACTTTGCAGAATCAGCAGTTACAGAGGTGACACGCATCACGCCACCGAATCTGACCACGGAGGTGAAAACAGTGAGTAATAATAAGTTCCGCGCGTGAAAACGTGCCAGCGGTACACCAGGCTTCGGCCTGTCCCCTCCATCAGCGCGCGGCGATAAGAGCCTGATTGTGTTTCCTCGGCCTTCATTAACCTTCCTGAGCGGGTTTGCATGTTTCCCCTTGGAGCGCCGCCATTTCGGCTCGGTTTGCGCACTCCGTCATTTCAGACAGCCGCGGTCCCGGCCCAACGTGTTTCCTTTAAAATCCCATGAATACGCACCGCAGCCCGGACATAAATTGGGTAATTTACCGCCAGTGGTCTGGAGGTAGCGCGCTATGAGCGCAGGGAGTTATTACCTCCTCAGGATATGCGGGGCAAGGTTTTGAGGCATCGGGTTTTCGGTATCAGATGGAAATCGTCCTCTGGTACGACGTCGGCTTGCTTTAATCTGCCTTCCGAGGGCGGTTTTGCTTTAATAAGAGGCACTGTGTAGTACCTACGTTTTCGTGCCAAGCGTTTTTGCCTGCAAGCAAATGGCGTTAGACAATAACATACACTAGACATAAAAAAAAATATATATAGTGTGAGCAGATCACACGTTTTTATGGCTGCTTTATTTCTACTATAAAAAATATACCAAAAAAAATGAAAATATGCTAATTAGCAATATATGTCACATATGTGCATACTGTATATAAAATTGGTTCACTACCATAACAATAAACATAGACAAAGAATTATCCAGTGGTCATTGCCCCGCTCTGCTTCATCTGTGTGCAACAGGCACAAGAGGCACGTGCTTCCACTGAGGAACAAAAGACGACGAATTTGCGTGAATCCTGGGCTGAAGTTCCCGCAGTTCTTCTGGAGTGCCAGTAGGGCAGCGCACACCCCTTTCATCATGAGTAAAATCCCCCCAGAAGAGGACTAGAATGCATTAACCACCATCGGGAAAAATTGCACCTCGTTACCGGGTGGATAGCGAAAAAGCATCGATGACTTAATGCATTTTGGAGCCCCGACTGAAGTGTTATTTCCAGTTCTCTTCCTCAATGTCATTTCCTCCTGCATAGTCAGGACTGGAAATCTAATGCGATGTACGGCTTCTAGGAAGCTAATTGTGGAGTTTAAAAAAAAGTTTTTTTAATTTCCCAAAGACCATCCCCTCTTTCTGCTTTGCCTGAACGTGTGTCATTTTCTCTGCTCTGGAAGAGGTGTGGGTTATTATTGGGGATTTGGGGAGGTGGGGGGGGTAGGCAGTAGAGCTAAATGTCAAGTGGCAATTGATCCCACTGAGCGGCTGGCTCTGAGCACTTGTTTCTCTCACGCCGAAATGCGCCTGCAACTTTTGCCGCCTTTTCACGAGGCGAGGCCATTAACCAGGTACAGATGCGGCATGAATAATTGAGCTCAGTGCTGGAGCTGTTGATCAGATGTGCAATAACACATCTATGGTATCTGCAGCGATGCCACCTGTTCTGTCTGAACTACAGTGCACGACTATGAAAAAGACAAAACGATGGGTCCAACTTTAAGATGCCAGTGGTTCTAAAGATATATTTTGAATGGATTTGAAAGGGGACGGGTGTGGCACACTGGGTAAGGAACTGCGCTTGTAACCGAAAGGTTGCAGGTTCGATTCCCGGGTAAGGACACTGCCGTTGTACCCTTGTACCCTTGAGCAAGGTACTTAACCTGCATTGCTTCAGTATATATCCAGCTGTATAAATGGATAAATGGCTATGTACAAAAGTTGTGTAAGTCGCTCTGGATAAGAGCATCTGCTAAATGCCTGTAATGTAAATGTAATGTAATGTAATGAAAGTCAGGCAACACTTGCCACTAAGGAGTTAGCACAAGCATGACCCCCCCCCCCCCCGCATACTTGTTACTTAGCAATTAACAGAAGTCGACCCATGACCACAGCCATACCGCCCTTCTACTAGTCCGCTCTGGGGAACTGACCTGGCTAACAAGCAGCACGGGGAAAGTCCTCGGATAATGAGGTTGCTCCTACAGTTTGGTTGGTGGACCATTTCACTGACAGCCAATCCCCAGTGTACTCTCATCCACAAGAAAGAAGTCCAGACACTGTAGCTAAGAAATATATCCATGCTATGTATTATTATTATTATTATTATTATTATTATTGTTGTTGTTATTATTATTATTATTATTATTATTATTATTATTATTATTATTATTAGAGAACCAGAAAGCATAGGACCATGAGCTAATGACGTGACTCCTCTCAAGCACCACACTGAATGACTCATCTAAGCCACATAATAGACTGGTTGCATAACCCCTCAAAAAAGAGGGGTCTTCCTCTTTGACTGCTATCATGGGTACCTGTTCCCCTCTCGTAAACCTGGAGGCCTGCAGGGCCTTGGACAGCAACCGACCTGCTCGCTGCAGAGTTAGCACTCAGCTCAGCTGATGCTCAGTGCCTTCGATTGGCCATGTATAAAGGCACCGCTCGCTGCTCCTCTGGGAGAGCCATTTCGTGCCCTTTCCCTCGTTTCTCAGCTGCTAATTCATCATTTATCTTCATTTTTTTCATCCAAAGTGAAGTACAGTAAATGGCCATATATTGGCCGAGAAATGGTGGTCACTGTTGTTCTCTTTATCAACGCACAATCCGGGAGGTTGGCCACACCCACCCCCGTGCCCCACAGCTGTACTGCCAATGGGGAGACAGGTGGGAGGAGAGGAGGAGGCAGGGAACTTACCCTCCACACAATGGATTAACAAAGCAGCATATTAACCTTCAGGAACATCTAATTGGTGGGAAATTGAATGCAGTCCTAGCGCAGGAAATCAATATATTGAGCCAGCCTGGATACTGCCTTCAATCCCATAAGTCTTTGTGCAGGTTCAGGAAGTGCTGCGCTGAATATGTGCTTGGCCAGCCAGGGTAATTTATGTAATGCATCTGCCTGTGTCAGGTTTCATTCTATTAAAACGCCTGGTGGATCCATAAGATCACATCCCCGTTTCCCACCACAAAAGCTTCTGCTGCAGCAGGCACAGCAAGTAAAATGTCAAATTCTAATGCACTGTCAAATTTAGCGGGAGTTGGCCGTTTTCCATTTCTACGGCACTGCCGAAGTTAGCGGGAATTAGCTGGCCGTTGTCCATGACGTTCCTGCTCAAAGCAAGTGCGCTGAGAGCAGCTTTGTCAATAATTGTCAGAATTGATGGAAGTAGAGCCTATATTAAAAAAAGAATAATAAAAATGCATAGATGGCTTAGGGCACTCTTCATTGTGTGCATGTGCAAATTTCAAATATGCACTTAGAGACACAGGATAATGTCTGACCTCTCCAAGTAAGTCCCTCGCTGCCCCTACACACACACACACACACACAGCCTTTACATCCACACTCTCCTCCATGCCCTCGCCAACCCCCCCCCCACCCCTCAGCCCCACCTCTCCCCCACACACCAATGCTGCTGCTGTGTCTCTCTTTCTCTCTCCCTATACTGGGAGGATGAAAATTCATGAACCCTTGAAGGGGTGGAGTCATCATTTTCAAATCATAATATTTTAGCAAAGTATTAAGAGCACCCATAAATTTTATATTTTGTAACAGTTAACCGAAGCACAAGATCAACATATCTGCATTGGCGTCGGTGTAAATGTGACAGCTTTCCTTGTGCAGTCTCTGGGAAGGCTACAATGGGTGGAATGGGTTTTATAGGGTTCATTAATCCTCACTGTGTTCTCATTGCTCTGCACTGCCCTTCAGGTGAAACTTAACTTTATTGGCTGTCTCGGGAGGTCTCCACCTGAGATCTCTCCTGACACTGCCTCCAGCTGTAAGCCAATGAATCCCGAATGCGTCAGGCGCTGAGCTTGCTCAGAACTTTTCAAATATGTTTCAGGAAAAAAAGCCCTTCATGAATTTTTATCAATTGTTATTTACATAGGTTACTGTAGCCATATTTCAAATGGGCCAATCATTTTGTATACACCCTTGTCCACATTAGAAAATAGTCAAACCAGTGGTAACGGGGAGCATTTTTATTTTATTTCAGTTTAATACTTTTCACAGCCGTGGTAATATAGCTTGATATATTTCAGATTCACACGAAATATAGGATGGTGGCTAATCTTGTACGCAATACCCTCTAATGGGTGTCCCCCAAGGCCCTGTATCATGCTCCCGCTTCTTTCTCTTTATACGCATCTACTAGATCCTCTCTAGTCAACATTCTAAGAATCTGCCCCTTCCTCACCACCTACAATACACAGCTCCTAGTCCAGGGCCTGGTACTCAACAAGCCTGCTGTCTTTCCAAGAGCGCTCATGTCTCAACCTTCCTTATCTCACTTCACTGGCTGCCTGTTACTGCTCACATCAAGTTTGAAATCTAGGTGCTAGCCTACAGGGCGGTTAAAGCATCAGAATCCCCGGACCTTCGATCAATCTTCAGACCCTTCACCTCCGATCTCTCTGCTCCAGAACCTTGGGGGCCCCTCACTCCATAGCTGCTCCTACCAGTCACAATGCTTATCTCTACTGGCACTCCGCTGGGGGGAGGGAAAAATGCATACGGTCGCCAGGACAGAAGAATCATTGTCCACCTATATCTTAGCCTAGTTCATTTGCATTCATGCTTTAGTGATGTTACACACTATACATACTACTGGTCTGGGAACTTTATTAACCAGATCTGGCACTATTACTCATATAAACCAGATGAATGCACTTATGTTCTACAGCACTATACATCACTCTGGCTAAGAGAATCTGCTAAACTAATGTGATGCAGTTCATGCTGACACCATCTGCATTCACAATAATCTGGCCCATAGGGGACACCACTGCAGTGCATGCAGGGACAGCTCGAGAACCCCCTGGACTGACGCTAAGGATGAACCTTCAGTCATTTCAATTTAGTCATTTCTTTTCTGTATGTGAACAGTTGATTACTCTGGGTTGTACTGCATTATGTAATACCTGTGTGCTCATACAGAGATAATGCTTTAATTTGGTGAAAAGCTAAAAAAAATGTGTCTGCAGAGCTTGCACATTATATGTGTCTGCAGAGCTTGTACTGTAGGTTTTCCTGGACTATGTTGTCAGTGACAAATAATTTATTTTCATAAAGTGCTAATGGATTTTTAAACTTTCACTGACAAAGGTGGGGCAATAAAGTAGCTTTAAGAAAGACAGGTTTGCTATTTTATTAGTTTTATCATACAGCCTCTGATAGATGCATTATATGCCCACCACTCCCTTTTCTGAAAATTCCGCACTAAGGAATGATAAGACACATTTCTCAGCGCAGGCTTGTAACTGTTCCATAACATTCTCAGCTTCCTAAGCATTTTATTTCCGGATCACTTTGTTAGAAGAATAGATATTTATTTTATTTCCTTTGTCAGAAAAATGAAAGCCAGCTACATCTTTTTCATTGTTCCATTGACCTCTACACGACAGGCATTACCTTCTGAGGAAATGGTTGTAATGATAAGACCTGCCTGCATCGGGCTTGTCAAGAAGAGGAAGGTTTCTCACCTAAGAATTTCAATGAAGACCCATAAATCCGATGCTACATTATCTTAGCTTCATCTTTAGATAGCTGTGCCTCTCAGTCTTTCTTTACAGCGGTGCTGAGAATTCTCATTCCAGCATCCATTTTATCACATGGTTACCCACTAAACCGTTTTTTTTTTTGGTATCATGCGAAAATGTTATTAAGACAGAATTCTCTGTGCTGTGTTGTTTTACACATTAAATGACTGAAATAACTTATACTCAAGTTTTATCAAATAATAAATTGGTTAATGCTAGATACAAAACAAAAAAAATAACAAAACAATATCATGCTATGGAACGTCAAGTTATAAAGCTTGGTGTCTCAGAGGCATCCTAACTGCTGGTGAAAGCTATCATTCTGAACTTTCAAAGTGGTGAGAGAGAACAATCCAGCCCTTGAAAGTGTCGTCGCTGATTGGCAATAGCAAATAACAAATATGTTAAAGCTATACCAATACCTCTCATTCTGCAGTGCCTCACATTATACCTGTATATGGTGAATATGAATCTTTTTTATGCAGAGGGAAAAGATGAAAATTGCTTGGCTCAGTTGGGGCTGTAGTTCCACCTGCTCCTTCCCCTCGTCTCTCGATGACAACGCCAGAGGAAATTCCCCTTGGGCCCAGCCTAGCATTTCAGACAGGGAGAAAATCCCCATCTGCACGCGTGCGTTAAAGCCCTCACTTCAAATATTCAGCGCTCCACATGTTGTGAGAACCGTTAAGCCAATCGTTACATGGCCATTAGTTTCATAATAATTTCACACAAGGGGAAACACGGGACAGGGTAGCAGTCATGGTGGTTGGGGTGAGGGGGGAGGGGCTTACTTTTTATTCGCCTCACCTTGCCGTTTTGCGTAATCAGACTTTAAGGCTTTTGTCTTCTCTGGAAACGCAAACCGAGGGGCGGAGCCTTGGGGCGGGTTTAAATAATGAAGGAGACTGTGACGGACTCAGTGGCATAGGAAGTACCAGCTGCAGAACTGCGGCCGTTTCAAAAGACAGATGGGGTAGAGGAACGAGGGGTGGGGTGGGGCGGGGTGAAAAAAAACTTGTACTGTAAAGCCTTTGCTCTGGTCTGTCTCTTGCCTTGGGTTTCAGTGCCGACTGCAAGCCACAATTTATACCAACCAATTAAACTAAACCAGCAGCCAGTTCCATGCTTGTTTCACCAGCTATCCCTGTTCTCACAGCTTCTGGCTCTATGAAAATCACGCTCTCTCCTTTCATAGCCCTGTATGCGCACACCGGTTGCTCGTCGATTTGAGATGCTCCGCTCCAAACCTTCGGCAGTGCGTGTGTTCAGTTCACATCCCAAAATATCCTCTTTCTGCCAGACATGATATTACGGCGGATATGATATCAATCAGCCAATAGAATGCCGCAAGCCTACTCAAGAAGTAAGAGTCCGTTCGTGCCTTAGGGCTATACTCTTCCCTGTGCTGGGTTCCTTAGCGGTAGCTGCATCGCCTGTGAGGTGGAGATGTGAGGAGTGAACGTTTTTCTTCCAGTTTTAATGACTCCCCCTTAGCAGGAGTCTCACTGCAGGGTTATGTTCCACTAAATCGCGTCTCCTGCAGAGCACAGTTAAACATAAATAAGTAAGTCAATAAACAAATAGATACAATAGTGATAGCGAACTGGCTAGGTGTTTCAGCAACACTTCCGTGATTCTTCTTCCAGCGTGAACAGAGGTCAAGGATCCAGATAGCCAGGTCAATTTAAAAATCTAAACCGACCAAAAACAGTACACTTAAATTCATCTGGAAAATAACAACAACAACAAAAATGTAGTGTTGCCAAAAGAAAAGCCCTTGAAGTTTATTTAATTTTTTTTTTTTTTTTTAAATCAAAGCAATGTGCCAACTGGCTTCTTACAATAAACTAGTCACTAAGAAAATGCAGCTGTCACTTCTGCCTAGGTATGATTGAGCATTTTATCTAACTGAGCTTTAACATTTAATTTGACCAGTTGGCACAATTTGCATATGATATTAAAATCCCAGACAGCCCAATGAAGGGCAGTTTGTTTTTTGATCGTCGTCTCAGTGCAAAATCACTACCGAACAAACCATTCTGGTTAGAAAAGGCAAAGCTGGCAACAGTTGACAGCGTAGCCAACCTACTTAACAGGTAACCGGGCTTTAAACTCAGGTGCACCGCAATTAACACGATTTAATCGAATCCAGCTACGGGTGAAAGAGGGTGAATACCCACGAGCTAGATATAGCAGAAATAAAGGAATTATGTCCTCGCACACACATTTCATAAATAATTGGCATTTGAACATGTTAAATTTGCGCTGAATGTAATGCACGTATGAAGGTCTTTGCGTGTCGTCTGCTCCGATGCTCACTTCCTGTTAATGACCTCACCTCTGCGTGTCACTCTGGCGCCCTGCCTGGAACGGGCCGCTGTTGTCTTCTGCGCTAATTAACACTTCTAAAAGACTGGTTCGGCGGGTGCGACCGTTGTCGCGGGCGAGCCTTTCGGGAGCATTTTCGGCAATGATGAGACACGGAGAGTGACGCGGAGGAGAGGAGAACGCGCGCCTCCTCGTTTGACGGAACACCGAGCGGTTGCCAGGAGAGGCGACCGAAGGAACAGACAGCGCTCGTTTGTCTCCTCCCCATCGCCATGGTAATTCCTCGCGCATTTACCACAATGTACCCTTCATTTTGAAAGAAGAAAGAAGATAGAAACATAAAGGAGGGGGGAAAAAAAGGAACTCATCCTGGAAACCTGGAAAGGATGGGGGGGGGGGGTTGCTGACGGTTTAAGCAAAGAGACATAACCACCCTTCAGGACTGTGCACTTCCCAGAGCTCATAGCTTTTCCTCCTCATCCCAAGCCAAGAGATTACTGTATCAATCCAGAAAATGTGCTGATATATCTAATGTGGGGTGAGCTACACCTGGGTGAGTGACAACCTGCTGAGATGAACTGGGTTTGAGTTTTAAAGGGGTGGATTGGGCTCCAGGGGCAAACCAACCACAAAAATATATATTTTTTAAATAGATAAATTAATGCCGGCTGACAGGCCTCGTGTTATAAAACAGAACGCACCTCAAAAAGATTTCACTTTGGCTGAGCTAAAAAGACAATTGTTTGCATCAAGAACCAAGACCTCATATCAGAAAATTGCTTGCATGGCAGTTTCCTTATTGGCAAGGGCATTTTACACTGTAATCTTTTAGTTGCTTTTTTAATGCTTTTAAGTGACTTACAAAAGTGCATTTCACATGGCAACCCGACAACAGAAGAACGCAAAGTCACAATCACGTAAGAGCATGCCTCAAGACCGACATGATGAAGAAAGGCTAGCTTTTCTTTATTAAATAGCACAATATATTATTTGATGCTGCATTCCGGGGAGAGGTCTTATGGAAAATATTAATGGAGGCAGAATTAATGGTGATTTTATTTGATAGGTCTAAACAGTATGGATTTTTCTGTCAGGGTAGTGAGGGAGAAAGCCTTACAGAAACAGGGAATAGCAGACCTAGTTTATTTATTCTTTTTTTCCTCTTTGAGGACACCAGCAATAGGCAGGTACATCTCTTAAATTCACAATGGAGCAGGGAGTAGGTTCCTCGGTAAGTCAAAATATGGAACAGGTAGGGCACCATGACCTTAACATTTCCTGGCATCTCAGAACCTGAGCACATTATGTTACAGTCAGGGCAGTCAGAACCTGAGCACGTTATGTTACAGTCAGAGCATCTGAGAACCTGAGCACGGCATGTTACAGTCAGGGCAGTCAGAACCTGAGCACAGTATGTTACAGTCAGGGCATCGCAGACCCTGAGCACAGTATGTTACAGTCAGGGCAGTCAGAACCTGAGCACAGTATGTTACAGTCAGGGCATCTCAGAACCTGAGCACAGTATGTTACAGTCAGGGCATCGCAGACCCTGAGCACAGTATGTTACAGTCAGGGCATCGCAGACCCTGAGCACGGTATGTTACAGTGGCATCGAGACGAGCACAGTATGTCAGTCAGCATGAACCTGAGCACAGTATGTACGTCCGCATCGCAGTGAGACGATGTACATGGTGAGAGCACGGCATGTACACCACTAGACCCATCAGGGTGACTTCCCCACAGAGGGACAGTTAGCATGTGACAGAGGCAGAACACTCGGGACGAAGGACAAACCTGCCGGCGCAGTACCTGTCAGCGGAGGCACTTCCAGTTATGCTGTTACACCTACAGCCATTCAAACGCTGATAAACAAAAGAACTAGACAGGGATGTTGATGCGACTGCAAGGGCAGATGGTGCCTGTTCTCTATAAGGTATGCGGGGAGGGGAAAACATGAATTCAGCAAAAACGCATTCGCTACACGGAATCCACGTGGGAAGACCAAAAAATGCATTAAAGCAGCATTGTCAAATTGTGCTGACTCAAACTGTAAGTGATATTTCTGTTTTTCCCCTACAGACAGACACAGAGACATAGTTTATTGTCTGTCCCATTGATAACCGGGAACCCCTGTGCCAAACAGATAACTTGAATTAATAAAGATAAGCGCAGAACGAGAAAGAAATAAAATGTAAGCATTCTTTGCTGGCAACCTCAGTTTCTCTCTATTCAGGGTAATTATTCTACATGAGTACTGCTAACCCGAAGCCTTCCGTGAATTTCCACTGTTGCCTTTGGGCTGCAGTTGCACCATAAAACACGGAAACCGCTCGTTCATCAGACCTTGTGTTTCCAAAATTTATTTTCACATTTCTGTCAACAGTAGTGATGACATGTTTATATTTTCACACCGCAGTTGCAGAATCTATTACCTTTCATATAAAATATATCATTCAGACAGCCTACTTCATATCATAAAAAAGAAAGAGTACCTTTAATTAACCTGTTGCGTTTGGATTCAGATTAGCCTGTGGTTTTTTATATTCGTGATAAAGACAAGCCTGAATTTTAATTCAGTTAAATCATAAAATGAATTTTATTTAGTTTCCTGACTTAATTGAAATGAAATGACATTGATCTTTCCCCAAGCTCCTTTGTAGTCAAGGCCACCATAACTATTGAGACAAGTAGACAAAAGGACTCAATTAGTTTATTATTCATTGGATTGTGTTAGCAATAGGTACAGAAACTACAGGTATGACAATAGGTGTAAACTGTATGTAAATAAAAATAAAGAAAATGTATGGAGTCCATGACAAAGTCAATAATTGGTGAAAGCTTGCTATGGTGATGACTGGGCATATTTATTTTCTCAATAAACCTTTATTTTATTAAAAAAAAAAAAAAAAAATTCCTGATTCTATGGTATGTGCTGTTTGTGATGACTGCATACATTCTGTCTCTACAGTCTGCATAACCGTCGGGTTATGTAAAGCAGCGCAAAAAGTCCTTCCGAACATTATTTAATAAATTCCGTACCAATAGAAATCATAATTCAGTGTGGCATAAGGCATGACTGCCACGCACACTTCCAGGCATATTGATCTATTCCCCTTTCAGCGTCGAAACAACCGAGCTAATCTGACATAAGAGCCATTTGCGTAAATAAGCTGAGCGTGCCGAAGCGATTTAGCCCTGCCTCGTAGCGACGAATAAATAAATAGACAAAAGAAGTCATCATCCTCTCCATCTCGCCCCGGAAGAAGGGGCTCGGAGATGGGGAGATCGTTTGATCGAGAGAATAACCCGTTCGCCGAACGAGCTCGTTCGGTGCGCAGCTCCGGCCCGGAGGAGGACCGAGCCGAGCCGGCTCGCGGGCTGGTCGCGGAGGTGACGAAGAGGTCCGGGACGCGATCGCTCACGGCCCTGTCCGCTCCGCGTCTTCGCCTGCCCCACTCGGTCCTGACCCGCGAGACCTTTCGCCGTTTGCAGGTATGATTAATTGCAGCTCGGAGCGCCGCGGTAACCCCCCCGCGATAATGATCTCGGCCGGGCCTCCTCCGCGCGGACGCCGGCCGCGCCGGGCTTGTTGCGAGTCCTCAGGGTCCCGTCGGGCTGCAGACACAGTAATGGGCATGAAAGGGACCGGCTTTATGGTCGGCGGGTGAGCCGCGTGCACAGCCTTTATGGTTTAACCTCAGAAAAAAAGAGGCCATAATATTGTGTCTGCCAGTTGCGTCGTTCCAGGGTAATGTTTTTCTCTCGAATTGCAGGCACCTCTCGACGATAAATTTTATACGTGCCTTATAAAATTGCGGAGCTTTGCAAATCCAAGTTAATTAAATGGGGACATCTTGGCCACAGCATTGCATCACACAAGGTGAAAGATCTGTATGTGTGTAAGCAAAGGGGGTATCTGAAGACAAAAATAAATGCATAGAGGTCTACAATGGTGTGCAAGCATCAAAGATGGTGGGAGGGAGAACAGAGACCCCATACTGTCAAGGTCAAGCCAACCGTAAAAATCAAACAATTGGTAGAACCAATAAATACCTGGAGGTTGACCCATTCTGTTTCATACTATGTAACAGAATGGGTCTCAAACAGATTTCATTTTGGTCGAGCTAAAAAAAAAAAAACTATTGTTTGCATCTAATTTTTTCTCAAGAACACTCATCTTATAAATCAAGTGCTACTTTACACCTCTGAGCTGACAGAACACCATATGTTACTGCCTCCTTTAAAACCTCAGACCTGTTCAATCCACTCATTAATTTCTGAATTGGCCCTGGAGTGTACGCTCATGCTACTATCACCCTTAAGTTCAGCAGCTCATATTAATGTGTTTCAAATCCTGTCAATATGTCAGTCCCATTTTATTTGAAGTTCACCACATGCCCGAGTTTAAATCCTTATGTTTTATTCATCAATGCCTTCTTCTGTTGGGGAGAGGGATACAGTAAATATAAAAGCCATAGTGTCATAGTACATGGTTGAGTCGAGTGTTTGATGATGCAACAGTTAAAAATTTTGGTTTTTCATGAGAAAGACCAGGCCAGAACAGAGCGCTCACCTGCTGAGTAATTGGATTTGATTCTCGGTTGTTCAAATACTTCCCAAGATTATACCCATGGGCTCTGGGTCATTGCTACCAGATGAGCACTATCAGTGTATTCAAGGACAGTTGGAACCTGGCTTCAGTGGCCAACCTTGGCCATTTTCATGCTACTCATTAGCGTGTGCAGAACCCCCGGGAGAACCAAATTTAATTTAATTAATTAATTAATTAATTAATTTAAAAAATATTTATTGTAAATAAAGCATTTAACAAATAAATAGGCTTGTATTTGTAATGGAATCCAACCATTTGGCAACCAGTCATGGCATGGGTTTCATAGAGTTTAGTGACGGTTCATTCAATTGAAGAAAAACATATGCATACGCTATGACGCGCTGAAAACACTTACACTGGGGAAGCCAAAACCAGGCAAAAATGAATGATCCTGAGATGCATGCAGTCATACATCGCAGCAAAGTTTACTTCAGCCCAACTGAACGATTGGTAATACTGATGCTCTGTCATCATGCTCTATTCCACTGTGCCTTGCTGATAAATAATTACAAGTGCAGAAATGAACTATTGTCACACTTGGCTGGATTCAGAGATTAACATTATTTTTAGATTTAGCTGTTTTAGCTGTCCTTCTCTGTTTCTTGAAATCAGAACAAATTTGTGAAAAATGCTTTTTTCTTTTCTTTTTTTCAAAAACAGTTTACATCATTCATCAACCTCCACCAGAAAGCTGAAACTGGTACTTTGCTGAATAAAGGTTGTGTGATGTTTATGTGGATGAGGTACCACTGTCTCATTTGGATTTGAACAGGTACCGCATGATCCAAGTGTACTTATTATCTGACCGAATGCTCATTCTGTGGAGTGTGTGAAAATATAATAGAAAGTAATAAAGCATATTACCCGCTCTTAAATTGTAACAAGGTCTACATTTCTGTGGGATCATGAATGAAAGTGGAATTGATTTGATCCATACAGCAGCTGAATGATGCAATACAATAATTGGTTGCAATGAAAATGTCTAATTATATGATGCATCATTTTTATGTTTTGACAAAGCTGAATGTGTATATCAATTATTATGCATCTTCATTACCGAAGTACAGTAGACGTGTATACGGCCTTATTATCCTGGAGTAATGAATAGTCTATTATGCCAAAAGGGCCAGGAAAAATGTATGGTTGTTATCTTGTACACATTTCCATCCCCCACCAGCAAGTGGGGGTTAATTTCAAGTCATGTGGCAAACAATGAGTCATTCAGTTAACACATAATAAGGCACATAAGAAGAATGACTCTATAATGTTTATATTCAAAAACACTTGTGCTGTGTCAGATTCAGCGTAGACAACAATATTAAAATAATTGGAAAATAATTAAAATGTCCACCAAGAATGTGTAAATTATCTTTTTTTATTGAAGTGGGAAATGGTTTAAAATGAGAAACCTGCTTTTTCATTTTAACCAGCGTTAAACGAGAAGAGAAAACAGACTGTTTGCAGCTGGGGCACATAAACATGGGAGCCAGCTGTGAGAGCCACACATTTAAGAAAATGCAATCTGTTTCTGTCGTTTGTTTTATAATCAACCTCAATTGCATTTCAAGGGATATTTCACTTTCAGTTTTTTTACACTATTTCAATTTTAGTACCTGTTTTTGATTGGCCAGGTGCATTGTGGTCAAAAGCAAGAAAATAAAAAGCAGCTTGCTTTTTTTCCAGAGGCTGTACAGACTAACAGATTCATTTTATAACGTGTAATGGATGTGTGCATGTCATTTAAAAATTGGTCATTTGGAGCAGGTCATTTCTGATTGTAGTGGTGTGCTTTGGGGAGTGTCTTGTAGCTCAATGAGATTATACTGTTAATAGCTGTAAACTATTTGGAAGAACTCTTTCCCTTTAGTCCAGGTGCACCGCATTTACTAATCACAGTGGATGATTGATGACTGATTTTTGTCATATAGCCAATTATCGTTTTAACCAATCAGTGTGTGATCATTTGGGAGGCTGTCCTTTAAATTCCACTGAATTGGTTGTGTAAGGAGGTCCTTTCTTCTGAAGTCTATGCGAACTGGGAGACATGTGAGTGATTGCTTGTACTATGATATTATTTCAAACTGTGATAACTATTGCTGTAGAGCTGGTAGCAGCTTATAGGTAAGTGTATTTTAAGGAACAGTATTTATAAAAAGCGGCCTGTGAATGTAAGTTTATTGACGAGAGTTTCCCATGGTGTGAGGCTTGTGGGAGGGAGTGTGTCACTTCCTGATATTTCAAATTGAGTCCCAAGATGCATAGGTTTGTAGCGCTACTTTGTCTTTCTCTGTGGTACTTATAGTGCTGTTGGGAGGGAGGTGCAAGCAGTGATCCAAGTTCATTTGGTTGTATTTAAAATTTTTATTACTACGATATGTATTGGCGTGTATTTATCCAGGCTCTGTTGCAAGTTCCCTGTACTTTTTAGGATATTTTCAGATTTGTAATTGGGTGGAGTGAGTCACTTGCTTGTGAAATGATACCACTGTTATATTTTGCTGTGTAATACTGGTTGAAGTGTTTGTACTGTCTTCATTGATACAACTGCTGATGGCAGCACCATAATGAGTTCTCGAGAGTGCAGAAGCTTCTTATCTGCTCAAGTTCAAGCCAATGCTTCCAAACTCATTGGATGGCACGTCATCCTACAGCAAAACAATGATGCCAAACATACACGCTAAAGCAACAAAGTAATTTTTCAAAGCTAAAAACAGGAAAATTCTTGACTGGCCAAATAAATCACCTGCTCTGAATCCAGTTGACTTGACCACGCATTTCATATTCTATAGAGAACTTAAAGCAACTAGCCCCCAAAACCATCAGGAGCTGAAGATGACTACACTACATCTGCTATGATGACTCTCAGTTTAACCATGACTTGTTGCCCTTGCGAAATAAAATGTGCCAAATATTATGATCGTTTAAATCTGTAGGTTCTGTCAGTTCTTTGATTTTTCTTTTTAAGCAAATCAGTGATGTGGTGAATACTTGTTTTGAATAGCCGTTGATATGACCTTCTCTTCATCACAAACTTCTTTAAAACTTTGTGACATTGATAGATCCATTTCTGCTTTTTCAGTAAGAACATTTGAACTGACCAATTTCACCTTCATAAACTAAACCTCTCATGGCTCTCTTGTCCATTATGCTTTTTGACAGCTGTCACCCTTACCTGTGTTTTTCTCGGGCTGTTATTTGTTGTCTTTTTGTCATTAAGTGTCAGTCTGTAATGTCTGTCCTGTGCTCTAAATAGAAGTTCCAATATGTACAAATAAATAGAATCTGTCAGTATGCAATGTACCAGCAAAATATTGTTTTCCAAGCCATATAAAAAATGAATTGGTAGTGCAGATGACTCACATTTCATAATTACTAAAAATGGACTAATTTCCTCCTTTCATTTTTTTTTTTTTTTTTTTGCAACTGAACATTACCATACAAAATTTATCTGAAACAGGTGAGTTAATTCTAGTCTTAACACATAACATTTGGTCCCATATTCCAACTGAATTAACACTGTCAGAGTTGCTTTAACACCAGACATCTTACTGCTCACACACTGCTTTGGGGAGAGGTGGAAAAATGGAAAGGCCTGAGACCGCAGTCACTGATATGTGACGTGATCTCGCTCGGACTGACACAAGGTTCACGTCTCTGGCTTCTTCATGACCGAACACCTTCTTTCGGCCTAACCAAGACGTTCATTCCACACTTGAGCCGGAATAAACAGGCCATAGCGCCCGTCTTACGGAAGAACGGCTCCGAAGGGGCTCCAGCGCGTACGATGGTTCCCTCCGCCTGGAGCCAAGATGGTGGAGATCCTTCAGCGGCTCCAAACCTCCCATCCCCACTCAGATATGAGAAGAACACTTGAAGTGGGAGATTAAGGGACACTTTGGCTGAAGCTGCAATAGGCACAAAATGGACTCCGTGGGAAGCTCTTGACAGGCCTGAAATGAGTGCCTTCTCCACTGAGCCCCGAGTATATCTAGCCTCTCGTGTCTCCGGTGGATGACACACAGAGGAATGAACTGCGAAGGGCTCCAACCGGTTTTCTGGATGTCTGGAGTATTGAACTCGACTCGTTGGCCTGCATTATTTATTTAATGGAAATGTGCTTCATAGTACTGCTTAAAAAGAGAACAAACTCATTAATACTCTGAAGATTGGTGGGGTTAGAAAAAAAAAAAGGCCAGGTTCAAATTAATTCTCATCAACAATGACAATCTTATGATTGGGCCCTCTTCAGGGATGCGTGACCAGACTGCAAACGTGCAGTACCTCTGCATTAGCTTAACTTACATCTAGCATAATCTTCTCACAGTGATATGATCACGTCCATGTCAAAGTGGCAGTGTATAAATAACCACTTAAATGGCAGCTTACGCAGAAAACCATTATTAAGATTGGGAGGCAAGGAGGGGATCTCGTCCAAACTGACAGAGTACATGTCCATTCATCAGGTAGACTACATGCAAAACAATTCCCGCCAAAGGTGTTGCTTATAAAAGAAGGTACGAGGAGTCATGCTGATGAGCCTTTACTCAAACCATGTAAGGCAGGAGATAACGTATTCCGAGACAGAAGAAAAGAAGTGTGCGTGGGTGTCTGTGTACAGTTTGACTGCAAATTTGGAGCGAGCCCTCCCCCCCCTCCCCCCCCTCTGAATTGACAGCCCTCTGATACTCAATTAATTCTTCTTCACACGCTGCTTCAATGGCGGTGTCAAAGGCCCGCTCTTCAAAAAATAAAAAGTTTCGAGTTCCTTTCTCTTTCGGTGTCAGCCGTCTGAGCGGTAATTGCTAACCAGAGAAGTCGTGTGCGTCGTCAGAGGCGCAGAAGTGCCGCCGCGGAAGACAATCCCGCAGACTCCCTGGCAGCTCCGAGGCCCCAGGTTGCAATTAATGATGGAGTTAACAACGCTAACAATGGCGCGGTGGAAAACCACCGTCGAAACGGCGGGTCCCAAAACACATCGGGCTAAATTTATCAAGGAAAGGCAGGCTTCCCGCTCACGATTCTATCCAGAAATGTTTTAATTATTGACGGGAATACATTTCCAAAGAGACCGGTTTTCAAAGATGATTTAGAGGTTTTCTGAAGAATAAACACATTTAATGGAAACGCCAAATATTTACTATTGTTTCTGTGCTTTTCTTTCCCCTACAAGCTAATTGCTGAGAACTGGGTAGGTAGTTAGTAATTAAGTTCACATGAAAGGGGGTTATCATTGAGTTTACTGGGTAGCGGCGTTGCCCACTGAATTTGACCACTCTGTAATTTATCTGTAATCTTATCTGAGTTGGATCAAGGGTTTCTGTCAAACATGGGACACCAGCTAATGAATTAATCTTAACAAATGATTACAGGAATCCATCAATACCAAAATTACAACAGACACAGATAAAAAAATTATGAGATAGAATTACTGACCATGATTAGTCGAGTGTTTTATGTTTCAAACAACTGCATTGAATGAGATGATGACGGTTCTTTTCTCTGGAAGAGAAAAAGTTAAAATAGTATTGAATAATAAATGTTCTGAATTCACCTTACAGGTGTATTATAGGTATCAACCATAGTGTTTACATCAACACACACTCTGGGGTCAATTTCATGGTGGCCACTACTGACAGGAATAGGGATGGTAAATACCCACCAATAATTTGAAAATTAAATAATTAAATGGCACAGTAATATCATAAATCATTGCATGGGACAAAACAGTTATTGCCTTGATAAGGGAGGGGATTATGTGCAGACTAGCTTTCAAATGTCAGACCGATACCATCTCTCACATCTGGGGCTTCATCGGCTAAACCGTAAACATTTGCGCTACTGCAACTGAAGAAGCGCTTCTGAGGAATATCGGTCCTTTCAGCCATAATCTTACACAGCATATGCTGTTTCCCAGGGGCAATAAGTCTACTGCTCCAGATTCACAGGACCAGATGAGCCTGGAGGTCGACTCTTAGGACACTGACAGACGGCAGCGCAGTCATTCGGAGAACTTTGTTCAGCTAGAAAAGAACGTACAGCAAGAAAACGCGTTCAGTATCCTCCGATTTAATCGTGGGTTTAGATCATAGACATAAGACAGTTTAGCGAAAAGAAACAGGCAATCCCACAGCGGGGATTACTTCGACGCAGTCACATCCCGCCTCTGGTGACAGAAAGTGGGCCGTCTAGACACTCGGTTTACAGATAAACGTACGAACAGCAGTCCACTTGTTTTTCCTTTCAAATGACCGTGAACACAGTATCATTTACGTAACCAGCGGTTTTATTTTCGTTTGCAACTGTCGTACACATTCAAGGGTCTACAGGCAGCACACGGACGTGCAGCACGGAAACATTCGCCGCGGTGTCCTTCATCCTTGCCCCATCTCCCTCCTCCTCCTCCTCTTCACCGCTGATGACGAACGACTCTCCGGTTCAGAGAGAGAGATGCGCTATCAGGAGAAAATCAAAAAGCTGCTTTTTCACTTTCACAAATGAAATAAAAAAACATACATACAATATAAGCAACATTTTACTGTACATACTGATATATTGGACAAATATACATCAAGAGTGTTAAAGCCATGAAGCAATACTCTATAGAGTGCAAAATATTCATTCTTAGGCTGCAAAACACTACATGTTAATGCACAAGCCAAACCATTGTAAACAGTACACACAGTTGTTTTCATTTTCCAGTCGATTACTTTTATGGTTTTGTCAATCATATTCATTTCGGGTCCGAGAGAATGGCAATCCACTGCATATTTAACAAACAAAACAACAAAAAACGAAAGAGACAAGAATAAATACACAAAGAGCTTAAGTTGTGTCAGCCTTTGTAACTGCACCTCACGAAGGTGAAATGAAAAAATGCATAAAGCTGACTAAAGCTTTACCAACACAGGAAGAAGACACATGGACCGTGTGAACACTTTCACAGCCTTCTAAGCTTAAATTATTAAAACTGTAGCCTGTTAGCTAAAAGTCTGAACAGAAATAAATATTCAAATGTGACAAAAAGCAATGAATGATTACTTAAGTCTTGAACAAACCAAGACCTGGAAAATAAATAAATAAATAAATAAATAAATAAATAAAAGTAAATATAAATAAATAAATAAATAAATAAAGATTTTAATATGAGTATAATGAGATAACCTTGAATGGAGACGGATAAACAGCATCCAGCATCTGGCCACGGGAGAGATTTATAATGGAAGCACAGTGGACCTTAACACATCAATTTGTGTGGATGGAGGCAGTCACACGCTTCTGCAGGCCATTTTCCAGTTAGCGGCGGGCACAGATTCCATCTGCAGATCTCATTTTCTGCAGTGTTCAAACTCTAATACACAAGCCAATTTTCACCCATTCATGACTTCTCAAAGTTGTTAATTAAATTGCAGGTAATAATCCAGATATCCAATATGTGTGTAATCAAAATGCGCCTTGTGTTCTTGTAGGGAGCAAATAGAAACATAATTGCGACTTCAGAGGCGAACACTTTGGTGTTAAATATCAGGATTGCTTTTTCAAAGTCATTAAAACAGCATTTATGGATATGCGATAAGCACAGCGATGAGAAGTCTTTAAAGCTGCTGTTTGGTATTGCTGCACTAAACATGTGCTTCCCTTGTAAGCATTAACACATAGGAGATAGACCATCATCTTACAAGTTTGCCTATATCGAACATTAATTACAAATTCAGGACAAGCAGCCATAAAGTTGTTGCACACATTAAACCTTTCATATCTATGTACACAAATGCACAATCTGATATTGAATCAAAAGCAAATAATGTCTTACACCATCTTTCAATGACATTGTTGAGCTGAGAATAGTTACCAGCGTTTTGTATACTCCAATGCCTTTTTCAATCGTAAGAAAATCACTTTGTTTGGTCAAATGAGTGTATACCAATCCTGCCAACTTGCTCATCACATTGCATACAATTAAAGTTGGTAGAATTTAAGGGATAACTCAGCCCATTGTATCATATGGTAAAAAACACAATATTTGGTCCGAATGGTGATTGTAAAAGAACTTCAGCATTTCTGGGTACCAGACTAGGCCTGCCTGGTACCCAGTGCGGCCTGAATACTCCCAGGAATAGTTCCAACGTAAAATAATCCGGAAGTTTTTTTAGCGCAAAGCCCGATGGACATGAGAAACGGGAGCGGTGGGCGGGGCGTGGCGTGGGCGGGCTGGGGGGCGGGATCAAGCGTAGAAGATGAGCTCCGGGATCTGCCCTCCCTGGACGCCCGTCCCGTTGGTGCTGTCCGAGGAGCACTGGAACTGGAAGGTGACCCTCCCGCACTGGACCTCGGTCATGCCCTCCTGCCCGAAGTAGCTGAGCTCGTTCCCGTCCAGCACCACGCTGGCCGTGTAGAAGGTGTCGGGCTCCACCTGCACGGGGTGCTCGAACCACACCGGGAAGGTGTTGCTGGACCCGTCCGAGAAGTACTTGCTGAGGTTCTGGCCCAGCACCGCGCCCTGCCGCTTGAGCTCGATCTTGGCGCTGTACTCGGCCGAGCCGCAGCTGGACCCGTAGAGCCCGAAGCCGGCCACGAAGGCGCGCCTGTCCACGGCGAACTGGATGCTGTCGCAGCGGCCCCGGTAGCGCCACTGGTTGCTGCGGTAGGCGCAGGACTGGAAGCGGTGGCAGCGCTGCGGCGACAGCCCCTTGCGCGGCTCGCTGGCGAACTGCAGCTCGGGCTTCTTGGCCGCCGTGTACCACAGGAAGATGTCGTTGGTCTCGGTGAGCGTCAGCACGCCCGACTGCGCCGCGCCGTTGGCGAAGTCGTCCAGCGCCATGGTGGGCACGCGGATCAGGTAGACGGCCTTGCCCAGCACCTTGCGCTTGTTGTCGATGGACGCCGGCAGCTCCCGCCGCTGGCACTCGGCCTCGGCCCAGCTCAGCGCCGCCTCGAACACCACCAGCTCCTTGGCGTTGAGCGTCTCCCGCCGCAGGATGCTCTCCAGGGTGCGGGCGTCGATGTCGCAGAAGCCCTCGGACCGCAGCGCCAGCTCGGCCTGGGCGTCGATCACCTCCCAGCAGCGCTGCGTCAGGTCGGGCTCCTCGAACAGGCAGCTCTGCGACAGCAGCACGCAGGCGTTCTTGGCGCTCAGGCTGGTCTCCAGGAAGTTGACGCAGGCCCGCGCCAGGTGGGGCACGATGTACTTCTTGGCGGCGTAAAGGGTCGCCAGCACTGTGTCCGCGCTCAGGTCGATCTCATCGCAGTATATGTACCTGATGGGACAACAGCGAAAAAAATTACAAAAATGGATTTTCTCTTTGGGCCTCACAGATATCTCATTACCTGTAAGAGCAGTTATCAAAAATGAACACTCTATCAGGGCTGAATTCTAGATCAGGGCTGAAATACATGCATTTCTGGCGTTTCGCTATGGAGATTCCATAATATGAGTCCATTCTGAACATCAAAGAAAATCTGCACCCTTATCTGATAACATAGAAAGTACCTACATGAGCTGCTTTGTTATTTGAAATTGGCAGCATCTGTTACATGAATCAGTATCTCCAGTCCCGTTCAACAAAACAGTTCACAACAAAAAAACCATCTGAATAGCAACTCCAAGGCCCAATCAAAAGCTTATTCAAACTGAACTGTGTGGAGAGGTACGTATGTTACACAACAGCACAAACTGATCACTTCAGTATCAAGGACAGTGAGTCCAGGCTAAACTCTCAAAGGCACCGAAACTCTCTCTTCCTCTTCACGAGAACGATTGACCTCTGCACAACACATCCTCTCTGTACTCTGTCATGACAAGTTCTCAACAAATTAAAACGTCTTTTCTAAGGACTGCTCCATGAGTAGGGACAGTCTTGCCTACTGTGTCTAATGCAGAATCATAACTTACAACGACGGGAAGTGCCTCCTTCAGAAGGGAAGACCGTAAAAATGCCATACAGGAAGCAAAAAACCGTTAACCTTTAGACGGTGTTCTTCTATGCTCGCTTGCTAACTACTAAGAGCCATCCTTCCAGTGACATTGGTGGAGAGAGAGGTGGAGTGTGGGAAAGCGGTCAGGTTTCAGGTTTTAACTGCGCCTGGAGGACCCTTACTTCAGCAGGGCCAGGAACGCCGCCGGCTCCACGTCCGGAATACGGATCTCATCCTGATCCTCAGCCAGCTCTCCGTAGAACATGGCGTGGAACACCGAGCTTCCCACGGCCAGGACGTACTGGGGGAGGGGGAGAGAGAGACAGATTTTTACAAACTGTGGTCCCCTTTATTTTGGCATTACTGTGAACTGTTACTGCAATATATATATATATATATATATATATATATACATGTAATTCCTACACCCAATATGGATGTGAATACACTCAAATTAAAGCTGACAGTCTACACTTTAACCTCACATTGATTGTTTTAACTGACATTTAGATGCGCACACACACACGCACACTCACGCGCACTCCAAAATTGTTTTCTGTCGACAGGCCTGTTGAGGGGGTGGATCTGAGAAGGGCCACTTGGCACAGCTGGTTTCACTTCATCATCATCGTCATCATCATCATCATCAGCAGCAGCAGCAGGAGCAGCAGCATCATCAACATCATCAACTTTCAACTTTCTCCAAATATTGCTGCAGACCCTGAGACACCGGGCTCGTGCTGCTTAAATTCCATCCTCTTCTCAGGGATGATACAACATTTGTTTTTTTATTGCTCTTATTTCCTGATCTGCCCATTCCCCAAAAGGTCATCTAACCATAAAATCAGCTTGAGCACATCAGCTTCACGCGTACACAGTAATGTGTCCTTGTGGCTTTTTAATCTCCCCGACCCCAAAGTTGGCCGAGATCCCATTTGATGGCAGTGCCATCTCACGAATAATATAACCGTTATATGGTGAACTGCAACGAGCAAACTTAATTAATCTGTACAAATAGCAGACACCAACAAAATAATACAGACATACAGCAGAAAGTGTTTTTTTTTGTACCACATGCTCAGTATCTTTGTATCTTCATAACGAATACAGAAGCAAAGCGCTCTTTAGGGAATCGACCACCAAGCCACACGTTTTGCCTTTTAGAAATGGTAAAGATTACTCCCTTGAAAATAGAAAAAAATGAATAAATTCCTGACCATGACTGCTGACCGCGCTGACTGGGGATAATTGCCCACTTGAACAGTTAATTAAACAGGGAAAATTAAAACAATAAACACGACCTTTCAGTTTTGTTTTGTAGCCTTGTCAGCGCAGCCAGGGGCAAATTAAACTAGGTCTAGTTTATCGTCGAAAAAACAGTAATGACAGTTTCAGACACAGGTACTGATAACCTCATCTGTCTGTAAAATACAGTAGGGTGAGATTTTAGACGCTGGTTGTTTTGGCGGAGGGGGGTAAGTCCTTGACTCTGCCAAATTACCACCAGGCACTCCAAGGTTAGCGCTAATGGGAGCCGCGGGCTTCCTTGGCTAACTAATCAGTCGTCAGCCATGT
This sequence comes from Anguilla rostrata, assembly GCF_018555375.3. Classification (NCBI taxonomy): domain Eukaryota; kingdom Metazoa; phylum Chordata; class Actinopteri; order Anguilliformes; family Anguillidae; genus Anguilla; species Anguilla rostrata. The sequence continues at coordinate 26,736,590 of NC_057950.1, read as the reverse complement.
GACAAATTTACGATGCCGCAGTGGAAGCATTTGGCCAGTCAGCTCGCCTGGGGCTGCCTCAAGCGACATGACATTCCAGAGGACACGAGGCACTCCCTACCCTCCAAAATAACCGATCACAGCTCCGCGCGTCCTCGCTGGAAACCCGCCAGGCTCAACCCTGTGACCAATGGGCTTTATTCAGGAACGGCCAGCACATCCCCCCCAGCCTCATGTAGACGCACAGTTCATATGCAGTATGGTTACTCATGCCAAACCACTTCCGGAAGGTCAAAACAAGAGCACGCCTTAAAAATATCAGAAATCAATATCAGAGATTCACCTTGAACAGAAGTTCACCTTGCACAAAATAAGGGCAGTTCTAATTTTGAGTTCATTTGTTCTTGCTCTTCTTCATTCCTGAACCTAATTTACATGAATTATGAAGTGTAGCTGTCGAAGGCCGCGTGGCTCAAAAGCAGCCCTGCTACACAAAGGGTGGCTGCTTTTGCTGCGAGTGAGACGCCCGATCATTCATGCGATCCTGACGGGCAATGGCTCTCAGGCGAGGACCGGTCTGCCGTCCATCTCTCCCATGTAGCGATTATTTTATTGCCCCGGTTTATGAGGATGACTGGAAAGGGAGGGTTTGTACAGAGGGAGGGGAAGGGGGAGGGGAGGGGGAGGGGGAGGGGGGGGCTGACTTACTTTGTGTCCAGGCAACCGCTGCGTTCCCCCAGGTGACCCGACCACGAAGTGAACGTCTGCCATCAGCTCGTTGTTAAACATGACCGCATTCCTGCAACGAAAGCGATACGCAGTACTTCAGCACAGCCGCCAGAGGTCAGAGGTCACGCACGGAGCGCATCTACCCAGGTTTTCCCATGTTGACATTACTGCTACCTGAGGAGATGCTACCAACTATCAAAGGTGATGACGAACTGAAAAAATACAATGAAATAGTAAAAATACATACAGTAAGTTCTCCATACCTTGTCTGAAAAGTGTGACAGCCTGTTCTTAATTCTATAAAAGGGGAGGGTGGGAGGGGGGGGGGTGTTGGGAGCCACAGCCACTGTGTCTCACAGCCAGACATACAGCTCATCAGCACCGTGTGCTGCTGGAACAGTCCCTCATTCTCTAGTAATCCCTTCAACACAATGCAGCTCTGATGCCAGGGAGTACACCGCTCATTTGCCTCCAAAGACCATTAACTTTTTACAGCCCATCATTTCAGCCCGCCACTTTTCTCCGACGCATAAGCCAATAAAATAACCAGCCAGAATGCAGTAAGAGAGATAAGCTAGAGATTCATGCTAAAGGGTTAGCTTCAACAGCCATCAAATTCGCAGTGTTTGCAAACAGCCCGTAACATCCGGATGTAGCATAGGAACTAGAAAGCTGACATTCCTTATCATAAAGTTCACAGAAATAGCAAATATCGTTACTCGAATAATGAATAACATAACTGTCCCACATAGACTAGTAGTGTGTTGACTCGGATGAGTGGGGGTGACAGGTTAAGACTGATGTGTCAGTGAAACGGACAGGGGGGGGCAGAAAGCGCACACATTCACCATGCTGCCATGGGGCTTTCCTGTGGGGGGGAGAGTAAGTACTCCTGTTTACCGCAGAGCCCTCTGTGTGCTCCCTACGTGCCCCCGTTTGCATTGACCCTCCGCTGGGGGGTTCACGGATAGACTCCCAGGACTGGACAGGGAAGAGGTTGCGCTTACTGCAGGGGGACGGGGGACACCGCCGCCCCCGTCACAGCATAACGCTTTCGGCACAGGATCAGGCAGGAAGCGCACGTCTATGACCCCTCGCGTCCTCTGAGGGCAGCTCACACCTCCAGGAGCCAGTAAAGACCACAACTCAATCACAAGCTTGGTAAAGACCACGACTCGACTACGAGCTTGATAAAGACCACAACTCAATCACAAGCTTGGTAAAGACCACAACTCAATCACAAGCTTGATAAAGACCACAACTCAATCACAATCTTGGTAAATACTGCAAATCGATTACAAGCCTGATGAAGACCACAACTCAATCACAAGCTTGGTAAAGACCACGACTCAATCACAAGCTTGGTAAAGACCACAACCCAATCACAAGCTTGGTAAAGACCACGACTCGACTACAAGCTTGATAAAGACCACAACTCAATCACAAGCTTGGTAAATACTGCAAATCGATTACAAGCCTGATGAAGACCACAACGCGATTACAAACCCGGCAAAGACCACAACTCAATCACAAGCTTGGTAAATACTGCAAATCGATTACAAGCCTGATGAAGACCACAACGCGATTACAAACCCGGCAAAGACCACGACTCGATTACAAGCTTGATACAGAGCAGGACTCGATTACAAGCCCGAGAAAGAGAATGACTCAATTACCACACGTGCTCCAGTAAACAAATAGAAAGTGACTGGCTGCATAAATGACTCACTTCAACAGAATCAGTCGAATCATAAATCACTTTTCTCGGGTCACCCTGAGTATTTGCCCCACCGCCACCAAACTTAGCCAGCATCACTGGAATCCAGAGGGATCCTGGGATTAACTTCCAAAACTGGAGCAGAATTTGGGAAGTGTTCACCCCCCCCTTCCTGCCTACCTCTCTCGAATGGTGGGGTACAGCCCTTGCCAGTTGCTGCTCTGGATGGTGTTGTTGTTGTTCAGGTTCTGCTGCTGGTACTGCTGGACCGTGGTGGTCGCCGACGGCTTCTTGGCGGGGAAGACCTCCGCGGCCATCTTCTTCTTCTTCTTGGTCTTCAGGGTGATGATCTCATAGCAGACGGGGGGCAGCTTGGAGCTGGTGGGGCTGCCCTTCTTGGCCCCTTTGCTAGACCTGCTCTTCACCGACTCTGGAAGCATCAAGAAGAAAGTGAGACATTTCATGTTCCGTCCCTTGGCATCCACCATGAGTGAGTCTACCTGCTGAGCAGTGGAGGAGAGCGCAGAGAAGACATTCACGAAGTGAAGGGAAGGTGAACGCGGCGTCCCTCTGACAGGAAGGAGAGCAGGGGAGTGGAGTGGAGAGGAGAGGAGAGGAGGTGAAGAGTTTAGCGTGGTCAGTCAAGTCCTCCTTAATATCACCTTTCCTGTGAGCAAACAAGCTCCTTCTTTTCGTACGGCACTTTGCCTTCTCCTCCTCCGGCTCCTTCCCCCCTGCCGTTGTTTTCTCCTCGCTGGGGGATCCGAGCACTCTCGACGCAGCGATGGTGCTTTTTATGGTCTTTTTAAGTTTGATCCAGAGCTTGATACCCTCTTTGGGTCTCCATTACTGTGAGCTATTGAAATGATAATTTTTTTTGTTTGTTCGTCCTATCGTTCCCGAGCTCTCCCTTCTCTCTGTTTGTTGCTCTCTCACTCTCTCTGTCTCTCTTTCCCTCTCTCTCACTCTCCCTCTCTCTGTCTCTCTTTACCTCCCTCTCTCTGTCTCTCTCTCTCTCTGTCTCTCTTTACCTCCCTCTCTCTGTCTCTCTCCGCCTCTCTCTCTCTCTCTCTCTCTCGCAGTGTTGACAGACCTAGATTTAGCGCTGCTGCAGTGGCGCTGGCTGCCCTGCTTTCGTTCAGGCACACGGTTGCCGCGGACTCTGCCGGGCTGTTTTGCTGACTACAGGAGTTGAATGGATGAGCGGAGTAAACCCCCCCCCCCCCCCCCCCCCTGCAAACGGAGCCAAAGTATCTAGCGGAACTCAGCCAATCGGGCCAGGCGGGGTGTGTGATTGGCTGTGGCAAAACCTGTGTAGCACCTACTAGAATATGCAAATCTCCTCAATTAAAGTGACAGTCACCCCCGCCCCCCTACTCTGCAATCATATTATATTTATCTGTTGTTTATTTTTGCCATTCTTTCCTCCTTTAGGTGAACCACATATTGCTCAAGAAAAATCAATGAAAATGCAAATGCCAGTGCTGGAATTTAGTTCTATTTATACACCCACTTAGGGATCATATAGCTGCATAAAAACATTTTTTAAATAAAAATTCTAATTTAAAAGCTTCTCAACATATTTGAGCTGTTTAATAAACATGTTTTACTTGTAGCAAAAACAAAATGTTCTATGCCCTTTATTTTTAGCAAATGAACAAGATTCACATAATTCTTTTAAGGAACTGCAATTTTGCCCCTAATTTGGCTACTAACATCCTATTCTAAATGGCAAAGTGGGACAAACACTGCCATGCAGTAAGAAGTCAATATGCTCGGTATAGATATGAAATGTCAAAAATAGACAATTCCATACATATGACATGACGGTCTACTGTTGCTGTAGCTATAGGTTAGGTGCACAGCAAATCTGTTGCACAAATTGCATTTTACACACTTGGATCTGCCATTCGATTCTTAATGAAAAAGAGACGCTTCTACCACAACGTGTCCAAACAGATTCAAGACAGAAATGAATTCCACCTTCACATAAACGTCAGTGAGGTTGACGGCATTGTAAGATGTTGGTTGCATATTCATAAACGCCTGGAAAATACAGATTGCATTTAAACCACAACGTCAGTCCCACCTGCAGCATTTTCAACACAGACAATTTATTTCAGCGAGCGGTGTGCATTTATATTTAAAAAGCTTTATGCGACGAACGGCGCAGCTCGCAACAGCGATGTAGGCTGTAGTCTATAGCTCATAAATAATTCTGAGGGAAATGCGTCCTGTTCCATTTCTGGACACTCCATTCGGGCGTCATTGTTACTTCAGAACTAGAGAAACTTTTTTTGTTTTGTTATGCAAGGCAAACGAACATGTAGGCTGCACTACGAGGAGATACGTGACTGCTTGCTGCTACAGCGCGAACAACCTGTCATAAATCGGTCAATGTGGTGAACTGAAACAAAAGCACTTCCATAGCCTATATAAAAATGTAATGTTAAGGATAGAAGAGTCACTAACCAACCGCATTTCATTTGCTTACATGTAAAATTTAGGATCTTCTTGTACCTGTCAGTCGGACTAGAATTGTCCCCCATCGTACTGCGGTCGCTAGGCGAAGCGGTTGTAAACTGCATGTAATGATCGCAGTTTTGCGGGTTTACTTTGGATTTGAAAATATTATGGGTCGCGAAGCATGTTCATTACCGAAGCATTTGACGTAGATGTTAGAGCAACTCATCCCGGAAACTTTACTCAGGTTTACATGAGTCCGGCTCCCTCTAATGTTCGAAAATATGACGGAGTGCTTGAAGCTTTCCTCGAGGAGCCCGCAGTCAGTTCCGTTAGATTGCCGTTTCCAATAATACACTGGCCGTCGGCGTGAAACCGCCTGGCCGACTGAGAAACACGGGCGGCCAATCTGTATCGCATATTAGCATATGCTGCATGCATGTAGGGAATGCATTACCATCCGTTTTAAAATGCGCGGTAGGCTATAATAGTTAGGGAACAAAGCCCTCTACCTCTTTCAGGCTGAGGGTTTCATTCCCAGCTGGGAAACTACTTGTACAATATATTATACCTGAATTGCTCCTGTAAAATATGCAGCTGTATAAATGTGTGTTTTAAAAATTCTAGATTATAAAGGGCATGTTTTTTTGCTATTGCTGGGGAAGCATAGGCCTACTTTCATTGATTACCATTGCCTCGTACATCCATTGTGTGTCCTGCAAATTACTGAATAGGATTCTTAAAAAGAGAGAAAAAACAAAGGATTATCTGGATGAGCATGTTTAATTAAATTGTGTAATTGACATAAGTCATCAATTTAGACGTCACACAGCCTGCACATAACACTGCAAACCCATTATAATTACTTCCAATGACTGCCAGTTCATAACGTTTCATTTCTTCCCACTGATAGCATGAAACATGGAAATGACTAGCAGCGAATTAGGAACACGGTCATTATGTACATATGTAGACACTTTATATGGATGTCCTCTTTTTATTCTCTTTAAAGGAGAACAGATGTTCTTGTGTGCATTATTTATCTTTATTATGAATAGGCCTGCAGTCCCTACAGAAGTATAAAGCGTATACGGGGAGGCTCAAAGTAGATTTCAGCTGCAGATGTGTTTTGTTACGTTGGCGGATCGTTAACAGCATTCAATATTCACTCCTTATTCTCACTCCTCTCGTACCTGTCTAATATCTTTAACAAGATACCCTGCTCCAGGTCCTCTTCAGCTGAGAAATAAAATAATATTAATCAACAGCACAGCGAGCCGCCCCTGTTCGGAGCGTCGAATCGAAGCCCCCCTCCATACTCTGCGCCGCACAAAACTCATTCTCTGCTACTGGCCTGTGGAAGCGTTCCCTTGGCAACCTGACACTCAGAAACCAGCAGGACAGGTCATGGTGGGCAACACGAACCAGTGGCCCAAACATGTTCTATTTCAACCCAGTCCTGTTTCTGTAGGTGTTTTATGAAACATACGGGAAGATATTTCCATAATTGTTTTAAGTTTAATATCTTAAAAGTGTAAAAAAAAAAGACATTTTTTCTGTCTGTGATCTTATTCTGCAATAAATTAGGTTGTATAAAAAGAGACAATTTTCAGTCATTGAGAATTTAAATTCAGATTAGAAAAACAGCGTCATTTTGTAATCAAAACTGGCTTTGAGCAAAAACATCCTTGACAGTGTGAATTATCATGTGTGGGTGGGGCACAGCTAATATTTATTACGCACGGATTTTCACTAAACAGATGGTGCGGAATTAGCCTCTGATTCAAACCGGCATGACCCCGGAACAAAATGGTTCCTCCGATTACACTAACGATCGTGACGACAGTTTCATCAATCATCTGGAATTACGCTGCTTTTCCCTTTGACCTCATGCGTGTAAACTCATATGTAGAGGACGCTTCACACAGTTCAGTCCTGCAGAGGGTCGCAATAGTTTTATCACACTAATAAATGTGTTCTGTGAGTGAGGCAAACCTTAATAAATCTCTGCTCTCTAAGTAACTGCGCCAGACCTCGCTGACTAATCTTCCAGGTCAGAATGTTTACTTTACAGTATTTATTATTTTAATGCTTCAGCATGCTTCATACTTCCTGTTTTTTACACTGTACATCCAGTGGAGAAAGGGGCTTCAAAGCATGCAAACAGCAACACTTGAGACATGACTGTGACTGAGAAATGACACATTACTATGTTTTGAACACACAAATAGAATTGTGATGGATTCATAATGGCAAGAAGTCAGTTGTGTTAAGATGTTGCTCCTTATTTCCCAATGTCCCACCTTTACCAACCCAGACTACCTTTTAACACTAATGTTCACACATTGTGATACTTTGATGTATCTTTAGCATTCTTCTCCAGTGTTGCACATATGAAAGTTTAACATACGAGACAGACAAGTTATCACACAAGACTTTTTGAGAGAGAGGGGGGGGGGAGGGAGAGAGAGAGAGATAAACTAGTATAGACTATGCTAATTTAAATGTACCAATGTTCTAAAAAACTGATTTTTATTTGTTAACTTACACTAATTTTAACAATTTGAATGCTTAAATTGCCAATGGAATTCTGGTTTACGACTAAACTGCCAGTTCGCTTATTGCCTTGAGTCAGTGGCATTAAACGAAAGAAAGCGGCCAATCCGACTGGCCGTAATGACAGCAAAGCTCCACCACACCCACAGGTCATTTATTCATCTTAAACCAGCTTCTGCTGTAACTCCCACAGCTGGGTGTCCGGAAATTCCTGATATTTGGACATGCCTTAATTCGCCAGCGCCCCGCATTACCACATAAATAAGGCCCTTTGTGAGGTTTTAGAAAACCGAGTTTTGTGTAAATGGCAGAGCAGAGCCTCCAGACGACAAATTCCTCAGCTCGTGCTGACATTCCACTGTTTGCATTAGAAATTCTCATCTTTAATTGCCAACTTCAAAAAGGGGAAAATATGAATATTTACTTTCCATATGAGGAATCTTAAAATTATCCCTTACAAATGTCATACCACTTAATGGAGCCAGAGGCTCATGTGCTTTTAGTGGAAAAAAAATTTTAAAAAAAGAAAAAGACGTAAGCCGGCTGTCTCGTCTGTTGCGGTTTCATTATTTATTTATTTGTTTATTTTTTACAGTGGCTGCAGTGCAACGGATTGCCTCTTTGAAAGTAGTTTAAATATTAATATTTGTTTCAATGGTCTCCTAGTGTGAAGTCAGTATTTCAGCATATAAATTAACTATGCCAAAAAATGATTCTCAGTTCGGATGAGAGATAGAAAACTGCCATAGATTTAAGCAGAGGCTTTATTTAATGTTTTATTAATTTTTAATATTTAATATTCTTTTGCATAATGGCAGTTTTGTGAATAAGGAAAGGGCTTGCCGAAGTTAAATCTTCCTGAAAGGGCCTACAGTATGATGAGGAGCACTCCAAGAACATGCACACAGGACCTCTCCATTATTCTCAATGCTGTACCTGCAGAGGTATGGACAATCACCTGTGAACAATGATGTGGTTGGCCTCTTTTGATTGTTTGAGACTGCATAATGTACATTACATTAGTGGAATTCTTAAGATGCGCTTTTCAAGAGCAACCCATGCAAAAGTGCGTGTGTGTGTGTGTGTGTGTGTGTGCGTATGTGTGAATGAAATTTTGTGATTGTAACCTATTTTTTTTATGTTTACACAGTATTCATTTATGCCGCTGGACTCCGGCTGGGTCTGTTTCTCCAGGGCACAACAGCAGTGCCCTATTTGACAATTCAGTCTGTGTCCTTAGGATTATAAATCCAGTTCCTTGACCAGTATTCCACGCTGCTGCCCAACATAAGTGCTATTATTTTTATGAACAATTTTGACCCATGGAATTGTAGAATGGAAAAGGTAAATTACAATTACAAAATTGCACTCATGCACGCATGCACACACATACGCTCACAGACACAAATCAATGTAATACATTGCCATTCAATAGGTCCTATGATTAGGCAGCAGTGCACATTAATATGACTAGTGCATTTGATTGTGACCTACACTAACTGAAATCTCCGAAGTACTTCAAATAAATCTTCAAATGACCAAATTCCACCAAAGTCATGATCTGACTCTGTAGGAATTCAGATACGCATTTGGAATGACAGCCATTTGCAGAGCCAAAAAATGTAGTTTTTTTTAGTCACTACACCTCAGGAATGGAGTTTGTCACTATACCTCAGGAATTGTTTGATCACAGGCTATGTGACTGAGTGAGTCTCTCTCTAATTGAGATGGAAAACCTGGCCCACCTCAGGGTCTTTGATGGAAGACAGCCAGTCTGCCAAGAGGCACCTGCTGTGAAATCGGGTCCTGGGGAGAGTTGAATTGAGACTTATGAGGCAGAATTTGAGGTTCTGACTAAGTTTTTACAGAGCAGACTCCTCTCTGTCTCCCTGCACCAGTGTAACACAGAGGCCCAATTGCAGACAAGGAGCAAACATCTGAAACTTGAGAGGCTTTTATTTTTGAACCCATGTAATTATCTCATTTATCAAATGACCTCGGTTTGCTCAGACGCGGTGCTTTTGAAATCATTCGCTCCCAAAAAATAATTTTTTTGAGTCGGAAAATAGGCTCAAACCTTAGGAACATTTATGAAAATGTTCCCTGTCAAAAATGGTGTAAAAAAGCCATAAACACATACATTTAGCTGCGTTGTTTGTGCCTGTGTCATAAAATTATAAAAGCATGTCTGTAATACACATAGGTGTACGCACATAGCTATTATGATTGGCTTTTTCCTCATTAGCAAGCTTTTTAGCGAATGTTCTAGTAAGACAGTTAACTGTGACCGTTGTGCTCACTGTACCAATATGTCTTTGCTATTCTCTTTACCTACTTCCATACTTCCTTTAGTGTTTTAGACAGAGGCTTGTTTAGACAATAATTACTGGCACCATCATGTCTGAATGCTATTGACCCAGATAAATACAGGATTATCATTAGTTATGTGAGTGGGAGATGGTGGAATTGATGGAAGAGTTCATTAATACCGCAGTGATCTGTGTTCCATGTGTGTAAGTTACTACAACGTAGTTCTCAGAGAAGGTCTAGCTGAATGACATTGGTTTGACAAATAGCCAAGCGCATTAAATGAATGACGGAATAGTTAATGCCTAGCCTTTCCTTCATACATACTTTACTTCCTGAAAAAAATGAAAGATGAAATAAAATGGGCACATGAAACAAGGCTGCATCTACAGAGGGGTGTCCAACACAATTCCGATGCGGTTATTCACTTGTTATTCACAACGGAAGAAATGTGTCCACCGCGTTGCCGTGGCGTCTTGTTGAGCCCATTTGCATTGCGCGTTGGAATGCGTGATGAAGCCTGTGCATTTTCCGCTGCTATAGCCGACCACTGGGGACCTCCTTCGAGAGCTGCTGTGGCAAAAAGAACAAGATTTCATAAATGCGCCACAGGTCGAAACTGAGCAGCGAGAAGGTCAGAGGGGTGAAGCTGAGGACTCAATCACACCCACTCATCCGAATCTGCCTGAGGGGGGGACTCAAACTCTAACCGTATCTTTGCACATCTGCTTCCTGCCTTGCACAAGTCTGTCTTTCTTTCCCACTCTTGCAGGACTGCAATTGTCTTTTATCACCTAACTACAGCAATGAGTAAAGAATTAAATGGACACAATGGACGCTTTTCACATTTTTCTCAGTTTAAAAAAAATGTATACTGTGAAGTCTGTATGTATTTGGACAGTGACACCATTTTTATTGTTTTGGCTCTGCATTACAAGACATTAGATTTCAAATGAAACAAGGAATATGAAGTTGAAATGCAAACTGTCAGCTTTAATTTCAGAATATTTACATGCATATCAGGTGATCTGTCTAGGAATTCCAGCCCTTTGTATAACTAATGTCCCCATTTTAGGGGACCATAAGCAATTGGACATATTAAGATCTTAAATTAAGTTGTCTTATTAAATACTTGCTTTCAAATCATTTGAATTTGATGACTGCCTGAAGTATGCAACTCATGAGCATCACCACACTTTGGGTATCATCCCTGGTGATGCTCTGCCAGGCCTGTACTGCAGCCATCTTCAGCTCCTGAGTGTTTCTGGGATTTTTGCCTTCAGCCTTATCTTCAGCAAGTGAAACGCACATTCAGTTGGATTCAGGTTGGATGATTGACTTGGCCAGTTAGAACATTCTGCTCTTAGGCTCTCCTTGGTTGCGTTAACAGTATGTTTGTGGTCATTGTCCTGCGAGATGCAGTGCCATCCAATGTATATATTCTTTGAGGCATTCTGTTAAATCTGAGCAGATAAGATGTTTCTGTACCCTTCAGAATTAATCCTACATCCAGCAGTCACTTCATCAATAAAGACCAGTCAGCCACTTTCAGTGGCAGCCATACATACTGAAGACATACATTCCCCGCGCTTACCTCTTTCTGTCACTTCGGTACAGGTTAATACTTATCTTATCTGTCCTTAAGACTTTGACCCAGAACTCTACAGTCTTTTTATATACTTTTTTTTGTTGCAAAATCTAACCTCGCCATTTTGTTCTTGAGGCTTACCAGTGGTTTACATCACATATCAAAATAAAGCTGACAGTCTGCACTTCAATCTCATATTCATTGTTTCATTTAAAATCAAATGTGCTGGAAATGACAAAAAACTGCATCATTGTCCACATTCTTACAGAATGCTTTGTATAGCACGACAGCATGTGTGAAAATAATGATCAAAAAGAAAAGGTTTTCTTTAAAAATATTATGCAGAAACTGGCTCAACCCATACTTTATATTAGAAAGAGTATTAGAATACACATTAGAAAGAGTGACCTCTCTGTCTCCGTCTAATCGATATTCTTTCAGAAGAGGAAATAAAAGCGCAGCTTTTGTGTGTAGAGTGGGGGCGGAGCCACGATATTCGCCCTGTCACCCACGGTTACTGCCTTCTGATGTTGTTCTCAGAGGAGTCCACCTCAAAGTGGCACAAGCATGGCCGTGATTGGCTGCTGTAACCCTTGCTGGAACTCTGATGGTAGAGGAAGGAAGAGTCATTAGAAGGGCCCCCAATCACCCTCCAGGGGCAACCTCCATGGCGACCTCCACAGGCTGGCCACCTCCATGTTGTGTGCATCGCCGTTGTGCTGCTCGTGGAGTCCGCACCTACTGTAACTGTGTGAGGGTGAATGAAGGGAGTGGGGCGACTGATCTGCATCTGTGTTAATGAGCTAGTTCACCCTCGCTGTACATTTCTGTGCCAGAGGTAATTACAGTACCAAAACAAAGTCTCCCTGACCTTTTTTTTTTGGGAGCAACACATCTCTCAGGCGGAGGATGTTGGCGGAGATGTTTGTGTACCCTAGCAGACCCACCTCCAGTACCCCCCACCCCCACCCCATGCAGTCTCCAGTTACCAGCGCTTCTGCTCGGCCCCATAGGCGACAGACAGGCGAGCAGAGCAGGGCTGAAACGATAAGGATCGTACAGAGACTTACGGCGGGGGAGAGGGGAACGTAATGAGAGTTCTTTGTTTGCAGGAGGAGGGAGCGTTTCCTTCCCGCTTAACAAAGCACTGCCAGCATAACAGTAATGAGGTGTCTGCCAATGTCTATGACATTCTTCTTGGCATTTACAGAGAGAGGGAAAAAAAACAGCAAGTCAAGAAAAAGATTGAGGAGATTTTTTTTTTTTGTTCTTCCTGCCTGCTCATTTCCCTATTCAGGCTACATGCAAATTGACCTGAAATAAAGGCAACTGATTATAAATGATTTATGTTTGCTTTCTGTTTCATTCATTTATTTATTTATTTATTTATTTATTTATTTATTTATTTATTTATTTATTTATTTATTTATTTATTTATTTATTTATTATTTATTTATTATTATTATTATTATTATTACTTTTTAAGGGGAAATGGAATGGCAGTATCTGGTTAGATACAGGTGTTTGGTGCAGGTTATTTTGTGTGTGGAGAGACAGACTCTTTTAGAAGCAGTGAGGCTTGGGATTTTGTTCCATCTTGTTCTGGGTGAGAAAAATTGAGTTCGCGAAGCACAGGTCACTACAGGGCCACCGTGAAGTTTGGCTCTGTCAGTAATTTCACCGAGGGCTGTTTTATTCCCCATCTTGGGGTGCAAATCATAGAACAAAACAGACAAATACACACAAAAAATAAAACAGGCTTCCAGTGTAAGAGGTCGACCTATGTGTTGTCGAGTGACTGTAGATGAGGCCATCACTGTTCAGAGCCCTGAAGAAGCACTCTCCCCTCCTTATCTTCCCCAGCTGTCTCAGTATTACAAAAATACATTCCTGAAACTGCCATGTATGTACGTAATATTTGCATGATATATGTTAGAATATAGTTCATGATATTTAAAGTTGGTTGATAATGAATTTTTATCATGTTTAAATTATTTTAAGGAAACACTTTTTGGTTTTTAAGAACTAACAATTATTCCTAATTATTTAGAATATAAGACATTGCCTACAATACAAACAAAATGGAACAGTTTATGCCAAATTTAATTTCCATTTTTCACAATAACATATTTTTGCCAGGCATTTCAGTGGAGATTGCATTCATAAACGTTTGAAACAAAGTAATTATATGGCCTAATTTAACCTGTCAGCCAAATGTGACCTTTTCTGATATTATTTCAAGGAACACAAAGACACTAATTGTAACGAATAATGCATCTTGATGTTCTATACTCTGCTTTGACAGAAGCTAACCTGAAGGCACTAATGTAGTATGACCGCTAGGATAGATTTCCGAAAATGACAAAACAATTGTGTCTAATTGCAAGCTTAAAACTTCTTTAAATTGTGGAGCTGAGGCTATAGTAGTACATTGGAATCATAAATCAACCCGAATCATCAGACACGCCAGTCCGAGTGTTCTCCCTCTTCCCTCAGACCTCAGCCTAAACTAGTCTTTCACTCCGGAAGCGGGAAAGGTCGGGAGAAGATTGCACATGTCCGGTCAACGAGATGACCAACATGATGACGCTGCTACTCTGCTGCTGGGAGTCTGCTCTCCACTGATGGGTGCAGCCCGTTATTGCCCTGGGCAACTGAGCTGGTGGGCAGACCAAGATCCTCCAATGACCCAGAGGGGTTTCCCCTCAGAAGAGTGAGTGATGCATCTTCACAACCCTCACCTATGCAGCCTTGGGTAAATGTCAGCTTCCTGGAGCTTGGGCGGAGTTGCACTGCATGGTCACAATGAGTTGGAACAACACATAGGTGCACTGGCACGCGGACTCAGCTGCACCACGAGGGCAGTCCCTAGTTTCCTGTGAGTGGCTTATCGCTGACTCTGAGCCGACTGCCTGAGAATGATTGGATATAAAAAGTCCACCACTGAATTGAGAAAATGCAGGACCAGAAGAAACCAGACAAGTTAACAATGAGACTTCTGAATAAGGTCAAGTTCAGGAAGATTCAATTTATGAGGGAACACATTTAGAATTAAGAGTCGATGCAGGAGGCTTACAGCATAGTATTGGAAAAATAAGGCTCATAATAACCTTTATATAGGAGCCACTGCATGCAGCAGTTGGTTGTTTTGCAAAGGCCTATGGATGCTTCATCCATTTTAAATCCAGGCACTTTGTCATTTATGTTTACCCCTGGAACTGGGTCATTCTTTGTGTGATTAATTTTAATAAACACTTAAAAGGTCAAAAGCAAGTGATGGAACACGACATTTTTATTCTTGACAACACCCAGCTGTTCCTCCCACACTAAGCAACAAGGTGACAACGTGCCTGTTCCATCCAGTCTTCTCCCTTTCATGCCTATAATCAGTCCTCAGCCTATGGATGTAAAGTGACAGTTTTGTGTCAGAGCTGACCTTCACTGTCCAATTTTCCTCAAATATTATATATTGTCTTTTTTTCTTTTTTTTGGAGGGGGTAGGGAGAGGCTTGAGGCAACAATTTTAAACAGGAGAAAACAACCTGGTCTCGTGGCCTATGCATGTAACCCCCCTTACAGAAGGATTGTGAGGGTCATTTAAGAGGGACACAATGTAAAAAAAAAATGTAGATCTAGTTTCTACCCCACCATAGAAATTAATTTAATAACAATAAATGTGACAATGACTGGTGTACATGTGACCACACTGGGGGCATGTTTGTGTTGGACAGCCATTTTTGAACCTTGATATCCCTGCCATTTCAAAACAAGACTCAATGCTATTTCACAGCTGGACTACAATTTATGCCATTACCATGTTTTGGACAGCTTCTAATAATTAGCATTAAAAATGGAGCCTTTTTTCAGCAAACATCACTCCATTTAAATCCAATTATTTTTGAGACAGACATGCCTGCATTTTATATTTTCATGGCTGTACACTTCATTAAATTTGAATGAGACCCCAAAATTCTGAAATTCTGGTCATAAATTGTCCATAGATTTAAGAGAGACAAAATGTTAATGTACGAATAAGGCTGACTTCTCTAAGTTTAACTGGTTCTGTCGTTCTAAATGAACTTAAGATCAATGAAGGACCGTTATGTCCAGTGCCTACGCACACAGAAGCCAGACAAGCTGTCATGCGCTCAATTAGCGATAACGCGTTGGATCCAGTATCGCAAGGGTGGCTCTAAACGAGACCAGCAATGTCGGCGTAAACCACAGAAAAGTTACAGCCCGTTTCGAGCAGCACTCTACGTCGAAAACCAGAATAAACAAATGAGGGGGGGTGTTTGCACTGTACTTGTTTTAGGATGATGTATTGAATTTCAGTGAAGCAGTGAAGTGTGCATGATAATACCAAGCATTAACAAAACTCAAAAACTAAAGAAATTAATCGCATAACACTACACTTTTAGTGAAATTTTTTGCATTCGCTAAAATGAATGAAATTGATCAGCCCCAACACTGACATCATCCTGCTCTCCATCAACGCGTATCAGAACAACAGCAACAGCCCTGTATATGCGTACTGTACCTCAAGCAACATCTACTCACCACTGGACAAATTGCTTAAGATTCAAACCATGTCTCAAATAGCTTAATTCATACTCTTTTAAACTGTCATTTTTTTGTGATTAATTTCATTGATGGGCAAATCACAGACCTGGGCTTTTTGAATTCCCGGTGTAAAATATTACTCAGGGCATATTCTGGGGTTAATATGAGAACAAAGGGGAACAGAACTGCATTCATATTTAGAACTGTAACGTTTAGGACAGCGCGAGATAAGCAGTAATAACATTTCGGCCCACTTCTGATTATGCTTTTATCAGCCGTGCTGATAGACTGTGGGCCGGGAGCACTCTTCAGTGGCTCTGAAACCACTTTTTAGTTTAATACCAGTGTCCTCTAAAAGTGTGAAGAGCGAGACGTGGTCCTGGATAGCCTGTTAAAACGCTCTGGAGGAAGCAGGAGACCACGTGGTTATTTCTGTCTCGTGCCAGTGTGGCTGTGAGCTGGAAAAAAACTGCACAACACTTCCAAAAATCATATTGGGACCCTGCAGGTTTCAGTCATACAGTCCATACTCATGTTGAAGTTGAATGGAAGCCCACCAAATTTGAGGGAGAATCATATTATTTGTGAAGAAATGCGCAGATCTTCTGAAAATCACATTGGGACACTGCAGTCTTAATTAGTCCACACTCACGCAGAACTTGTGTGAAGCCCAATACACATTACAGAACTCATCTCCGTATTAGCAAATATATGATTTCATTATATGATTTCATCACTGTGGAGTCTGCATGTTCTCCCCGTGTCTGCATGGGTTTCCTCCCGCTGGGTTTCCATGAGGGTAGGCTAATTGGAGACTCTAATTTGCCCATCTGTATGAGTGTGTGAGCGAATGGTGAGTGAATGGTGTGTGTGCCCTGCGACAGATTGGTGGCCTGTCCAGGGTGTATTCCTGCCTCTCGCCCAATGCATGCTGGAGTAGGCTCCAGCACCCCCGTGATTCTCTATACCCTGCCCTGGATAAGCGGGTATAGAGAATAGATGGATGATTTAATTTAGGTTCATTTTAGGCTCCTTGTGTTATAAGCAACCAACCACTCACTAGCTTGGAAACATACTGTGGGAAGATTGTGTTGTTGGCATTTCTACTTATTAGTCTAAAAAGAGGATTAAGGTGCCAGGATGGCCATAATCTGGAAGAGGTGTTCCGAAATCACCCCTTAAAAGGATAATCAACTTTCCAGAGCTCTGGAATGAAGAGAGGATGCTACTGTTGGCCAGATAAAGATCTAGCTGTTCCAAGAGGTCGGCAACTGTGTCCTGACAATTAAGCACAATTAGTGTTGTCTCATTTTTTTGTAAGCAATGTATAAAATTTTAGGTTAAATTGTCTAATTACATAAAATCAGTAAAACAGTATATATACAGTTCATTTACATGCAATTAAACATGCTCATTCTTTTTTTTTTCTGAGAAAGTAATGACAAAAATGCTACTAGAGTTTTGGATTGGAAGGATAGGTGAATTCAGGCAAAAAGAACGAACAACAACCATCAAAGCTCAGTATTGTAACATCTATATTTTGTGCTGAGAAGAGATCAAGGAAAAGAAAAAAAACATAAGAGCATCAAACGCGGAAGCAAAAAATCACTACAGACTCTGGGAATACAGATATTTACCTAAGGGTAGTAGACTTTTTTAATAGATTGAAGTGAAAGCAGGAGGAATGCCTGTCGCGGGGAGTTTCTGATGTTGCGAGGTGTTAAACCACCTTCGCTGCGCCTAAAATACTCTCTACGGTCTTCAGATGTATTTTCCAAGGAGCTTTGATCTGTGTCATTTTTTGACAGAGGCGAACAGAGAAAATCCAGATCACGTACAGATGATACCATGAGTGTACACACCTTCTACATGCACTAGAAAACATTTATTTCATATATGACTATATAGCCATATATTAGTGCTTTTTTATTTATTTTGTTGATAGTAAAAGAAATGCACAACATAGATTATGGCTAATATGCAGTGCAGGCAGATGGGCCTGCAGAATGCATATCTTACCTGTCGGTTCACTGGAAAATTCTCATAATAGATGCCACTGTTTTGTTAACTGCCAATCATAGACCTAGAACTCTTCTACACTACACCGATCCATATATACCACATATGATCAATTTATAAATTGTAGTCCCTGATCTCATCTGAAGACTACAGTATGGTCTTCCACTTCTTCTATTGCCTTCCACAACACACTACTTAGCTCCTCTCTCTCTCTCTCGGTTATAAATCGATTCTAACATTACAGCAGTTTGCAAGACAAAATGAAACTTTGATTCTTAAGATTAAGAAATACGAAAGACAGTACGACGGCAGTTTCATCATCCAATTAAAATCTAGCAACGTCACTCCTGCGAACCATAAAATATATCAGGTGTACGGTTTAATTGGGAAAGTAGCGACGCGAGATAAGTTTGCACTGAAGGTCGCGTTTTTAAAGAGAAGTTGTACGGAGGATTGCGTTTTGTGGAAGTGAATGGCAAGCCCGTTTCATTAATTTGTGGAGAAGCTCTTGCCGTTCTCAAAAAGAGCAATCTTGAGAGACGTTAGGCTACACCTGCAGACATGCAAGTTGTGCCACTCTTCAAGGAACGGTGCGAGCAGAGAAAATCAAGGTGTTGGGGAATAATCTTGCTGGGCAGCGAGCGTCTTCCCTGCGTCTTAAAAAGGAGCTGGGCAGTGACACAGGGGCAAGTTACGTGGTGAGTAAACTGATCGCTAAAGACCGAGGCCGTATTCCGAAGGCGAATTTGTAAAGGTGTGCATGGTTGCTTCTGCGCAAATACTTGCTCCAGAAAGACTGAAATTGTTTCAGAACCTTGACTTGTCTCGCCGGACTGTGTCTGATCGTATCAGTGACGTGGCACGAGATTCTGAGATGTCTGTGCAAGATTCTGCCGCCAATTTCGCGCTTTATTCAGTTGCTATGAATGAGACAACAGAAAACGTACACTAGCCAGCTAGCAATTTTTTATGCGTGGGATTACAACGGATTTTGCTTTACTTTCATTGTTGGCTATGCACGTGCACGACACTATCAGAGGTTAGGACATTTTTCAGAAACGGCAATGCAGTCTTAGGGTTTATCAATGGCAAAACTAAGTGGTGTGATAACTGACGGTGCACCCGCCATGGCGGGGTCTCACAAGGGTCTAGTGACCCTCCTCAAAAAAGCGATGGCACTTCTAGGTCTGGATCTAAGTGATGTAGTCACATGCCATTGCATTATTCTACTAAGCAAATCTGTGCTCACAGTCACTATGTCTGAACAGTGCGATGACAAGGGTTGTTTCCTGCGTTAAGTTCATTAAAAGCAGAGGGCTGAATAATCGCCAGTTCAGGGAATTATGGAAAGGCCTTGAAACTGAGTATGGAGATCTGGTTTACTACTGTGAGGTGTGATGGCTAAACTGGGCAACCATGCTGAGAAAGGTGTGGAGGAACTCAGTGATAGCAGGTGGCTCTGTGAGCTTGCCTACACGGTGGCCATTACAAGCCATCTATCAGAGCTCAGTGTTAAACTGCAAGGGCCAAACCAGCTCCTGGTCTCACTGCTTTCCCATGTGAAGTCATTTGAAGCCAAACTAAAGCTGTGGCAGGTGCGACCTGAGAGGGGGAGCGTGAAAGGACACTGGAATATGTGAGGGAATGTGCTCATTTGTTAGAGAAGTTAAGTGAAATATTTCATGATGTGAAAGCAAAAGAACTGGATCAAAAGAACTGGCATAGATGGTAATGGAACTGAAAACACCTGCATAGGCCTGCAACTGAGATGGGAATCAGCTGTGGCTGGTCTCATTTGCATAACTTAATCAACAGTTTTTTTTTACCATTTGTATTCATAACCATTATATCTACATTTTTAAGAATTTTGAATATATTTCAATATGGTTTTTGTGATGTAGGAAATTTCTGTCCACTATTTTCTTGTCTTTTTTATAACTGTTAAATTGAAAAATGGGCAGTCGATATATTCAGTTTTGCTTGTTGAGTCTGAGTGAGAAAAGAATTCAAGAATTTTGATAGGTGTGGTCATTCAATGCATTTTTAATCAAAGCAATGAAAATTCATTCACAGTTTGGTCCACATAGACTGCTGTTGTGTTAAATGTGAAGAGTTGAAAAAGGGAATTCAGTATGGAGAAATGTGTAACAAGTGTGTGTGCGTGTGTTTGTGTGTGCGAGTGTGTGTGTGTGTGTGCGGGCGAGTGTGTGTGAGTGTGTGTGTGTTTGTGTGTATGTGCTTTTGTGTGTGTGTGTGTGTGTGTGTGTGTGTGTGTTTGTGTGTGTGTTTGTGTGTGTTTTTGTGTGTGTGTGTGTGCTTTTGCGTGTGTGTGTGTGTGTGTTTGTGTTTGCTGCGCTGTGTTGGATGGAAAGGGTGGCCTATTTTCTGAACTCATTCAAAAATAGAATCAGAGAATTTTAAAAAATATGCCGGCTGACTGGGCCTGACTGAAATGACATTTAGAAATGATAGAAAACTTGAAAGGCTGATTTATTTCTCTCTCTCTTTCTCTCTCGCTCTCTCTGTCTGTGTGTATGTCTGTCTGTCTTTCTCTCTCACACACTCTCTCTCCCTCTCTCTCTCTCTCTCTCCAGAACACTTGCTCTGTCCCCTCGTGCCTGGCTTGAGACTGATATGCTTTTGTGCCTCGCAGAACACTTATTTACATATTCCTGTTTGGGCAGAATTGAATCTTTTTTCACCGTGTGAAGATGTCCAGATTAGGAGCCGCATGGCAGCGCTCGGTCCTCACGGGTGCCTCTGGGAGCATTGGTTCAAAAAGCCCCGGCAGATAAAACGATCGAGCCGCCAAGCCCTGGAGCAGGTCGCCATACGTCCCGTCTCGCGAAAAAGGGGGATATCTCTTCTTTAATATCTCCCGCTTTCATTTCCATCTCACGGGCTGCTTACAGCCACATCTGATAACCGCTGGAATAGGAATTTCAGACGGCCTAGTAAATCGCTTCGGTGTTTGCGCGAGCTTTTATTGCTTTTCTTCAATCACTCTTATTCACTTGAGGGTCTTTTTCAGGCTAACGCCTTTCATTTCGCATCCCGCGAAAAGACCGAAATCCAGAAAATGTCTTTTAATTTCGATGATTTAATGTGCTGTTTTGAAAAAGGCTACTTTTGCTGGTTTTTCTAGGATGGTGATATTTTTTATATCTCTAATGGGTTCTTTTAATTTTTGTGTATATATATTTTATTTTTATTTTTTTTTGCTACACTGGTGATGGCTGAATAAAACTGCAAGGGCAACTGGTTGTCTTGCAAAAATGTAACTTCATTTTATTCAAATAAATATATCTGTATTTTCAAAAATCCAGCAGACAATGAAACTGAAACCTTTCCCTCCATATAAAACATGCAATTGAGTAATATTGCGTTAAAAATACAGTGTTGTCTAAAATGTATCTGGGCAATGGAAAAAAGAAATGTAAAATCCTTGTTATTCAAGTAGCCTATCGCTTATGTTTAGCATGTCTCCTAAACTAAGGACACATGATTAAATAAAACATGCTTATGTGAATTCCATGATCGCTAAAAAGAAGACATAAATGAGGAATACTACTTCAAAAAATATAGGCCTAATAGACCTGTTGTTTGTAATGCAAGCAAAATAAACAACATTGCCTACAATTGCTTTTTTAACAATATTTAAAAACAGGCAGCGGAGTACGTTTTTTGGAAAAATGTTTTTCATAAGAGAAGGCCTCGGTCTTTGAATGAAAATTAACGCAACATTTTCCCAGATTGGGATTGACAGACTTCCCTGTCAATAAAGAAATTTAACAGTTAGTCAAACTGATGTTCCTATCTTGAAAGAGAGTAGTTTATACAGCAATTTCCATATTTGCCTTGTTTTCCAATAGTTCATTTGAAAGTCTTTGTTTAGAATGTCTGTGAAATTGTATGAAATTGATTGGAATTGCATTGAAATTGCAGTGCCAAATTGGAAAACCAATGCCTTTTTAAAGCAAGTTTTATAAACTACACAAGCTATATATTGGTTAACGTAATACAACAATACATCAGTAAAAATGCATAAATCAATACATGAATTAAAGTAAATGCTGTCAATTGCTTTTCTTTAGTGAAGAAAAAAGTAATTTTGCAGCCGCATTTAACCTTTATTGGCCTATATGGAACAGAAAAACAAGGAAGAGCTGGAACGTGGAGAAGTCAGAGGAACTTCAAACTTTATTAGTCATGACTTCACCTACAGCTCAAAGGATTGTGTGACAACAAATGGTTCCGTCCCACAGAGAAAACCCCACATTCTTTCAGCAGGAGCCCATGGGCGCTTCACTGGCGGACAGATAAAGCTAAACTGGAGTCATTAAGACTCATTCAATCAATCCCAGTTACCGAATGGTCCGTACCAGGCACGAGAGCTCCACAAAGTGCAGCCTTCCTGGAATCAACGCTAACACCTCTAATCAATGGAATTCAAAGGAAAAAACGGAGACGGAACTGCAGATTACACACCGGAGCTAATCCACTGTTTAATAGGGCTACGGCTAAGGACTGCGAGGGGGGGAGAGAAAGAGACAGATCAGATTAAAATGACACGGGGAGTCTCCGGGCTTTCATTAGAGAGCTCTTCTGTCCGCGTTAATGAATCGACGGAGGATCTGATTGCTTTCTCGTACGCAAAGTTTACCTCCCTTCCCCGGAGGAGCCGCGCGAAGGCTCTCCCGCCATTTTCCCTCCGGAAATGGAAGCAATAAACTCAGTCAATCAGGGCATAAAGGTAATCAAAGCAGCGCGTTACCGCCGGCTTGGAGGAGGTGAGGGGAGGTGTCGGGGAAGATGTAAATGAAGGGGTGAAATCCGGCGGCCCTCCGTGCTCAATAAAGCCCGCACCTTCGACGGGGACGTGGGAACATGGCGACTGTCCTTCATATGAATTTTTATGCATGATTATCTTTTTAAAAAAAGGCAGACCGCGTGTAATTCAGCTCCTGTCTAGCTCACGGACAGTTGAGCTTCGGAAACTTGGGCGTGGGTTTTATGGAATCGCCCATCGCGGTTCTGAACATTGCCTGATCTCATTTAAGTCGTCCTTCACGTGAGGCTGTGTATGCGTATGCCCCAGAGGGGCTTTTGTTCAGTTCCACTTTGTGCTTTATTTACAGGCTTAGCCGTAAGGATTTTATTTCCTTTTGATGAAGAGTCCATTATCGTAATGCGGGCGCTGCGGCGGTTGGATAAATGATGGCCTTCCTGTTTATTAATATACAGCGTGAGCGGAATGCTTGTAGCGCAGCGCGCCTTAGCGTGATCATGCCCTTTCCTGTCAAAATCACCTCGGAGCTTTTAAAAAAAAACACACTCGGCAAACGGAAACGTCCTCTCGCGGATAGCTCCCCGCTCACGCCGGCACGCGAATCCGATTGCCCTGCGTTTCCAGGCTAATAAGAGCACCGTGATGCGGCCTGGCCGTCGTTCAGCGGTAAGTGCCGGAGAGGCCCCGTAATCGCGCTGATCGGCCAATCGGAGGCTGCGTTATTGGGGCGGGCGCGGCGTTTAGCGTGCTAAATGGATCGGAGAGAGGCGGGCGCCGCGTTCGCTCTGACAGGGTCTCCCGCAGACACGGCCCAGCGTGGGGAGGGGGAGGGGGGGCGATTACGGACAGATTTACGGCTCCTGTAAAAAAAACGGCGAAGGTTGCGCGCCGCGTATGCCGTCGCCGAGCGTGAGCTCCGCTTCGCTTGCGCGCCCTCTCGGCGCTCTGCGGCTCTCGTGTCACTTCCTCCGCTGTTTTTTCACTGCGCAAACGAGGCGGTGGCGAGCATGCGCAAGGCTGGGGAACGAGTGCACTCCCGGCCAGCCCCCCCCCCCCCCCCCCCCCCCCCCGGGGCCGCAATGAATGCTTATAGCACAATAACCTGAGGAAGCATAACACCCCTAAACACACCCGGCTGCCTGGTTCAGCTCAACACAACCCAAACCCCCTAAACACAACCCCGGGCTGCCTGGTTCAGCTCGCTAACACCATAACCCAAACCCCCTAAACACAACCCCGGGCTGCCTGGTTCAGCTCGCTAACACCATAACCCAAACCCCCTAAACACAACCCCGGGCTGCCCGTTCGCTCGCTCACATACCGACCTCTACACCCCGGGTCCGTCGCCGCTAACACCATAACCCAAACCCCCTAAACACAACCCCGGGCTGCCTGTTCAGTACACCAACAAACCCAACACACCCGGCTCCTCAGCTCGCTAACACCATAACCCAAACCCCCTAAACACAACCCCGGGCTGCCTGGTTCAGCTCCTAACACCATAACCCAAACCCCTAAACACAACCCGCTGCTGTCGCTGCTACCATAACCAAACCCTAACACAAGCTGCTGGTTCAGCTCCTAACACCATAACCCACCCTAACACAACTGCCTGTTCAGCTCACTAAACCATACCAACCCTAAACACACGCTGGTTCATCTATATGCATCTCCTCAGCGGAGAGGCAGAACAGTCCTCAGAGATCACAGGCTGGTTCATTATTGTGGGGCACAGATATTGCACCGCAGTGTCTGCTGTACGGCCCCTTTGAAAGCACTATAATGAAATCTTACCGGCTGCATTATGAATAGGTACATTTTTCCATTATGCAATAGTATAATCACAGGGCATTGACACAGGAGCAGAGCAGATTAAACCGGGGATGTGAATAATAGCATTTCATGGTCTCCATTTAAACAAAAAAAAAAAAGCAAAATGGTATGATTAATATATCAAAGCATAAAAGTTATGATGAAACAGGCTTCGGAGAAGAATTATCTCAAAATAACAGTCATATATTACATACGTAATGCCTGTACTAGCGATTCTTTTGAAGAATGTCATTTGTGTAGCTTTTCCTTAAAAAAGGAAAAGGTGTTTTTGTGTCAAAGGCAATGTAAACACAATATGTGAGAATATGTTTAAAGGAGGAGCTTTTTCATATCAGGAAACGGGCGCGTTATATCATAAATTATGTTTGCTCAGGTGTGCCTTCCCATTGAATATAACGTTGATAGATTATGGAATATCCTTCCACAGTCTGTCTATCATTTAATTTTCTGGCTATAAAAAAAAATATTGACTCGGGGATTGAAATTTGCTTTAAAAAATAATAAAAATGAAAACTGCCGACTACCGAAGGCAAAGACGACGACGGATGACACCTTTATTGCTGTTTTTGGTTGAGCGAGCTTATTCTCCGCGTTCGCGCGGAGGTCTTTGCGAAAGTGGGAGAGGATAATATTTGGCGTCCTCTGATTTAGTGTCGCTCAGACTCAGGCCACTGCAGACAGAATTTACTCGAGCGTAAGGATCGCATCTGCAGCCGCGAGACATTCTGCGCTCGCTCTCTACCATGAAGCATTTTACTGCTCCGACACAGACGCACTTCATTTCACTTCAGCGTGAATTGAAATGAATTGAATTCATTTTTTTGTTTCTGAGCAGAAAGCCGTTCTCTGCTGCTCTGTGATATTACCTCACCTCTTAGCCCCTCTTATTGTTCCTTCATCCTGAGCTTTGGAGGAAAGTGAAGCCAAAGTTTAGCAATAAGGCTGAGCTCATTTGTGATGCAACATGGAATGATGATTTTTTTAAATGTTGCACAAGTATTTGTTTTTATTATGTTATTGTGCATTTTCAAGGTGTTTTGTTTCACAAAACAAAAGTCAGTGAATATTTCACTGTAAGAAATATAATGAAATAAAAGCTCTTTGAAAGGAATGCTGCAGTATTACAGCAGAGATAGCTCTAAATGGAGCCAGTGCATTAGCCAGTGCTAGTTTTCCGTGCTGCAGTACTACAGCAGATCTAGCTCTAAATGGAACCAGTGCATGTCTCTGACAAATGTGACCTCTTTGAGAAGTCTGTGGCACCCGCATGTTTGGAGACAAATGCAGCGGTCCCCCTTGGAATCCTGAGTAACTTAAACCTGACCTTCCGCAAGAAGGCCAGTTGTGTCTCGCCATTGCAAAGCCCAGGTCACCGTTAAAAACGCGGCGTAAGCTCAAACTGCACTCGTGACAAACAACTCTGCCAGCTGAGTCACTCAGGAGCCGCAGTGTCTGAAGATAATGCTGTTACGTTTTTCCGATTGGACCCCACTAGTCAGGCCCCGGTCCTCTGTGGCTCTTCTTGGGGCTCTGTAGGAAGCAGGCCATTGCAGATACAGTAGGGAGGTTCAGTCCTTCTGCCATGCTTCTGCGTGAAACGGTCTCTCTGGATGACCTGGCTCTGCATAAACGGAAAACAAAGTGCAGCCTTCTTACACTTATTCTTGCGCTGTCAGTTAACATTCATAATGAATGCGGTCAATTTCCAAGAAAGCATCTACTGAGATAAAGAGGGTTTCTTGTGGTCATGGATTAGTAGAATTCGTTTTGGCCACAAATAAAAATCAACTACAAACCTCACATTGAAAGTGTGCCAGATCACAAACAAATCGCTGAGATTTCCCCCAAAATGCTTACAAAATGAACGCAGGATTAAAGCGAGAGCCCGTGGCGACCGGTGGATTGTTATGGAGACGTTTTTCTCTCACAGAGAAGCAGGACGGAGAAACAGTCCCATTGTTGATTTGCTCCCGTGTAATGCTGGGGAGGAGCTGTATTTCCTAAGAGGAGGAGAAGCTCACGCCTCTGACCCTTTCTGTTCAGTTTTCATTTCGCACGGAAGCTCTCTCTGAAGCGGCTGCCGCTTCCCACTGTGAAAAGGCTGCGCTTCGTTTGAAGAAAAGCTCCGGCCTATTAAAAATTCATAGAAAGTATTTAAAACGTGTGACCTATATTCTCAGTACAAATAAATGAATAAATGATTTTGTGCCTGTGTTTGTGTGTGTGTGTGTGTGTGTGAGAGAGAGGGAGAGTTTATCTGTTTGGAGAAAGGGCTTGGGGTAAATTGGATTGGGTGGGGGGGTGCGTGGGAGGGAGGAATCCTCTTGAAATGGGACACAAGAGATTATTAACAATAAAGGATATACACATCATATTGAAAGAATAATTCTTTATTGTCCATGCTTCTCTGGAGCTGTCTGTCTCTGACAGTACTGTCTTTGTCTACAGTGCGTTTGCCATGTAGTGCCAATTTAATGAACCACGTCCTGTGTTTGTCGATGTGTATTAAATCTATGATTCCACATGGTCCTGAATGATTGATTATTTTAGTTTGAAATGCTTTGTGTAAAATATCAAGTACCTCAACATCTGAAATGTCATTAAGGTATGGAGGACTGTGCTATGAGATTTAATTATTGCATTGAGGTGCTGCTTTTTCAAAGGACTAATGCACCGCAGGCTTTTGGTTGGCCCAAAAGAGGTTCAGTAGTTAAGCATTCTCCAAATAGTGTGTTATACTGAAGTCCCTGTCCTTAACTCATTGGAAGAATGACCTCCCTAAAAGCCAACTTACCAGCCTACTCCTGAGGTCCTATCTAACACATCTCCCCTGCTCTTTGGGGCGTCGGGGACTAATTAGGGGTGATAAGTGTGGGCTCTGCAGAAATCAGTGCAGTACCCTAGTGCAGTCTTTGCTGGGGCTCACTTTCTGAAACCTTACGGGTTATTGTGAAGTCTGTCCACGTTCGAGTGTTCAAAGGATTTCACACAGAGCTCTCAACCCAAATTCTTGGTTAGAAATACGAGCAAAGTTTATTTGAGTTCCGATCACGCGTTCTCAGCTTGGTGGGTAAGATGTGGCTTATTGCTTCTGCAGGGTATGTATGTGTGCCCCTTGCCCCGGGAGTTAGGCTTTAGCTAAGCAGGTTACTAAGAATCTGATCATATAAAAGCATGAATAAGCAGACACTTTAAAGATAAAAACTCCCCTCACCTTCCTGTGGTGTCACTGGAGGAAAGCGTGGTTACTCAGAGAAAACTCTTCAGTTTGTCCCCTGAGTTTGCTCTTACAAAAAATCTACATGCCAAATTCATCCTTCTGATTCTGGTCTCGTCTGGTCCCACTGTGTGGTCCTGCAGTTCTGCAAGAGTACTGCAATACCCGGAGCCTTTTCTATCTGTTTTCCCACCCCACCCTCCGGCTCATTCACACGTTCCCATTACGACGGCAGGATCAACTTCTGCATTTACATAAAACATATCCGTTTCATCCCCCTCATTTCCTTCATACTCTTCCCCCATTCATTTCTAATAGACCCATTTTCTGATTCATGCTCACATTCTCATTTCCTGACATTTTGACCTGCTCTTTCTCAGCTGGTGTTCTGATGTGTGGTCCTTCATGTAGCACGTGGCGGTCCTGCTCCCTCCGTCATCCTCTTTCTCCTCCCCTCTATTTGCCACCCTTTCATTGGCTCTTTGTTTTCACACTGCCCCCTCTCTGTTCACCCTCGCTGTCGAGATCCTTCTTAGCAAGGCAGGCTGCCCTGTCCACGCCCTCGGCTGCCTGCATGGCTCCGTCCAGCGGCTCTCCTCTTCCTCTTCGTCTTCTTCTGGCTCCAGCCATTTCTGCACTTCTAAAAGGCCTGGTTCAAACTCAGGCCTCATTTGGGTCAGGACAGTATTGATGATTGGGACTTCAGCTTTGAAAATGGGAATGATTCTCAGCTATGACTGGTTTGTAATGTGTATATATAGATTAACATGGAATCTTTTGGACACACTCTGAATAAGGCTTTGTAGCTGAAAAGTTTTTCATTTGTATTATATTATTTATAATAAAATAATTAAAATATTGGCACCCAATGTGGTGCTGTGCATGTCAAATTCCCACCCTAATTTGGAATGTCCTACTTTGCAACCACAGTCACACTCAGTGGTCCCTGCTGCCCAATCAAGAGAGCGAATACAACACGTGGTTCTCCTCCAAAACACACCAGCATTCTCATCTTCAATCAGAAGACCACAGCTAAGCTTGCAGAGAGCGGAGTCAGAGGAAGGCCTATCTTATGCAGCCTTGGCATAGGCTACAGTCCACTGGCATCCAGTTAACCAGCACGGCTCCCTAAATAGCTATGAACGTGGACCCCTAACCGACTGAGCCCTCCCATACCCTGGGTACATACCCTCCCATACCACATCCTACAGCATACCACTGCACAGCATGGTGCCTTAACCAAATGAGCCCCTTTAGCAGCACTTGATTTTATTATTTGAGTGCCAAATAAACAATAAGAGCAATGCAGGTCTTGTGAATGTATTTGTTGGGTGTGCTTTTTTAGAGTAACAACTGTTTATTGGTTTTTTTTGTTTATGACTCCCCTAATTTTCATTTTTGTTGAAGTTTTTTTCTTTTATTTCTTTAATCCTTTTACTTTAAGTCTGGTGTTGAGGTGTTATATACCAGTATTGTTAAGACTGGATACAAAAACCTG
This sequence comes from Anguilla rostrata, assembly GCF_018555375.3. Classification (NCBI taxonomy): domain Eukaryota; kingdom Metazoa; phylum Chordata; class Actinopteri; order Anguilliformes; family Anguillidae; genus Anguilla; species Anguilla rostrata. The sequence goes on along the minus strand of NC_057950.1, from coordinate 26,707,332 downwards.
TGAGATATTTTGCGCTGGCCAATTTTGGAAGGCTTCTTGTCCTCGTCGTTGTGTTGGTGCGGTTGGCCATCTTTCTTCATCCTTTCTTGTTCGACTGGATCTGGTTTTCCCTCCGGCATCCAAGTCCTGTCAGGGTGTTCTCTGGGGAATAGAGAAAGCTCTCTTCTCCTTTGGTAAGAGACGAACAGCCTCTGCCTTTCATACAGCCTCTGCCTTTCATACAGCCTCTGCCTTTCATACAGCCTCTGCCTTTCATACAGCCTCTGCCTTTCATCCAGCCGAGCCCTGCTCCCTAAGATGCCTGCTGCATCCATCGAGAACCCAATAAGAAGGGCAAAGACATGAGAGAGGTTGGGAATGACACATAATACACACGCACGAACACCAGAACAACAAAAGACAACAACAATGGGTCTGCTTCAAAGGGCTCTCCCCTGCTAGTGCTCCCTGCACCATCATGTGATGTGAAAGGGGGAAATCATGTTTGGCCTAAAGTGAAAGCTTTTTCATCTCCCAATTGAGTTATAATTTATGTATTTATTTCGTGGGCTTTCATGCGGCGTGTTTGTTTATATACAGTATCCAAGCCGCCCGTTCTCTAAGCTGTGGGTTTCGCATGCGCACATTTTGAATACCACTTTACATTCAGTACAGGACCGCGCGGATAAGGCTATTAGCCCTTCGCCCGTTCCTGGCAATGCCGCATGCAGAGCAGTCTGGGAAGGGAGCTGATTACTTGCACCCAGGCACGCAATCATGTGACCTCTCGACCGGACCCTGGACTAGGAGAGAAAACTAATGAAATTGTTTTTTTTTTTTTGTTTTTTTTTTGAATGTGGTAAGAAGGTTTACATTTGCACCAGGAAGGTCATTCCACTTCTGCAAACACGTACGCAGGGTAATTGACGAGTTGTCAATCGAATCCGCGCTTTCAGCACTTAGCTGTCTGTCTTCGGACCGTGCTTCCCCTCCTCTGGGCAATCACCGCACTTTGAGCTCTGGTCTTTGCACTTGTGTAAGTCACTCTGGACTGAAGCGTCAGAAACACCAATTAAAAAGGGAAACTGAAGTTTCATGAACATCCTCATGGGTGCAACTACAATGAGCTGACGCCGAATAAGCACTGTTGAGCATCGGCGCATTTTCAAATTGTAATACACTTGGCTTGATATGTTCTGAAAATACATTTCAGAGGACTTGCTGACACCCATATCGAATTAAAACCCATAATGGGACAAATAACATTTTGTATGCTGCTTTCCAGTTAGTCAGTTTAGATCGTATGTTGATTTCCACCACATATATCACTGTACCATCTGGTCTACATCCTTCTATCTATAAAAAGGACTGCAGAGCCATGACTGCACACTTGCTTGGGTTCATGTGTGTTTGTGGAAGTGGAATAACCTCTTTAAATATAAACCTTGTTAGTTTGCTCTTCTAGTCAACGAGGACAGTTGAGAGCTGATGCTTTTAATGGAGATGTGGTGGTGACTGTACCAAACCTTATCTTTCTGCAGAACATCAGATCAAATTTTGGCATTATGGGTTTCTTCTATCCTCGGGAAAACATGGGAATGATAAGTAAATTAAAAAGTCATATAATTTTAGTCAAGTTGTGTACCGTACATTTTTAATTTTGTCAAAGCTGTGGCTGTCCTTTAGCAAATCAGTTGTAAAAATCTGTTGTTGTGACTTTACATAGCTCAAGAAATCATGCCACAAGTAATGCACAAGCTTACCTTTGCATTGCTTTTCAGTTACAAACAATGGAGCATCGCGTAGTTCTGGCAGGTCACGAGAGTCAAGCGCTCCGGCCGAATCAGCTGATGGCTCAGCTGAGTGATGTTCGCCTATCACAGTACATTCACTAACAGAGCGGTCTACTTAAACAGCCTCCCTCTACTCATTCGGCTGCTCCTCATGCATGCAAGCGCTGCACGTTGCTTTGTAAATCCCCTCCACCACCCCAGCTCCATCCTCATGCGTCAAGAATTTGCATTCTCCATTCCTATGTGTTAAGAATTTGTATTGCTCCATCCCTATGCGTTAAGAAATTGCATTGCTCCATTCATATGTGCTAAAAACTGCTTTGCTGCTGGATCTGTTCTGTGTGTACCCCTCTAGGGGGGGTTTGGCTGCTGGCCTCCCGGCCTTATCCACACGGGCTGCGTGGTTGGCGGGAGAGCTCCAGAACAGAGCCATACCGCCAAACATAACTGTATTGCCTTTATTGTCAATAAAGTTCTACTTGATGACAGTGGTCCTGACAGAAATAGAATATATTTCCCAGTCGGTAAATTGTGACTATACTGTCATGGACAGAAATGTTGCAAATCATTGAGGGGGTTAGGATCTCAGCATTCCAGGGATAGGCTGATGTAGATTTAAAGTACAATGTACATTAAATTTCCAGTTATATCCAAACGTCATAAAAAAAATTAAAAATTTTTTTAACTTCTCAGTCATTTCATTCTCTGCTGAAGTTTCCTCCCCCAGCCATGTAAAAATATGGTTTCATATTTTTACACACCATCATTTTTATTTCAGTTTTGGTGTACAATTATTTAGCCAGGTGGGGCAACTCTGAGCATAGCTCACAGTATAATTATTCAGGACCTCAGTTTAACAACATGCATTATTATTTGGTCCGGATAGAAAAGTAACAGCTGCTGGTCCAGCTAGACCACTTGGCTACTTTGTCTACCTCAGCTGTTCTCTACCCAAGTACTAGCCAGGCGTACCACCTACCAAGCTAGCTAGCTATGTACTGGAACTTTATAGCCACCATTTACTTGCTGGAATGCTACCACACAACCAAAACCACTGGGAATCAGTTGACGGCTGGATAGGGCTATCAAACCAGTCCACTGTTGTAATAAATTCATGTAAGTTGGGTTGCTTTCATAACAATTCAGAACAAGTCCTTCTGCTTTCGCCATCTTCAGAACAGGCTTTCTGATATGTGGTGTTGAAATCTGCAGGGTTGCAGATTAGCAGATGAGCTTTGGTGTCCGTTTCGTATAATGTAGAATCCTTTTTTAATGAACAAGAAGTTCCACCACAGAAGTAATGTTGACCCTTGTCAATGGGTCAATTTGTTTCAATTTGTATTAGTATGCAGATTTTTGAGCTTATTATGTATAGCCGAAGAGAGAAGCCAATTACAGGAATGTGCCATATGGAGAAGCCAATAACAGGTCGTTGTGAATTGGAGAAGCCAAACACAGGAATATGAGAAATGGAAAAACCAATCACAACACCGTGTGAAGTGGAGAAGCCAATCACAGGAATGTGTCATATGGAGAAGCCAATCGCAGGACCGTGTGAGGTGGGGAAGCCAATTACAGGAATGTGTCATATGGAGAAGCCAATCGCAGGACCGTGTGAGGTGGGGAAGCCAATCACAGGAAATGTGTCCTTATTCGACTTCCAGTTTGCGGGTGCTCCGTGTTTCCCCCACCATGTCCAGGGGAAACATGTCTTTGCATAATGAAGAGGGAAAAGCCGCCTCCCAGCAGCCCAAACTGCATAAGCAGTTTCTGTTTTTCCATGAATCTCTGTCTTTCTCTCTCTCACTGGCTTCTTGTTTCAATGGCAAAGAGAAAAGCATGCCTTTAAATGACAGTGAAATTGCCTGGCTCGCATAATAATAACAACAGCTACAAAATAATAATAATAAATAATTACATTATGTCCAGTCTAGTATATCTGTGTCAATGCTGGTAAGCTGTTAAGTGTCAATCTTGAATTGAATACTAGAAGTCATTTTGTGAAGGCATTTCAGAAAATAAACTGGATTCGTTTTCATTCCGACCTTAAACAAAGTAGCACAATTCATGTCAGCCTGTCTTCTGCAGTGGTGCCTGAAGTGGACTGAGGACAAATGTATCACAGCACAGCACATTTTGCCAGTGTGGGTATGATGGGATGCTGGCGTCTAAGCGCTCTCTATACCTGTACCACACTAACGCCCCCCCCCACTTCTGCCAGTGGACCAGTCCCTGTCTGTCCAGCACAGGGGGGGGCTGTGGGCTGTGGTGTCTCCCCAGGTAGCCCCGCGGTGTGGGGTCTTCAGGGCTAGGCCGTTTTCATGCTCTCTGCACAATGTGCCCTCTGTTTACGGTCCCGTCCAGGAGCATCACCACGGCCTCATGCCAGCGACGTCGACAAGGGACCGCAATCTTTTCATATGAAAGCGTCCCTGATTTTCCACTTCACTACAGAATCCTTTCAGTCCGCTTGAGCTTCCCTCTCCCAGACGTGCCACTCCCTCCCCCAGACACACAGACACACACACATGCACTCACTTACACACCCACACAGTCTCACACACACACAAACTCACACAGACACACACACACACACACAAACTCACTCAGACACACACACAAACTCACACATAGGCACACACACCAATCTCACTCAGACACACACAAACACAGGCACACGCACACACCATCAACACACAATGCACTACACACACATCAACACACACACACACACACACACACGTGTGCATGCAGGCACTCACACACACACATGCACTCACACACATTCACACACACACAGACACACAGACCTCTGTGACAAATACAATCACTCCCAGCCCTCCCAGAGCAAAAATGGACCATGATTGTAATGATTGTATTTCGTTAGTCTTTCAGACCAATTACTGAAAAAATCTACTCTATTCTGTTCTGATGAATGACAATGCTGAGTTTTAAGTGAAGAATAGGACCAGTTCCAATTTTTTCACAGGCTGAACTTTTTAAAATGTTGGTCATATCTCAGAGTAAAAGTAAATCCATCCTTGACATTGTGTGAATCCTTTCAGACAGCTCAAAGGCTAATTTGAGTGCCATTGCTTGTCCGCAGCCGAAATGTGTGATAAAAAAAAGGAGATGAACAAAATGGCGGGAGTTTATCATGGACCCACTGCACTCTAATTAGCGGGCTGCGTTCCAAAAGGATCGCCTCGCCATCGCAGGCATCTGAAGCACTTTCCCCCACGGGGCGAACGACGAGGGGCGGAGCCCGCCGCACTGACTCAGCCCGTCACGGACCTCGGAGCCTCCCGCGGACTCGGCCTCCGCGGGGAACGGAGTCTGACGGCGCGCGCGTCGCTCGCGCAGCCCGATGCTCGCCGCCCCGCAGGGGGCCGGGCGCGGTGTGGCGAGGACGCGGCGCCGAGAAACGGGGTCGCCGTTTTCGACTCGTATCGCCCGCGAGCCCGAAGAAGAAAAGCTAAAAGCCCGACCCAGCGCTGAGCGCTATGTAAATTATGCTTTTGATACGATAGATGTTTAAAATGACAACAGAATTGAAAATGATGGACTTTCTACTTGTATATTGAAGTGTATGGACTTTGAGTACTACTGTAAGTGCTACGGCATAATGATATTCACACAGTTCAGAATAGAGCTTTTTTTTTTCTTATAAACATACTGCGTAAATCACATAAAACAGAATCCAGAGCTGCTTCTGTAAATTATGGATAAGACTTGAAGAGGAGCGTAAAGAAGTGGCCCGGTCCTCTGTGATCATTGGTGGCTGAAGAGGAGAAAGCGGGGAGTGGGGGGAGTGGTGGCTGCGGAGCTCGTTCCTATGGCGACGGCAGAGCAATCGGCATTGTTTGGGAGGGGTTGCAGGTTCACAGAGAAAAGAGGGCCTTTCACCTCGGGGGTAATGCAGCCAGACTCTCTCTGTGTGTGTGCGGTCCTCAAGTGGAGGAGAGGCAAAGCAAAGCGTTCTGCAGTAAAGGAGCCAAGGGCTCGGACGGGCACCCCAGAATTCCTGAGGCGCAGCGTCAGTTTGGTCTGCTCTTTCAAAAGCAACGCTCCAAACGGCAACCTTTCCGTTTTCTACTCCATGCACCTGAGGGTAAGCAGGTGTAGTAACCTGAGACAGCGTCGCTATCCCGCTCCCACTGGGTCGCTCCTGTGCAAGCGATGCTGAACACCGTGCAGTGTTAAGTGGGAGGACATGTGGGCAGATTCCTGCTTGCAACTGCCGCTTCCGGGATCTTTCCGGAATCGCTGTGGCTTCTGCGCCTCGGGTATTGTGAGGGGAGCTGTGCTTCACGCTGGGTAATTTCCGAAAAAATCACGTTTAAATTTACATTTTCACGTTTCAGACGTGAACTAAAAATTTCCACATGCCAAAGGAAGTATTTTCTCGAGCAAATAAATTTCTGTCAGATAACCTTTCTCAGGCTGCATAGGATAAAGAGTGACATTCTCAATGTTTTAAACATTAGTCAGACTGTAAGACACAGTTCTTAATTGGCAATAAACTTGTGAACATCTGAAAAGATTCAGGATCGTTGAGTGACATTTGTTGTGTATTTTTTTTGTAAGGGTTTGCAGTGTGAGCAATTAGGGCTGTAACCCCTTAGAGGAGCCCCTGTCTGGCCGGCTGTTCAACCCTCGTAACATGGGGACCCCAAAATCCACCTCCCTTCCCATTAATCCTTACACACACACCCTTATCCCTTTACACTCCGACCCCAACAACCATATTTCATCCCCTTCATTCTTACATCAGCCTCGGGAACCCCAGCCTAATAATCTGAATGTAGTGTAACACACTGGGCAGGGAAGACTGGGGGGGGGGGTGCGGCGCGGCGCGGCTGTTTGGGGTGGGGAAGCTTCTCAACCCTCCTGGGCTTTGTAATGGAAATCTACACATTAGCTGTGAGATGCAGTTGCTCAAGTTGCTCTCTTGTAATATTTATAGACCCCCCCCCCATCTCACCTCACCTCACCTCACCTTTCAAGCCAACAGAATCACCTGTGAGGTTCTATTTCTGCCCTGCCCTCCCCTGCCCAGAATGCTGAATCTGTATCTGTGTCTCCTTGTGTTCCATCACTGTGGCATTTATGTTCATGCGTGCTGACTGATAGGATGGGCCTGGTGATTGGCCGAGATATAAATCATAGAGATGTAATCATGAAAACTCTGTGGTATCACTGCATAGAAGGTAACTAACATTGTGCATTGTAAAAGTGCACTGCTTCAAGCAGCAGTGACTTTTTTGTTAGAAAGATACCGGGGAATGGTCATGCTTAATTGGTAGCAATCATAGAAAGAGCGGCAGTGAGGGAAATCCAGCTCCATACACTGTATCTACCCTCAGATTCTGTGCTCTAAATCCTGGGATTCGGTCGCAGTTCTTGCTTTCAGAATAGAGTGGTTCCTATCAAACTAATCAACAGTAAGATTGACCTTGCGCTTTCACATAGTTAGATGCAGATGTTGAGAGAGTCCAGTGGTGGACAAGCAATCCACTCTTGCATCACCGGCAGTTTGCATGTATAAAAATGTTTTGCTAACGTTTGCACGTTTTCACAACATTATGACTGGAAAGAAAGTGGGTTACTGCTGCTTTAAGTTTCTGGTCATGGTAGACTTATACTGCAGTATAAATGCGGGCAATATAAGACCAGGTGGCTCAGCCTTTGGGGCGAGAGCAGGGCTGGCAGTTTACACTGCTGCCCTTGTGCGGGAGGCTGTAGGAGACTAACAGACTGTGTTACCGACAGAGGAGTCTCATGGCAGTGCGGCGATGCAGAATACAGACTAGTGATTGGACGGTACAATTTCCTGGAGGGTGTGTTTGCTCTAATGCTGCTCACCAAGCACTTCAGACAGGGGTGGGGGGGGGGTGGCGGTGGGGGCTGGAGTTCAGGTCACAGAGATCCAGAACACACCCTACCTGCTCACCCCATCACCCATCTTCAGCACATCATCCCATCACTTCCCCTGTGATTTCTGTCATACATCACCCCTTTCACACACTGCCATCTGGGTGCTTTTGGCTTAGACTGGAGGGAGCTCGGTTGCTCTGGTGATGGCAGTTTCCCCTCAAACAATGAAGAACTCTAACTGACTCACTGACTAACCAGCTGAATAACTGGCTGATCGACCAACTGAACAACCGACTGACTGACATGACAGACTGATTGTCTTCTGGAATGAGGACGTTGTAGCACCACAGGGTGAATGTGTGTCAGAAAAGCTCCTCCAGCTCAATTTTAGTTTTATATTTATGCCCCTCCCCCACCTCCCCCCAATCAAATTAGTCTCTCATCTCAATGCCATATATGGCAGGGGCACATGCCACTTAATCTGAATCAAACCTGGATTGACAGGCCTCTTCAGGGATAGGATATGACAGGCCTTACGGGACATGATGTAGGGGCATCATCTGCTGAACAGGGATGGGAATGACACACACATCATGAATTATAGAGCTGGGAGCTCCAGAAGGAAAAGCCCTGTGGTGTGCTGTTTTGGGCACAGTTTAATATGCCAACAGACTAACTGCAATTAATGAGCAAACACAGCATAGAAACTAAACGATACAAAAAACATTTCAAATATAGGCCTTTTGAGATATGGTAAGGTCCAGATGTGTACATGACATTAATTAGTAACTGAATTAGAGGGATAGTTGCTAATGCTGACCATTGAAGGCGACTAAAACTGCATTTCTGTGTGATGTTCCTCGGTGCTGTTAATTTACTGCGTTTCCGATATCTAGCAGATTGGTTCTGCAAATTGCTTCTTTCTGAAAATGAGCAAATCTGGTGCTTTTCATGTAAGCGCAGACCTTGGTGGCCCTGGCAGCCAAGAACACTAATGACTTTGCTGACCTCTATTGGCGATGGGGAGACAGCGCAGGGGAGGGTGAGGTCGTAGAAGACGAGCACGTCTATCTGGAGGTCGAGGGACGGGTGTGAAAATCGGACGACTCGTTTTCTGCCGCACTCTCTCTGTTCGCTCCATCTGTGGCGGACGTACAGGAAGCCGCGAGCCCGTAGATCAGCCCAGTTTACCGCCCGGCCCATATCATCCCTTCACACGCCCCCATATCAAGCTGACAGCCCTCAGCTCCCAGAAACCTGCCTTTAAAAAATGATGCTTTCGCCGAAAGCAAAAGGTGAAATCCAATACAACCTACCCACAGAGCGCCAGAGCGCACACACCTTAAATTATTGATTAGTGAAAAATGGGTTTTAAGGGAATTTGACCCAAAGTGAAAAGGAAATTACTGTTTTTATTGTGTGGTATATCAAATTTGTCAGATTGTTTTGTTTTCGGGTGCCGAGTGTCAGTATTGCACATCAGATATTCACGAAATTGTAGACGGCAATACTATGGAGAAAAATAAATGTATTCGACGGGGCAATTGTAAAGTTGCTTTGTGTATAAATTCTATATTAGAAGATGGATGTGTCAAATTTTTTAGAAAAATACACAGTAGTTAAATCTTATTTTTCTTGTCAGTGGAGCTAATAGCCCATCAATTCCACTATGTATGCTGTTCCAGCATTACATCATAAAACTGCAAATAGCCAGGGAGAATTTCCTGTCCTATGTAATATTAATAGATTTCGCATTGCGGACCATTTGTGGCACGTTTAAATATTTAAGCTGATAAATGAAAATGGAAAATGTTCTGGTCTTTGTTCTCGGGCCTTTTTAATTCAAAGCAGGAATGGGAAGCGCGTGTCGGACTCACCTCTGTCAGCACAAAAGACGAATTGTGCATTTTTGAGATGACGATGCCGAGGATGTCAGCGGACTTGACCTGCAATAACCACCACCAAGTCTGGTCCGGTCCCGGCCCTCCTCCTCGGTCCGCCTCTCCTCTAATCCGGCAGTCGGACTAGAGCACAGCGAGCGCTGAGCCTGGTGATTTGCGGGGACAGATAAATGAGGTGCTCGCCAGTGTGAGTGTGGGAAGAATTTTTATGAAGGAGGAGAAGACCATTCTGATCTTGATAATGCGCGTGACAAAAGATAGGCGTTTAAACTCGTTCGCTGTTTCTCGGTTACTCCATCTCTCTCTCTTTCTGAGCAGGGGCTAAAATAGAACCGCAAAGAGAGAGTGTGGGACCCTGTTTCTGTTCTATGAGGCGCACACACACACACACACACACACCTACCTAAGGACATCATAACTGCCATCTTCAGCCAAAGATATTCTTCCATAGGTGGACAGTCCTGAACAGGTACAACACGTGTGCTTCAATGCTTTTCAAATGGTGTTAGGTCAGAGTGGCGTGTGTATTTACTCATTAGTGTCGAAACCAAACTAAACTATGTGTTTACATGGTAATAATGTCGATATATCACAGTCTGTTCTCGCAATTTTTATTATTTTTTTTATCAGAACAGCAGTGCTTGCAATGTAGCTTAGCCACTTTCCCCAGAGTGGGGGCAGGCTTCTGGGCTAATGGCCCACCTACATGTTCAGCAGGGCTTCTCAGGGCTTAATGGGCTAGGAATGAGGCTAACTCTGGCTTTTAAGCTTCACTCCTGGCCTCTCTCATGACGGGGGTTAGCGGTGAGGGCCTCAGACCAGTAATGCTCTCAGCATTGTTTCGTTGGGTCGTTTTTTTTTTTACGACGCCATCATAAAGTGTCTCAGTGGGTGGAGCTTTAGCGGTGGCTGAAAACCAATCTTTTTTTTAATCTTAATGCTCATTTAATTCACTTTTTAATTGTTCAGTGAAAGTAGTGTAACGTCCCTGTGGCGCTGTTGAATTTAGAATTTTGGCACTGTAGCTCAGCGGGGCCAAACATTTTAATGCCGTGGTGTTAAACTTGTATAAGGTTGCTTGACAAGTCATCAATCATTATCTTCCCTAAGCGGTTTCTTAAATGATTGTTCTCCTAAGTACACGACGCACGGCGTTCCTTGCCAAGGAGGTAACTTACATTAGCCCTGATTTTCCAATGAACATTTCAAAATTGAACTGCAGGCAAATGCTCTGTTCAGTGTTAGAGCACAATGAAAGATGAGACTTGTTCTACTTTTATTTTTCTCCTGGGTTGGGGCGGTTGCAAGCTGCAGACTAAACTGAAAAATAATGATTCTTTTGTTTGTAGAAGTACTCTTAGTCTCAAGGCTAACACGGAGGAGCCACATGCTGTGGTGTCCAGACGTGAATATTTCAGTATGTGGCACGAATTAAGAGGATAGTTTGAAACCATAATACGGTGCTGTTTTTACATGTTATAGCATGTGTGATCATTGAAATTAGCATATGTCTGTGTGTGTGTGTGTGTGTACTGGATGCATGCATGTGTGTGTGCGCACGTGTATGCATGTGTGTGTGCATGCGTGCACATGTGTGTACTTTCATAAAGACGTAACACTTTTACAGTCTCAAAACATGGAGCAATAGCAGCATGTATTTATTTATTGAAAGTATTCTTTAAAGTTAAAAAGCGAGGTGATTTTGCATATATGCGACAGCTTATCCTGCATTCCACTGGTGTCATCTGCTACTTGAAGAAACCAGGAGATGGCAGTAGCTCCATTGTGCTTGACGACCAGCCGGCTCCCACCCCCTCTCATTTGTGTCTGTGAAGAGAAAGGCAGCCAAAGGATCAGCGCCAATCAGGAAGGGGTCAAGACCCAAATATCCTTGGGACTTTCACAAGTGTCTGCTGCGTCTTCTTAGAGTGAGATTTACAGATTTCGATTTCCCCAGCCACCCCCCCCCCACTTCAGCCAGGAGTTCTGAAATGGGAAAACCCCTGGGGATTTCTCCCCCTTTCACTCACCACAACACGCCACGGGGGGCTTAATCAAAACAAGTGGCTTCAAGTGGCTGAGAGACACCGGTAACGCTGTCTGGAGCTGTGCAGGGGGGGGTGACAGATCACATGGATCTCCCAGTCCCCTGAGTGACCGTCTCACCCTCCCGCAAAGCCCAACCTCTCTCCAGCCCTCCACTTCAATTCGACTAACTGATTTCAGCTGAGAGTAGGGGACCCTGGCAGTGAAGTGTGGCTTAGGCAAGGAGGTGTTGGACAACACTGTCGGATTCCCCCACTCATGTCACGGCGATGGGATGTGTCATTTGGACTGTTGTCATATCTGCAGTCGAAATTACACATCTTGTTTATTGGCACGGTGCCTTTACGTGGGGCACTAATGCCCATGTCTGGCCCCCTTGCACCCAGGCTGGCAGCTGATAAATGATGGTGTTAAAAGGTACGGCTCACTGGCTCCACAAATCCGCTTCCTAACCCCAGTCTGTGAATCTTCCAGAGCTGGGTATGAAAGGTAGAGCAAAAGAAAAGAAAACAGCGGTGAGAATGCCAACCGTCTCCCCCGCTCCTCTCTACTTTACGGTCGCTGGCTCCTCGGAAGATCTGCTTCTTAAATTCAGTGTGTGAATTTTCCGAATTCTCCTCTAAATCCCCTGGAGTCAACCGCGGCTCCTCCAAACCACATCCTATGTTTAGTCCACGAAAGACGCTGGCTTTGCTTCCATTCGTTCGCCGGGCCTGAGGAAGACTGAGAGTGATCCAGCAAGCACGTCCACCGCGAGTAAAGCCACACAGCGCCACTCAGTACCTTACACTTCAGCCTCACAAATGGTTCCTTTTTACATCAGAGCAACCAAAACCCTCGACCCTTTTAGAAGTGGTTCTCGACCCAGGTCTGCTGTTATTGTCTTGGTTTTCAACTTAAAATAACCAGCCTAGCCAGAGCCAGGGAATTAATTATGCATATGCAAAAGGTAAACTTTCGCACTTACGTTTGCTCCAAAGACAAAGTGATGGTTCTGTTTAACCCTGTGACAGTTAACATTTCAACCATAAGGTCTTCATCAGAAGTAGCACTGTTCCCTCAGGTCCATTGACATATACTGCACTGTACGCCCTTCAAAAACCATCAGTTTGAATTTTTGCCCATTCCTCCATGTTTCAAGTCTGCCAAGACCAACAGAGAGCATCAGTGGGCAGCAATTTTCATGTCATGCCAGTTATTTTAGGGGATTTAAGGCTGGGTTTTGGCCGGGGCATTCCAGAATACTGACCTTCTTGATTTTAAGCCATTTCTTTGTAGTTTGTGCAGTGTGGTTTGGGTCATTGTGTGCTTGAGACAATAACATTTGCCCTAAACGCCAATCACTTGCAGACTGAAGCAGGTTCTCAAGGATTTGCCTCTATTTTTGGCTCCATCCGTCTTGCCCATGATGGGAACAAGCCTCCCAGTCCCTCCTGCTGGAAAGCAACCCCATGGCATGATGTTGTCACCACCATGCTTGATGGTTGGGATGGTGTTACTTGGGTGATGTTTTGCTCCAAACATAAAACGCTGATCAATATTTTGACCTGAAGGTCTCAGGGTCTGGCATATGGATTATAGCAAACTTCTGGCATGATTTAGGCTAATGTTTGATTTTCACAGAAGTGGACTCCATCTAGCCTCTCCCATAGAGGCCAAATCTGTGAAGTGTTGAAGAGGTTTTTTTTATCTCTAGATACTTTCTCTCATTTCAGCCAATGAGCTCTGCAGCTCTGTCAGCGTTGCAGTTGGCCTCATGATTGCTTCTCTTACAAATAAGCTTCTGGTCTGGTTGCTTGGTTTAGTAGGACAACCAGATCTCAGTTGTATCTGAGATTTAAAAAATAATTGTTGCAATAGCCTTAACAGTGCTACTCAAAAAAGGTTTTAAGCATTGCTAATCTTTTAAAAAACTTCTCCAGCTTTTTGCCTCAACAACTTCATCTCAAATTTATGAGGTCACTTTTCTTCATGATATTGTGGCTGATGTTTAATGTTTATTTTTATTTTTATTTGTAAATCTGAACACATTAAAATTTTTAATTTCATTTTTAATTTCTGGTTACTTATGACTAGAAAAAAAATCCAATTTTTTTTATTTTGTAACAAAATGAGAAAAACTTTATGAAAGCGCTGTATATTCTGGGAGATTTCATATATACGCAAATTTTATAGTCCTCTTTGGGATTTTCACAGGAAACCAAACTTAATACCCCCTTTCCTACTTCAAACAGATTCCAGGGGAATGTGGTGGGGGTGGAGTGGGGGGGGGTTGGGGTGGGGGGTGCCAGTGTCCCTGCCTGCATGGCTTATCTCTGTGCAGGAGGTGGGTGTGATCCAGATTAAGGTAGACCAGATGTATGGATGGGCCTTGGTGAGAAGGTCAAACCAGAAGAATAAATAATGGAGAATTCTTTCTTTTCCAAAGAAAAAGCTCAAGTGGAGAAGTTGGCATTCATTTTTTATATCAGGGGTTTCTGAATCATAATAATCCCATCTGTTTGTATAATGAACAATTCAGAATATTCCGAACATACAGTAGATTCCCATAAAAAATTTTAATAATTAAACCACTGGAGGAAGTATTATTGATATTATTTTTGAGGCTTGCGCAGTCTTTCCACGGAATTGTTAATGGATTTGTACACTTGCTGACCCATAACCGCAGTTGTTTTTGCGCTAGATTATTTTCTCAAAAAGAAATATATACATATTTTTTTTAGATATAACAGGGCAGAAGGGGGTATTGAGAGTCACAGTTACCCTTTCTACTTCTGCCAGAGCCAGTGTTTATGGAACTGGGTTTGACTGCCTCTCGCCCTCTCTCTCCCCACCGAGAAAAATGTATTACGCATCGTCTCCTCTTCATTGTGTTTTTCTTTATCCCTTTCTCTTTCTGGAACAGTCTGGGGTTTGCCCTCTGTCCTGATTGTTAACTGACAACTGCCCTCCTTTTGTTGAACTGCTCCCTGCTTTTGGACTTTTCCTGGCAATTGTTTCGCGTTTCCTGCACTGAAGGCTTCCGGAATGATCCGGGGTGTGCGGCAGTCTTGGGGTCAGTGTGTTGTTATGACGCTGCATAGCACACACGCCAGTGTTAGTGGCAAAGCTTCATGTCACAGCAGGGTGATAAAGCACAGACACCATGGTGTTAGTGGCAATGCTACATGTCCCCGCACTGTGCTAAAGCAGCAGCACGCAGGGAGTAGCCTAATCGAAAGGCTACGGTGAATGCCACTGGTAACTTGGGCGCCATTTTGTCAAACCAGGCTCAGGTTTATCAAAAGGATCCTGCCTCATACCCCCAAACATAGTTACCTAACAGTACAGTAAGTCAGAGGCATAGAGTTCACATGAGCTGACCTCTACCAGGCCTTTCGCCCTGTAACTTCCTATTTACATGGTGTGTGGATTCAGTCTGGATTCTAGTCCAGTTCTCTTTCCGATATCTCCACATTTCCCGTTTCACTGGTAGTCTCCAGTCTTCCTGAGAGCTTGATCGATTGTGAATCAGTGCAGCCACAAATTGATTAATTAACTGCTATATTACCCAGTCACCCAGGGCGCTGTACTTACACAATCTCCAAAAGTGCCAAAGACACTTTTACTCGCTGTCTCGTTCCATGAAATTAATTAATGCTTCATTCTTATGGATCTAATTAATAAGCCAAAGACAGATGAGAATCCGTCATGACCGCTGCATGGAATACTGTCTCTCAGCAGTTAATCACCTCCCTGTGTGAAGCTGGTGGACTCCGTCCTCTCTCTGAATCCAGCCTGACAGTCTCTACTGCCCCTGCACTCTCCTGACAGCCTTACCGTATTGCCTCTTAGGACAGAGAGGGTTGCCTGTATGACTACAGGATAAACATGAGGCCTTTCCTGGCGTGTGAGCATGTCAAATGACAACCCCGTTTCTACAGAGAAAGTAGCCCCTGTCAATATCTATTACATTACATTACAGGCATTTAGCAGACACTCTTATCCAGAGTGACTTACACAACTTTTACATAACATTTACATTGCATCCATTTATACAGCTGGGTATATACTGAAGCAATGCTGGTTAAGCACCTTGCTCAAGGGTACAATGGGTGTCCTACCCAGGAATCGAACCTGCGAGCTTTAGGTTACAAGACCAGTTCATTACCCACTGTACTACACTGCCGCCCGTACATGTTCATCCCATTAAGATAGGTGCACATTTCTGGGGACAGACACTGTGAACAGTCTCTCTCATTGTGACACGGCATGTAGCCTTCTGTGCTTAGCACCAGGTGATGAGTCACTTCTGCCCCTGATTGGATGGCGGTCTTCAGCACTCCTCCTCCTGGCCAGTGATTACATCTGTCCGTGTGCCACTGTGCATCGCTCAATGTTCCATCCACGTCTGCACCCACAGCCTTTAGGTATCAACCATAAAACAAAGAACAAAGGCCAGCTTTTTCAAAGCAGTTTATTTGACAAAATAACCAAAATGGAGGGAAGATCCTGATGTTTAGCTCCTACACAGCTCAAAATGACAAACTATTTAAAAATAAATTATTGGTTTCTAGACAACATAATACATTGATAACGCATTAAAAACTGTCAACAAAAAATCCACATAAGAAAAAATACAATTATTTTTGAAGGATATTTAATGCACAAACCCGCATACACATTATGAGTGAAGTAAAACAAGTTAACCAAAAATACAGATGAAGCTGCCTCATCAATGTCATATGTCAAATATTGCTACTATGGATACTTATAAAGCACCATCCTACTATACACAGCAAAAACTGTTTACAAAATGGTGTAGGGTCTTAAAAAACAAGGCCTGGATTATTATTTAGGCCCCAGATATCACCAATAAGAATGTCAACCTTTTTTTTTTTTTGATGAAAATACTAAAACTGGTCTTTATTTTTAAATCAGTGTTAAGAACAAATGTTGATTGAATGCAGACGGTGGAACTGTGGTAGCTGTGGTCATTAGCAACGGCCAGGGAAGTTCAGAAGAGGGCGTCAGCTATGGGACAGAGAAGACCTTTAGCCCCTCCCCTGGACACAAATGATACAGTGGATCGTGTGCAGATTGTAATGTGCCAACATGTGTTAAAGATGCCGTAGGTTTCACATTGAGTGTATCACAAAACATTTAGCAGTATGTTTATTAAGGAATGGTCACGGCAAATATCTACTTACATTTCATAAGAACATGAAAATGCTAAATAACAAAACGGGAATAGACACATTGTACACATCGTACACATATTGTGCACATTGTACAAGGTCTTCTAAAGCAGGCTATCCTCTTAAAACAGCATTTTTTCAATTCCCCTACTGTAGATGTGACAAAACAAAAGTCTCCAAACTGTTTGAAATTTCAAATGAAAATGGCAAGGGAAGCGTGCTAGGGGGTGACGCGTCAGGTTGCTAGCACCTGACGGTGGGGAGGGGTGGTGGTAGGCGGGTGGTCACCCTGGGGCTGGGTGTGGACGGGCTCAGGAACACGCCCAGGCTTGGGGGGCAGGGGAGGGGGTTTGCGCAGGACGACGATCCGGGCGCTGGGTCGGCGGAAGAGGAGGTCACTGAGCTCATCCTCCCCACTCTCCAGAACGCTCACCCCGTTCACCTCCACCAGCCTGGAGCCGAAACAGGGGAAACCACAGGTGTAGGATGACTACAATTCCCATCAAACATTTCACCGCCATCTCATTGAGTCTACTCAACTGGCTTTCTCAGTTGATGTGGAGAAGTATCTGGACATGTATGCATCATTTATTTTGAAATCACACATACATTTTTTTTTATTGTTACACAGTAGCAAATATAAATCCCAATGTACATGGTGGTTTTTCTATTAAATAATTTTTACAGCATCGTTCTTCTGAACAATCTCATCAGGAGTGCTTTCTTTGAATTTTTGGAACATTATTTTACAAAGCAAGGCCTCACCTGTTTAGCATTTTTATTATTATTATTATTATTTTTTTGTTTTTGGTCGAATTTTGCATTTAAATTTGAAATCTTGGCTTGGAAACCCACAAAATAAGACCTAGCCCAGTTTTAATATTGCCAACGATTTAGCCTAAATCTATTTGGCTAAGCGAACTCTGAGCATAAAACACACTGTGACATTTTACTTTTCATATGCCACTGTACCTGCGCCTGACCGCCTGCATTAATTACAACATTACGCAGTACCGGAGTCACAGCGCGCCAATTTAGCCGCACGCCACGAGGACCACTTGACCCGCTCACCGTACAGCGGCTGCTTCTGAAGCCAGAGCAAGGGCGGTCACAGAAAGCAATTCACACAGCGACAGCAAGCCTGTAATGAGCCTGGAGGCTGGCCAGCTACACAAATGCCTGCTTTGTCACCTCAGCTCTAAGGGGTCACTACCAGAAAGCGAATAACCTGAGAGACAATCTGGCTCCCACTCAAATTGGTACAGTAAAAAGCCACTCTTGCTACACCTACACTAGACCTTTATAAAATAAACTAAAATACAAGGTATTAACTACTCACACAAAGATCTCTCAACAATGACATTACATTTTCAAACAATCCATTTTCAAGCTATATTGCCAGTGTAAGATTTAGAGTTTTTTTTTTTTTGTTTTTTTTTTAACATTTTGCCTAAAATGAAAAGAAAAAAAAAATGCTGACACAAATCTTTCCAAAGGCCTCTCAAAGTTAAAATCCATTTCATAACAGATTTTCTTTTATGATGTTTGAAGTACAAAAAAATAAAAACGTAAACGTAATACCCTGGCAACAGCGCGGTGGAATAGGACGCGCGCGTGTTATTCTCCCGCTATCTGCTCCCCGCGATCGCGTCAACATCGAGTTTAGCGTTTCAGAACCTTCCTGTTATGCTCCCATCTGATGACGATTGAGAGAGCTGGGAGAACGAGTGGATGGGATTCCAAAGGCCGCGCTTCCTGGCTTCCCGTCGGAAAGGTCCGGAAACGGGTAGCGACAGAGACTCCGCCATGCCTCGTGCCCATGTTTACGGAACCGTGCGGAGAGAGCGCCAGGCCTGGGGTGGCACGGCAGCACACCAGTCTGGCATTCACAACCGCATGGGAGCTTTTCGAAACTTAACCTCAATATTTCACTTGGCGAACATATCTGTATAATTGCACATAGGCCGTTAAGGAATAACCACTGTGTAAATGCAATAGTATATTTGTACGGTGTTATATAAGATTCATAAACAAGTCGAGGTAGTCGGTTAGGTTGAGGCCTGTCATGGATAAATGCGTGCGTGCGTGTGCGTGTGTGTGTGTGGGGGGGTGGAGGTGGGGGGGCGGGGGGGTGTTGGGGGTTAAAATGTGGCAGCTCGTGAACCAAGACAAACATTAACCATCGACCTGTGAATTTACATGCGTCATAATCACACAGCAGTTACACTGTAATTACACAGAGGGATTGCATGTTTATTATGAGCTGCTGGGCAGGCAGTTACCTGTCATGTACGCAGAGCTGTGTGTTCTGCGCGGTGACCACCACCAGGCCGGCCTCCTGCGAGAAGCGGGCGGTGAATCCGTACCCGCCGTCCGCGCGCCGCGTCTCCTGGGTCATCAGCAGCACGGCGGGGCACTGCGGCGAGACCAGCTGGCCCAGAGTCAGACTCTGCCTCTTAGGCTGCTCCTGAAACCACATCACACACGCATGCACATATACGCACACACGCATACATGCACACACACACACGCACATGTGTGCACACACATACATGCACACACACACATGCGTGCACACACATACACGCGCACACATGCACACACGTGCACACACGTGCACACACGCGCACACACACACACACACAGACAGATGTACAGACACATGTGTATGCACAATCAGGGACAAATAAATCACAGAATTGAATGGCAAACAAAGTTTGTTCTTGGAATTCATTGTTTTGTTTTTTTCCAGTGTTAAAATAACACAGCGATAAAACTAAGTGCAAATATTTTCCTGGCAAACAACAACCAGACGTGGATAATTCTCTCCATAGCAATGACTCCAGAGTTTCAGACAAAGCAGACACCATTTTCTTTTTTTGTGCCAGCGAAGCATTTCACAGGGGAGTCTCAAACAGCCTCCTCTTTATGAAAGTAATTGTTTTCACGAAAGGGCAGTGCTGTGGAGAGGCACACAGACAGGGCTCACAGGGACAGGCCAGGGTCAGAGGGACACATGAAAGCGGGGGGGGGGCGTGGGGGAGGGGCCAGGTGAGACCCGCCATTTCTCCGAGGGTGCCGCGTAAGCCCGCCGGATTAAAGCTGTCCGTCTGGACCCGCGCCCGAATCCCAGCGCGCCCCTCTGCCCTCCCCCGCGGCGATCCGACGCGCCGCGGCCGGGGAGGGGGGCGGCCCATGTGAGGGGTCACCGCCGGGGCTCCCCCCAGATACATGAAAGGGAAGAGGAGCGCTCCAGATAGTCCTAGCGAAGCCGGAGGAGGGCCTGGGAACCTCTGAGTAAAGCACACGGCAGCGAATGCCGTCCTTTCCCAGTCCTTCATTTCCTCCAGTCTGGAAGCCTGCCGTCCAACTCCGTGAACCCTCAGTATACTGGCTGTTTATTCAAGGAAGCTGTTGATTGGCTGGTATGTTGGGTCATGTGAAATAAACGCACGCGTACTGTGATTTAAACTGCCTTTGGATCGCTCGTACTGGTATGCACTGTGATTAGGCCTGTCATCAAATTCCAGATAAGAGTGAGCGAGCAGAGAATGCAATGCATATCGTACATTTACTAATATTTCAACTGGCAAATACATGCCCTGTCAAATACCATAATCATAGAAGGGGTAAGAACACACTGATATTAACTATTAGGAAGAGGCCTAAAATGCAACCCTGTGGGAGTGGCTGTTGGCTAGTGCAAAGACGGTGCAATAAAAGGTTATGGTTTATGAATGGCCAGTTGTTCATCATTTCCATTAAGGCACAGAATGTTGTCATAATTAATTCTCCTCTTAGCACAGACGCAGCTAGCGCCCATGTTCTCAGGGAGTCAACAGCCCTTCGGTCAGTAGAGGAAAAACATGTTTCCAGGGTAACCATGGAGATGAGGGTGTCAGCAGTGATGTCATAATGGACCCACTGTCATGCACAGCAACGGGGTTGGCCAGCTCAGGGCTGCCCTTTATGATGCGATGCATCAGCAGAAACAGGAGCCACTCACTGCAGTTCCACGCCAAAAACCAAGCCGCAGCCACCCAGTCCGAACCACATCCTTGCCAGATCTCCACCGCGCCAACGAGCACCAGAAAGTCGTGCTTTAATGAAGACTGCAGGCAGCTCCTAAGCTTGCAGGAGCGGCCTGGTTTAGGTCTGCCACAGGACCAGAACCAGGCCATTCCTACGAAGCATGTCTGCCTCCAGAGATCAGGGTGGAGAAAGTGCAGTAGGATGGGAGAGACACTTTTCTCTGACCCTTTTAACCCGCAAACCTGAACCCATCAGTTGTACAGGGGAGGAATGCCTGCAGCATCTTATAAATCTGAAAGCTCCACTTAGATCCATTTCCTCCGGTCTCCAGTTGCCTCAGCCCCTCCCCCTGCTCTCCAGCTCCTCCCTCCCCCCGCCTCTCCGCTCCGAGCGTAAGCCGTCACCCACACTGTCTAGCTGCAATAACGCGCCGGGATTACTGAGGCAAATCGACGCTTCCTCGCTGTTTGTACTGAGCGCGCTCAGAGGAAAAAACATCAGCCCGCTCCTTATTAGGCCTGGCCCCCGGAGTTGACCCCTCCATCGGGTCACATGATAAACATCGGCGTCCCGTGCTTTTCCCATAAACTCCAACATCTGGAGACACAGGCGCGACACGGGCTGCCCAAAGCCAGCCCCTCGTTGGGCCGTCCCGGTGCAGACAGGCGGAAGGACAGGGAACAGCCTCATTTCGCGTCGGACACAGACAGACACGTTCCCACCGGGCCTTTGCCATCATAATTCCAGCCCCAGTATAAATGAACTCTGTCACCAAGTCTAGAGAACTATACAGACACTCTCAGAAATAAAGGTACAGTGCAGGTACAGTTGTGTTCTTTAAGGAACAAAAGGTACAATAATGTTGGGTACTAGTAAGTACCTTTTATAAGCAAAAAAAAAGGTACAAATGCATTATTAAACCCGTGGCTAGGGGTACAGTTGTATTTACCTATTGGCTACCACATCAGTGACAAGCCATGTACCTTTTTAGGCACCTTTTCATGCTCTTTTTCTGAGACTGGAAGCCCAGTGAGCACAAGCCCCAATCCAGGCAGAATCTGGATTCTGGATCTAGAGGGGTGGAAATCTCTAGATGTGCTTTGGGCCTGGATCCAGGTCGCCGCTAGCCTCCGCGTACCTTGGCTTGGAACTCCTGCAGTGTAGTCTTGAGTCTGGCCACCTGCCGATTGAGGTGAATGATGGTGATCTCCTCTTTGAATATCTGGCAATCCAGCTTCATCTTATCAAGCAGGTGGACCTCTGGGCGTCTGCAAGGGAAACCGCATCTCACGTCAGGGACAGCGAGGGGAAACACACCCCACATGATGGTCATGTGACAGCTGTGGTCAGTCTAAGTGCATGGTGATCCTTTAATGAGACGTTAAGCCACTGCGTTGATCAACTTCACACTGATCTATACACTGCTTCTTGAGAACAGTCTGTGAAGATAATGTGAATATCCGTTGCTTGTAGCATGTCCTTAAAATATAAAAAACAGGGATCAATGCTGCCCATGTTATTGAGACACTGAGATGTAGCCTAGCACTACAGTTGCTGGAACTATTATTATTATTATTATTATTAGGGGTCCAATCACTCCAGGTGTAGTAACTATATGCTAATACTCTAAATTGAAATTATCAGTATTACTGGACACGTAAGAACACCACCAACATTTCTGTATGGAGGCCAACAGCTTATGATATTGACTATAGCCAGCATGATCAAAACGTCAGATTCAGCCAATGGACATTAGAGTTCTCAGATAGGCTCACATCTATTGTCATTGGGACAGTCGATTTGTGGTTTCATTTTTAAGTAGTGCTTGAATAGGGCTAGAAGTTAGCATTTTAAAACTAAACAGATATTTTGTACTCAAACTATGCAATGGCAAATATGAACTCTGAAGCTGTAAGCCAGAACAAATAAACGCTCAAATTTTTATTAAATAAAAATAAATTTCTCTTCTGTCTTTTCGAGGAAATATTTTCACAAAATATTTTATCTAGGCATGGCTACTCTGTGACATGGCTGTGTGACAATCTTTCACGTATTTAATGCCAATTTATGTGAACTATTATTTTTTCATTAGAATATTGATGTGAACTCACCTTGGACAACTAACAACATATTTTTCTCCTGTGTGAAAAGCTCATAAAATTGCTTTTGCCCCAAAGTAATATAATATTAGGTGAACTTAGGTCGCCGAATGTCTTGTCTATGCTAAGTCAACTAACTCTAATTGTTTGATGAGCAATGCTTTTTCATATTTGGGGTGTAATATGAAAATAGACATCGACATTTGAAGGTCAAATAAATTCACTCTAAAGGAAGCATAGCATTTACAACAACACTTCTGGGATGAAACTCAGCATTTCAAGCTCAACTGTGTTATTACAGAAAGCGACAGCACCTGTTATTATTTGCCCACGCATCGACACAGAAAAATAACATGAAGGCTCTTTAGTGAGGGGAGAGATGTGGATAAGGCCTTATCATTGGCTGCTTTCTGGATATGAGTCATAATGCCAAAGAATGTTTTCTTTTTTTATCAATACAAAAGTGTATGTTTGCCAGATAACCAAACATAGGGAAGCCGTATTTGGACATTGGAATTGTTTGGCGAGTAGCACGCAGTTGAAGGATTTGATCTCCTACATGTTTATCTAACCACAAGATCTTGTCTCTGACAGGAAGCCCTTGCGCAAACAGGTCAGGACGCACTTTGTCAAAATCTGTCAAAGTGTCAAAACTTGTATTCCTATTTTCGCTTGATAAGACAGGATACCAATTTTGCCGCTGACAGCTTCTAGCTCAGCGCCTTCGTTGGCCGATGCTGAAAGTCAGGAAAACAAGATAGTTGGCTGATTTATGTGACAAAGATATCTCACTAATGTATACTTAGTGACCGCAGAAGCAGCCTATTCTAATGTTAGCGTCTTAGTTTCCACAAGTGGGTAATTTATCCTGTGTCACGTGCTCTGACTTGCATTGTAAATCTTGTCATTATAATAACATAGGACTTTTTTTTTTTTTTTAATGCAGCTTCCCTTTTGAACAAGCTTGAACAAGGCTGGGAAATAATACTTCTTGAAATACCACTTTGCCAAAGGGTTTGGTCTTTTTTTCTTTTTTTTTTTTTTTCGGCAAGGTGCTGTACTGTATTTTAGAGGGCGCCAACTCTTAACGACCCTAACCTCCATGAAAGCGCGGAGTCTGACTGGGATGGGCGTGGGCGTGGGCGTGCGTGCGGTGCATTTTGAGCGTGCGCCGTGCCTGCGAGGCTACCTGTCCTTGCGCGTCTCTAAGCTGCTCAGCCTGTCCTGGGCGGCCTGCACGCTCTGCTGTCTCTCCTGGAGCCTGCTCTGGACCAGCTCCAGCTGGGCCTCCACCTCGCTGGGGCCCGCGGCGTCCGGGCTCGGCTCGCTCTCCATGTTCCTCAGCTCCCCACAGAAGGACACCAGGCTCTGGTGGAGCTCCTGGACCTTTGGGAAGAGAGTCCAGGTTAGCAGGATAGTAAAATTTGGCATAGGGCAATAAAAAACTTACTGTATATTTTTGTTCCTACATACAAAGCACTAGTATAAATATTCATAAGCTCTTATGTCAACTAACATTAACTGCTTTAGGTTATTATTATGTCCCAATTGCTGTCACAAATGACGTTACCACATAGATCAGGATGTCATGGTACTTATGATGAGGTTTTGTATATTGGTGACAGCACAGCTTGTGACAGTTTATACAGGCTGGCACAAGTACTAAAACATACTTATGCTGTGCTTAGGATTACAGTGCAGTTGTACCTGGTGAATGACATTTTGAAGTGAGTCCACATGTTGGTTTAGCTCTCGGATCTTCTCCTCTTTGGTCCTGTGGTTACCCTGCAGGTTTTTGATGGGAAGCATTTATTTTTGGGTGACAGATGTCTTGGTTCCCCTGGGTGGTGTTGGCAAACCACACTGTGGTTTTTAACATAAACATGCAGTTAGCAGCTAAACAGTGGATAGTACCTCCAATCATTGTAGAGTAATGATAGCTTCTCATATTTTCTCACTCTATAGTCACTATGACACATGAAGGTAGAGGGTGGATTCAAGCTGTAGTCCATCCATCCATCCATCATCTATGCCCGCTTATTCTGGGCTTGGTCATGGGGTGGGGGAGGGGGGTGGTGGAGCCTATCCCAGCGTGCATTGGGCGAGAGGCCGGATTCCTGGACTGGAATGCACTCTGCCGCCAGTCTATCACAGGGCTCACACACCATTCACTCACACACTCTTACCTATGGGCAATTTAGAGTCTCCAGTTAGCCTACCTGCATGTCTTTAGACTGTGGGAGGGAAACGTGGCGCTGTCATAGGATGCCACCTTTGCAACAAGAGCTGTTCTACTAGTGCTGCCCCAGTCAACTGTAAGTGCTGTTATTGTGTTATAAGTATAGGAGCAGCAACAGAGTGGTAGCCACAAAGCAGTAGGCGGCACAAGCTCACAGAACAGGGCTTCAGGGTGTTGAAGCGTGCAAAAATCATCTGTCCTTGATTGCAGCACTCACTACAGAGTTCCAAACTATATCTGGAAATAATATTAATGGAAGAGCTTTTTGTCAAGAGCTTCATGAAATGGGTTTTCATAGCCGAGCAGCCATACACAAGCCTAAGATCACCATGCGCAATGCCAAGCGTCGGCTGGAGTGCTGTAAAGCACACCGCCATTGGACTCTGGAGCAGTGGAAATGCATTCTCTGGAGTGATTAATCATGCTTCACCATCTGGCAGTCTGACGGACAAATCTGGGTTTGGCAAAATGCATAGTGCCAACTGTACTGGCCCGAATAGTGCCAACTGTAAAGTGTGGTGAAGGAGGAATAATGCTCTGGGGCTGTTTTTCATGGTTTGGGCTAGGCCCCTAGGTTCCAGTGAAGGGACATTTTAATGCTACACCATACAATGACAGGCTGGGGAAGGCCCTTTCCTGTTTCAGCATTACAGTGCCTCTGTGCACTAAGCAAAGTCCGTGAAAGAAAGGATTTGCTGGGTTTTGTGGCGAAGAATTTGACTGGCCTGCACAGAGCCCTGACCTCTACCCCATCAAACACCATTGGGATGAGTTGGAATGCCAGCTGCAAGCCAGGGCTTACTGTACGTCCAACATCTTCCAAATGGATGCGAATCCCCACAGCCATGTTCCAAAATATACTGGAAAGCCTTCCCAGAAGAATGGAGGCTGTTACAGCAGCAAGATGTTACACATTGAACTCCATATTAATGACCATGGTTTTGGAATGAAGTACATATGGGTGTGATGTGCAGGTGTTCACATACTTTTGGAAATGTGGTGTATTCGATGTCAATCAACTGCCCTAATCATCCAGATAATCATTTAAGATTGGTATCGATTTTGTAAAAAACTATTTAGCAAAATATTGAATATGCTACTCCAGGGTTGCATGCTGCGATGTTGCTCAGAAATCGGTCTTTTTTTCACCCAGCGTTCTATATCGCTATAGCAACGCATCGGCTTCCATCTGTGTAGAATGCATGCGGCAATAACGGTTTAGAAAAGCTGGTCAGCTGTTTGTGACACTAGTAGCACAAAAATGGCAAACGGTGCATATTTGGCATGACAGAACCATAACACTAACTGTAAATGAATGAAATAAAGGACACTGAGTGTGCAAACAGTTAGCCTAATTTCTACAATTAACATGCCCAGCCAAAATTATTTTGGTCCAATAATCCAAAAATTGAAATCCGGGTGCAGCTACTGTGGAGGAGGCTCGTTAGTTGGTGGATTGCACCTAGAAAAGCCCATCCCTGGCTACATGGTGACTCACTGAATTATCAGCTGGCTGGCTCATGCTGCAGCCTGCTGAATCGGTTTAAGTTTTAGTCTTCGTGTGTTCTTTTACTTTCTCTAGTTGTTTGTGTCGTGTGTGTTACAGAGGACCGGCAGCATTTGTTTTCTTTTAGCTTTTTCATGCAGGCTTTGGTCATTCACACAGAAAACTAAAATATCCTATAACATGCAGCATGTTCACCTGTATGTTTGGTGATCTTAAGTTATTTTGTACTGCCACTTGTGTTTTTGTGTAGTGAAATGTCTGGGGATTTTTGGTCACTTGACAAAGTGGGACACTTGAGCTTTTTACTAGACTTTAAGGACAGGTTGTGCGAGCTATTGCCAATAATTTTATTTTATTTTTTGTATGTTTCCCGGGTGTGTGTAGTATGAGTGTGTAGTAAAATGGGAAGATCATTGTTATGCCGATGACACCCAACTCTTTCTCTCCTTCCCGCCCTCTGACACTCGGGTCTCTGCTCGCATCTCTGCTTGCCTGAGGGACATCCAGAGCTGGATGGATAACCACCATCTTAAGCTGAACCCAGGCAAGACGGAGATGATCTTCATCCCTGCTCCATCCTCTAACCTTCTCGACTTTTCTATTTCCCTGGGGGACACTGTGGTGTCATCATCACCCACCGCAAAAAACCTTGGAGTGGTGATGGACAACAGACTGTCCCTCTCCCAGAACATCACGGCGGTGAGTCGAACGTGCAGGTTCTTCCTGTACAACATCCGGAGAATCCGCCCCTTCCTCACCACCTACGCAACCCAGCTCCTGGTTCAAGCGATGGTCCTGTCCCGCTTGGACTACTGCAACTCGCTACTGGCTGGTCTGCCAGCATCCGCCATCAGACCCCTGCAGCTCATCCAGAATGCTGCAGCGCGTCTGGTCTACAACCTCCCCAGACATTCCCATGTCACCCCCCTGCTCACTGACCTCCACTGGCTGCCTGTTATGGCTCGCATCAAATTTAAGTCCTTGGTGCTTGCATACCAGGCAGCTAAGGGGTCAGCACCAGGGTACATTCAGAGGATCATCAGACCCTACACACCAGCCAGACCTCTCCGTTCGGCCACCTCTGGACGCTTGGCACCTCCCCTCTTCGCGTCTGCACTTCCCGCTCCCGTCTGCTGTCTGTCCTGGCCCCTCGCTGGTGGAATGACTCCCCGTGACGGTCAGAACAGCAGAGAATCTCACCACTTTCAAACGCAGACTGAAGACTCATCTCTTCAGGCTGCACCTCTCCCCACCCCTCTCTAGCCTATAGTTCAGCTCACTGTATCTAGCTAGGATAATTTGATTATGTTAGTGTATCTGGCAGGATTGTTTTTGTATGATTAGGTGTGATTCCAGTGCTAGTTTGTACTTGGTAGGATTCTTGCTTGCTGAACAAGCTTACTCTACAGGGTTGGAGTCCTGATCGATGTGGTCACTTCTGGCACTACGATCCTTACTTCACTCTAGTGTTTCTTTTGCGCCTCTACATCATGAAACCTATGCACTTGTTGTACGTCGCTCTGGATAAGAGCGTCTGCTAAATGCCTATAATGTAATGTAATGTAATGAAACACTTGTTTGTGAATATGCTCAGAAAAT
Source organism: Anguilla rostrata (assembly GCF_018555375.3). NCBI lineage: Eukaryota > Metazoa > Chordata > Actinopteri > Anguilliformes > Anguillidae > Anguilla > Anguilla rostrata. The sequence goes on along the minus strand of NC_057950.1, from coordinate 26,679,083 downwards.
TAGGTGACAGTTCATATTTTACCTTTTTAAACAAGTTTAGCTCCAGCAGTCTCTTTTCTGAGCCGAGCAGATCCCCAATCTGTTGGTCGAATGAGAGTTCAGCCAACGGCCCTGCAAAAAAAAAAGAGTCTGTTAATTTCAGTCAACTCAAAATGGTTCAAATTTGAACACGGTCACTTTTTATCTAAAGCGCATTTTGAAAGCCTTCTTGTGTAAGTCCCATCATATATGTGCATCATCATAACATTTAAACATTTCCAAAGACGCGCGTCTTTATCAAGATATTTAGAAATCCACTTCTTTTAAATTGTTCAGAAACCAGTGTACAAGAGCATTCAGAGGGTTGACCTTATGTCAGTAACTTCGAGTTCAGTGACTTGTTCACAGTCCGTTTTACAGAACATGCTACTGTGCGTCATTCCGCATTGAGCAGGATACACGCAGTTAACAGTGCATGCGCTGACACGTCTTTAGGGAACGCCAGCTTTGTAAGAGAAGCGCAAAGTTGTTAAAAACGGAAATGTTTCACCCGAAGCCCAAATCTACAGTTACCCAGTTTGCTCCTGAGGCTGAAGAGCTCTCTGCTGTCTGTCACTCCCAGTGTTTTCAGGCAGGACTCCATCACTTTCCCCACGGTGGTGTCCTTAGGCGTTCTCAGGTGAACGATCTGCTCCAGAGCTGAAACCCAAGCCCACCCGGGCCGTGTTTTACGCGCGTTTTACATTCGAGCGTGATTTTCCATAGTTCTTGCGGACTGTGACCTTTTGTTGCCACGTCTAATTATTATTATCCCAGCATGATGTCTAATCCACCAGGCTTGGTTATAATGTCCCGTAGCAGCCTAAAATAACAAGCAGGCCAATAAAAATAACCTAATTTAATTACTGCGAGACTGTGACAAATTTTGTTTTGACTCAATAATGATGAGAAGCTAGCATCCGATACGAACTAAATGTGATGTCTTTGATGTCTTAAAGGCACTGTGTTGTAAAAGTGCAGCCTTACCGTGTATGGTTATCTCTACCAGGTGAGAGCTCCTCTGTATGGTGGAAAGTCGGCTCCTGTCTCTTTGAGGGGAAAGATAACGGAGTTTCAAGCAACTTCGCATGAATAAACAAATTAAATTAATAAAACAAATTTAACCTGAGCTCCAAAACGTTGTCCTTCACATAATTCGTAATAACGTAATAATTCAAAAACCACACTTCAGTAGAATAAATATGTTCAAAGTTTTAGCCACAGGCCAAATCTGTAGAGAATGGTGCCTTTGATCAAGCTTCCTAATGACATAGAATGACAAAGTATAGGCCAGTTCTAGATTCTTTTCTGTTGAATACAAATAAAAATAATTGTATCTGTTATCAGCTATTTTTAGACTACCTAAAAGCTCAGTAGAAAATGTGCTTGCGTGCTATGGTAAAAACAAAATTGAGTAATTTAAAATAGCTGCAAATATTGCATTCTGAAGGTATTTTGTGAAGTACTGAATTTATTTTGTCTGGAAAAAATCCATGTATGGTACAGCTCAAGTATTATTTTTAGAAGCAGCACAAATATTATTTTTAAAATTATTTTAAAAGCAGTGCTGGAAAGCACTCAAGAAACTTCGTACAAGTCAGCAGTCATGGTATTATTACTTGAACTTCCTTGCTATTTGGCATTGTCAGCTCTTTCAGAATTTTCTTTTTATTTATTTGTTTATTTTGCGTAAAATTGAACTAAAATTGGGACATCTGCGAGAGAGTGTCACCTGAACTTAAAGGAGGAGCGAGAAGAGCTGACGCAGTTGACGTGAGGGGAGGATTTGGATTTGCTCATAGAGACTAAAGCAGCAGTGAATTTCTCAACATTGTGGGGACCAATGGATTCTGCAAAACAAAAACACATACCCACATGCACACACACACACACACGCACACACGCACACACACATATTAGAAAATATTTTACATTTGATCACCAGACCTTCACCTTCAGTGTTAATAGTGTTAGTAAAACACTGAAGTGCTCCAGTAAATTGTTTCATTACTCTTTTTTGAGTCAAGGGCAGATTATAAAAAGTAAAATGGTAGAAAATCAGTAAGAAATTAATGCTTGCAACATTTCCATACATTTTGAAATCTAAATCCGTATTAAACTGTCTGTATTCATTACAGAAATCATGTGAAAATAGTAACGGAAAAGTATATTTTTGCGGTGGTGTAACATAATTGTTCCAGAGCTAGGCTTTCAGTTGGGGCACTTCAGGTGCACCTTTGAGCAAGATGCGTAGTTTTAATTGCTTCAGTAAATATCCAGCTGTATAAAATTTTTTATATTTTATACAACCAGATAGATTTTATTAAAAGTTGAAACAAGGCTCGCCTCATAATTTTATTCTGTGCTATGATTTTATTTGTATCTGTTCAGACGGTGTAGCTGGTGTGTTTACATCATGTTTCAAGAGAATGGCTTGTGTTCATAAATTACTGCTTGATTTTGAGAGACATTTGGAGTATGTTCATGTACTGATGTAAGTAAAATTTCCATGTGGTTTGCACCATCATTTATAAGTCAGAGGAGCACATTAGCTGCAATTACAAGTGATGATATGTTAGAATGTAAGCAGTGTAAGGAGGAAAAGAGTGTCGGCTAAATGTATGTTGGGAGCTACCATTAATATCTGTGTTTGTAAAAATTTGCAGCTAATACTGAATGCTTTAACAAAATTAGGTGGTTGGGGGTCATGTTACCTAGTAGGGTGTCCAGTTTTTCTGTGGTGCTGTCTGGGGGATGGAGTTCCTTATAGATCGCTGAGAGCAGCAGTTCTCTCTCCTCCAGAGCCGACACGTGAAGGACCTCCAGGATATTGGGGTCAACGGTTGCAATATGGGACCCGCACAGATTGGCTCCTGTGAAACACAATGGAAAAATGTTCTTGGAGCTTTGTGGGAAAAAAAAAAGAAAAGAAATTGTGATTGCTTAGGTAGTGATTCACCTACAAACCACTATAAAGAATAAGCTTTATAAACCTTTCTGACAAGAATTTTCTTTTAACCTGCCGAAGTGTTTTAAAATAAGGCCAACCATCCTTCCATCCATTTTCTTTAACCGTTTACTCCTGGTCAGGGTCACGCAGGGGCTGGAGCCTATCCCAGCATGCAGTGGGGGAGAGGCAGAAATGAACTCTGGGCAGGTCGCCAATCCATCGCAGGGCCAACACACTCACACACTCAGACCTACAGGCAATTTAGAGTCTCCAATTAGCCTGCTACATGTTTTTGTACTGTGGGAGGAGTGGGCATACAAATGGACACGGGGAGAACAAGCCAACTCCACACAGAAAAGCCCTCAGCCAGGATTTAAACTCAGTACCTTCTTACTGCGAGGCGACAGTAATGTTCACTGCACCACTATACCGCCCACAAAATAAGGAGAACACATTATCACATGTGACGTTTACACTTCATCACCACAGAGATCGTTTTGCTGTAGAAAACCCAAAGGTTCATTTGACTGGACAGAAACCGTTGTCTCCATTTCGTACAACGAAGTGAGAAAAAAGAGCTGCTGGTTCCAGTTAGAGACGACTGCCTTCATGCTTAGCGTGTATCAGATCCGTACAACCACTTTCCTTCAACAGCCTGCGCAGTTTCCATCTATGTAGCCTAATGAAATGCGTGCAAGCACTAAAAATGAGTTTTAATATCTGCCCAATTATATTTTTATTACTTCAAGGAGCCAAAGGTAGTAAGTCTGTATATCCTCCTTAGCAAAGGCCCAGAAAGACGTACATTTCCCCGCCTGTGCATTTTCTGCTATTACAGTTAATTTTTACTAAGGAATCGATGGCTCACTCTCCTAGACCTACTATGTAGCTTTTGATTTTCAGAGCACTCAATTATTCACTTTTTCAGTGTTTGCTTCTAAGCACTAACTATGTCTGTACCACACTGGCTTTTCTCTTTGCAGTTTAAGAGATCATTCACAACAGATGAAAAAAAAAATAGCAGAGATAAAAAAGCAACAGCTGTGAGTGGATGAAGACTTGAGACAGCGTTTTGTATAAAAATGTGTGTGGGGGTGGCCTGACAGGGCCTGCTGCCTCACCTCTGATGAAAGGAAGGCATTTCTGCAGTCCAATGCTGGCGAACCATCGACAGACCCCCTCTGTGTCCAGCTCCACCAAAGGCTTGGCACGATCTCCCCCTGAGTGCTACACACACACACACGCACGCACACACACGTGCAAACACACACACACACAGACACACGCGCACATGCCCGCACGCACACACGCATACACACACAAACACGCACGCACACACACACACACACACACAAACACACACGCACATGCCCACAGACACACACGCACACACACACACACACACAAACACACACGCACATGCCCACAGACACACACACACACACACACTTCATTTTTCCTGATGCGGAATGACTTAGGAATGCACTGTAAGTGTCTTTGTGCATGTGTGTGCATGTGCGTCTGAGTGTGTATATATAATTGTGTGTAAACGTTTAAATACTGTTTTGAAGAAATTTGATTACAGGGGAGCTCGGTTTTCTTAAAGATTTCACTCACGCTGAAATTGATCGTAATTGTCTTGAACTCCTGCAACTTCAAGAGGACTCCTTCCTGCCAAATGATCCTTGGCAAGAGGCACTGGGCCGCACGCATCGCTTAATTTAAACTGACGTGCAAATGGACATTCTCCTGACATCCTGACCTTTATCCCTAATCAAACAGCATTTAGCATGCGGCTGCTTTCAGAAAGCAATTCTTCTTATAATGGACAGACTGCGTTACTGTATCTCACTGGGTTACTGGTTGTGTGTCCCCATTTCAGACATCAAAAGCTAAACAGAACCGTTACCCTGAAGGAAATGAACGCATATATTGCTGAGGAATAAATTATGATCCGATATGACACCCATTTTGGACATAATGGATGTACAGTAATACAATATCCACTATGGTTCCTGTATTGAACAGGATGTTGTCACAACAGATTTCACCCGAGATCTGCCTTTTTCCCTGTTGAACGTACATCACCATGGATACTGACAGTATAATTTCAGCACACAAGAAAACTTGGACAGAAAACCCCTAAGCAGATTTGTGGGATCATTATTCTAAGTAGGTTGGAGTAGTTCTGAAATCTGAACACAACTTTGTTGTTCTTCGCTGGATAATTATGCGATGATAAACTCATAGTTAAGCCGCAGGGGAAGACCCTACCCTGCCTGAGTCTCCGTAGTTTGCCTTTCCTGCGAAGTTTCCGTTCCTGTCCTTGGTTTGAGGGATGTATGAGGCTGAAACAGAGACAACGCACTATTAAGTTGGAAGGACAGGATCTGACTGCTGCTCCAGTATGGCTGTACAACTGGGACGCACCAAACAAACATAAATATGTGGGCATATACAGGCAGGTTATGGAATATACAGTGCAGAAAGGGCTTTAAACAATAAGAACTATAGTATAAGATCTGCCACAGTGCTGCCCCCCCACCCCCTTACCAACGGTTATCCGTCGTTGCCGCGGCGATCCCTCCTCCTCTGGCATCTCCTCTGACCGCGTGGTCACGGAGTGGTAGGTGTGGCTTCTGGTGACGTTGTCCCCCAGGCTGCACGTCCGAGCAGCTGGTTTCTGAGAGTCATCCAGAGCGAGCTGTTTATGCTCTGTTTAATGTCACCCACTTAAGCATTTCAAACATCAACATGAGCGCCATTCTCAGTGAATAGAGAATGAACGCTCTGGGCCCCGAAATGGGGGAAGCTGTTGTACCTCATCACCGACTAACTAAATTGATCCAATCATATTTGCCTTTGTTCTGCGATGACAAAAATCTTTTGATTAGCTGTACCCAGTTGGTACTGTAACTGACAGCTCAGTCATGCGTTTTCTGAGGCCTTGCTCGTCTGACATTTATAGATAGTTACTTCAGAACCCAGACTCTGCCTCATGTTTTGATGCCCTCTGGGAGTAATTGATTCAGTACATGGTGTTGTGGATGGGCACCGAGATCCCCAAACCCCTTCTTTCCTCAGGCAAAGCACAGAGGGTCAGACTGTTTAAACATGTATGGCTCCTGACTCACCCGAAGTTCCATCTTGGCGTCGAGAGGCAGCAGTCGCAGCTTGGCCTTCAGAAGCTCGTGGTTATTCACATCCTTGTTGTTCAGGTCATCTAAAGGGAGAGGGAAAGAAATCGCAATTCAAACAGAGCCGATTTTTTCCTTGCTGGCAAAAGCACAGTGATTAAAAAAAACATACCTCCGAACCCCCACCCATCCCGACAGCCTTGAAATGAATTTTAGGGACGGCTTCAGAAAGATTTCCCATGAAGACTTCCCCCCCAGGGGGCTTATGTCTGAGAAGCTAAACATGCTTGAAATTTTTTGACAGATCTGGAAAAGAAACCTAATAAGGAACATCATTATTGAGATTTCTGGTTGGGAATTTTCTGAATGTTTCTGTATGGAAAGAAACACTGCGAGGATCACTGACTCTGACGCTAGCATGGTCTTGGATGTGAAAAGCTTCTTGGTTTCTGTATCAGTTTTGTATTTATCTTTACTAAAAAAGAAAAGCTCATATTCAAGGGAACACCAATGATCAGTGTCCTAATTTTAATATTTCTGATACAGGGTCTAATCATGGGATCATGACATCTAACATGCAGGCTTGCTCACTCATGGTGGGACTGCTAGGTGGCACTTGACATGGCCTTGACTTGATATTGTTGGACTGTCGCCGTTTTTGGCTGCTCGGACATGTTCAGCTCTGATTGGCCGATAAAATAGTTTTGACGCAGACTGCTTTCCCACAGATAGAAAGCTGATAGCTTTCCCACACCATGTTGTCCGAGCTTGAAGTCACTCCATATGTCAGTAGCTGGTGTCCTTTTCTTAGCACAGGCATGCAATGACTAACTTTTATCTGATATAATTATCTATGTATTGATTTCTGATCGTTATGGAATAAATATATTGGTCTGGAAATGTTCTTTATGTCTCTGACGGTGAGAATTCCAAAGCTTGTTGTTCTTAATTGTTATTCCAAAAATCAATGGTTTCAACTTTCTGTATCACTCATTGTCAGAGAATGAACTGCTTATGAAGAACTGAGGCAAAAAAAAGCTTGATAGGCACTTTAAAAGTGTCTATCAAAGCATTAGAACATGTGACTCAGGGCCTATCCAGTTCGCTCATATGCGTACTGCTCTCAATAACCAGTCATGAAACGCACAAACAGGGAAATTTGAAAACGAGATAAGTCAAATAAATAAATAAAACTGCCAATAAATGAAAGGCCTTTCAAACTTGTTTAATTAGCAGAATTCGGTGTCTTTTCCTCTGCCACATGGTTTGCATTTTTGGCTGGATTTCTGAAAGCCCCGTTTGACATCGGGGGGGAATTCGCGGAGCCAGGATCGGATAAGAGCTGTAATTGCTTTAGCTGTGTCAGCTGCGGAATTCTGTCTGCGCTTTACAAGATTCGTCTGTGAACCAGGACTGCGGAGGGTGCTTCGCCACGGGCTTCAGAAAAGGCCTTTCACTAGTGACCTCACCTTACGTACTTTAACGTGGTAAAAATACATACGAGTGAAGAAACTTTGTTTTACACAAGGGGTCAGAGTGAGGTTTTTTTTGTGTTTTGTAATTCGTACAGTTATTGGACATTTAAAAAAAAAATACCCTCACTTTTCTCCTTGCACATTTCAGCTTCCATCTCATTAGTTGCTTCTCTGTTAAAAGAATAAGTCATCACCATTTTTTCACTCTGTGTCATGCTGAGGTAAATAAATAAATAAACACATGGGTATTTATGTACCTTTACAATGTATTTTTCGCTTATGATGAGGTTTTTGTTGTGTTTTTCCAGACAGACAGCCCACTATACCTATGTATCTTTTTCACCTTATTCAGACAGTGGAAAGCAGAGGGCTTTAAAGACATACATGGGATGGCAGTGCAGAAAGCAATGGTTGGAAATAAAAATTGGAGAAATTCCAGTATGGGTTGTGAGTTGCCCCCCTACACACTCCACGGTTCCCCAAAATTTGATTATATTTTCCACTGGATTCATCTGATTATCTTTTTAATTAATAAACGCTTTTAGACAAAGTAACTGGAACAACTGCCATTGTCACAGTTTCATAACATTAATTAGCAGCACTGATATACTATAATTCTGCACCTATTTTTTAAAATAAATCGATGTAAAATAAAAACTTTGGCCACAAATAATTACTGAAACTCAAACAACAACATGAAACAAACGCACAATGTGTATACAGAGGTAAATATGAATATGATATGAATATGACAAGCAGGTGCCTCTCTCCCAAGTGCCACACGATTTCATACAGTTTCCCACACTAGTACTTTTGGCCTTTTCCAGTTCCCATACAAAAAAGTGGCAGCGTAGCAATGTTTTGATGAAGATTCCCCGCAAAGAGAGCTTTCACTTTTATTTGGTACGTGTTGTAGCAGAGACAGGTGTTGAGCCTTCAGGGGGGTGGGTGGAAGGGTGGAAGGGTGGAAGGGGAAAGATTTTGGCTAGATTTGTGACAGCCCTAATCGCTGTATGACTGGTGCTGCAGGAATCTGAGGAGTTCCTAAGGGGTTTCAAGGCTAGGGTCTGGGGCGAACCTACCCCGGGTAAATAAAGGTTAAATAAAAATAGAAAAGTGTCTGTGAATGGGGTCCCTGGTGAGGTTTTCATCCAGACTGAAACAATATTTTCCATATATATTTTAGACTTTTCGATAAAATAAGCCTTGTCTGTTTCTGGCAACATTTTGATCACAATATTCTGAAATGTGGCATATAGCTACATGTCTATATATTGATCCAGGTTACAATGACATCACATCCAAGATTAAGTGTGTCAAAATGGCCGCTGCACTGCGGGCTGTTGTGGTTGTTGGCCTGTTGACTGTTCATTGGAGTTGAGGTTCTCATCCACAGGGTGCTGATAGGGGGCCCCAACGTATTAAATTTTGAGAGACGCGCCCTGAACCACGGAGGAGAGGGCCAGGGGCGTCCTACAAGCTGCCCGGCGTGGGTGTGTGTGGGTGTGCCTGTGTGCGCGTGTGCGTCCGTCCAGATTATGCCTTGCTCCTTTTTATTAGCCTCATTATCCTCCCTGACGAGGAGGAGAAAAATATGAGAATTGGGCAGACTCCATCCCCCCCCTATCCCGAATGCAGCCTTTGATGTCAGAAAGTGAAAGGGGCCAGTGGACCCCTGAACCTGAATGGAGCAGTGTAGCTTCCAAAAGTATTTCCCGTGCTTACAACTGCATCACTACGTAAAGCCCAATGATACTTTATGCCCTGGCTGTGATGGTTTCTGATGAAGAAATAGTGCATTTTGCACCCAGTGTTACTTTTGTGTAGTGCAGAAGTAAAATATGATTGAGTGTTACTGCTTGCCAATGTGAGTGTATCCTGCTTATTTATATGATTCAATTCACCAGCCTATAACTAAGCAAAGGCCTAAGTATATCTCCTTAGGCCAGTGAACCGAATCTCAGTTGCTCAGCAACATTTAAATTCAGTTTATGATGTCATCACAGACTTAGTAATATGGAGTGTATACGAGCAGCAAGCAGGTGTCAGTCTGGTGGAGGCAGCCAGGGAGGATATGTACTGCTGCACACAATGGGTGCCCTGGAGAGGGTGCTCCACTGAAAGACCCAGCACCACAAAAGGGGACCCAGGCTTGCCAGTCGTGTCTAACTGAACCTGCTTCTCCCTCTCCCCGGATAGGGATAGAACGGAGGGTTCTGTTCATGTGGATCATTGAGTCGAACATGAAGCCAGTCGCTGTCCTCTGTAACATCGGCCAAAGCTCACAAGCCCTGCATCAGTCACGGAATTAATTTATCACTGTCGAAAAATATATTACTTGTTATTTTAAAAAGGCTTCTCGCCGTTATTTCCGTCGGAGAAATGTTATCTCCCCACATCAATTAACCTGAATGTAGAATACCTAATAGGAAAAGCAGCTCGTAAAAATAATTGCTTGCAGGAATCAAAGAAGGGTGAGAAGAATAGCGAAATATGAAATTAATTATTCGCAGTCAGGTCATTGCAAAATCATTGAAAATTATAATTATTTTAGAAGCAGAGGTTATGGTTGGCGACACACTAGCAGTACGATGCAGTGAAGAGCCTTTCAGCATCCATATGGGTTACGATAAATATTTCTCTGGTTTAATGATGGATTCTTTCATTACACACCACGTTTGACCCCGAGATCGTGCAAAACTCACCCAAGTTCTGCTCCGTGAACTGTAGCAGATTTATCCCAGTGTTGAAGCTCCCTGTAAAATATACGTATATTTTTAAACGAACCGTTAGTAGAGGCCATGTAGAAGCAAGGGGCTGGGATTTTGCCAGAGCAGTGCTGGTTTAAAGACTCTGTTTTATGGGGCCTCCAAGCCAGGACACCCCACTTTGCCCCGCTTTTGACGACTGGGGACTTACTCTTCCTTGGGTATTCAGGAAGGGGAGGTACTTGAAAGGAGCTCCTCAGGAAGTCTTGCTTAGCCTGCTCCTTGATTGGCTCCTTGGTCGCATCTTTGATTGGCTCCTTGGTCTGGTCAGGGTTGCCGTGGAAACTGTCTCCAGTGGTGTAGTTGTCCTCTGTGGTGGTGATCGCTGGGGGGCCCTTTGTCACCCCCTCCTCGGGGGGGCCCTCAGGGCCCTCGGACCCGCCGTCCCAGGCCTCGGGCGGGGGCGACCGCTGGCCGGCGCTGTCCTGCTCCCCCAGGCCCCCCAGGCCCTGGCTGCTCACGCTGTCCTGCTCCCCCAGGCCCTGGCTGCTCACGCTGTCCTGGTCCCCCAGGCCCTGGCTGCTCACGCTGTCCACGCACTCGCTGCCCGACGTGTGCGCCGCGCTGTCCTCCTCCGAGTTGACGTCGAAGAACTGGTCGTCCTCGATGACGTCAGAGGGCGTGGGCGGGATCAGGTTGATGAGCGGCAGGGTGAGGAGGGCGCCGTCGGCCTCGTCTCCGGGCCCCTCCCCCTCCTCGAAAACTGGGGCATCGCCCCCCTCTTCCTCCTCCTCCTCCTCCTCCCCGTCGGGAACGCTCAGCTCGGGCTGAAGGGGCAGAGAAGAGAGGGGCGTGAGTTTCCTCTTCTGCCACGCCCGCTGGCACGCCCGCACCAGGCTGGCCGAGCGGCCCACTGCCGTCCTGACCGTCGCGGGGCCGCCGTCCTCCGTGGGGACGAAGCCGGGGTTGACCGTGCCCAGGTCCTCCACCGTTATCCGCACGCTCCCCCAGTCCTCCTCCTCCTCCCGTTCCCGGCGGGCTGGCGCCCCGCAGGCGGCCGAGGGGGTGGGCTGCCTCTCCGCCGGCCGGACGCAGGCGCAGCAGAGCAGCCTCCGGATCAGCCGCGCGCCCCTCCGCCCGCGTGCGCCCCGCCCCTCCGTCGCCATGGGCGCCGCGCCCGCAACACTGCGCACACACCTGCGCCATGAGGCAGGCGCCTCGCAACCGGGGCCCCAGAGAGAGGTCCGAGGCGGACGGAAGAGGAAGCGAGCGACTCTGTGGTCTCCTCAGCGGATCCCTGGGTCTAACCGCCGCGCCGTCAGCTGCTGCGCGAGGAGAGGAGCCGCCGCCGCCGCCGCCAGCGCAGAGCGCGTCCCGGGGATGCGTGTTGCCTAGCAGTGAGGCGAGGGATGAGAGAGCGGGACCCGCGCTTCGAGTCGGGCAAAACACTCGAAGCGAACGCTGCTTTAATTAAGGGCCTTTCAAATGCAAAGCGGGACGTCGGGGCTATTGTCTCTTACGCGGATCCCAAAATCAAACCAAGGCGTTGACCTTCTGGAAGGGAAATCGTGTGCGGCAGTTATCAAATAACACGTATGCGCTTTTAAACTCATTCATGAATATTTATAATGTGCCAATGAATTTGAAAGTTGAATATCTGGTAAACACATAGAGTATCTGTGAAGAAGGCTTTTTTTTCCCCATCTCCATTCCGAACTCATGCCCTTGTGGTTCTGCCCCGCGAGCGCTCTGAGCGCTCTGACTCATTCGATTCGGTTGGTCGTGGCGGGACGGGGACCGCCCCTCCTGGCTCGCCCCGGCCCGGCGCTTCAACCGGAGAATAATGATTTTGGCGGGTTCTCACGCCTCCCGCGTGCCGCGCAGGCCCGGTCCTGCTCCGCGGCGGGCCAGAGGCGGGCCCTGCCGTTCGCCGAATCCCCACCCAATCAACCGCCGCAGGGCTCACAGGGGCGTGATGGGAAACGCTTCACCTTCACCAACCAGAGCAAATGAACCAAAACATTAAATAAATGATGGCTTTCAGCACTGAAATTATTGGCAATGAAAACCGGTAATGGTAATTATTGCCAAAATAGTATAAAATCAACACAGATAATTAACTAGATTATATACTATTATATATACATAAAAATGCGGGTGTTATATAATTTCATGCTGATACACCTGCTCAGAGAAATTTTATTTTAGCAAGAAATAATTTTATTTCTCAAAAAAAATGTTTAAAAATGATTGGCACCCCCTGTTTTCAGTACTGTGGGTACCATCTCCTCACAAAAATAACAATATTCAGTGGTCTTATATAGTGATTTTATGAGATTAGCAAACATATTAGGAGGGAAACTCTGACCATTCCTCCATAGAAAATCTTTCTTCAACTCCTTCAGTCTGCCATTGTGGACCGCTTCTTGGTTTATCTTGGCTAAGTGGGACCAAAATTGAGCTTTTTGATCAGGGGCAACAGTGGTGTCAGGTCCTGCTGCTTGCCAACTGATTTATGAGCCAAATGTGGTGGCAAATGTGAACAACAGATTCAGCTAGAATGTCATTTGCTAAAATGTCTTTTTTTTCTAGTATTAAAGTTTTAACTAAATCACCTTATCATTCTCACTGCCATCTGAGTCCAGTGGTGAATTTGACTATACTTACTTCAGAGAAAATATTGAATATTACAACTTTTTCATTTTGATCCATTTGTGTTTTTACAAAATCTTTTCAGATTTTTTCTGTACAACTATGGTTTCAGAATAGTTTCCCCAACGCTGCATACACATGCAGTATGTTCACTTTTTCCCTGTTAACTCAGCAACAGTTTGATTGTTCCAACATCCATGCCTTGTTATGTTAGTCATAACAAAAAAACGTCCAAGAGGGTCGGAAAAATGCAGACACTTCCTTGGGGAAATTATCCAGAATGATATTTCTGGCATTCAGAAGTTGAACTCCTGACATCTGCTTCTTAGAAGAATGCGCAGTAGATATGAAATGGCTGAAACGTAAATAAATCAATATTCGTCTCTGCGTGACGCTGTCCGTTCTGCAGACGCCGCTGTGGGAGGTGGAACCTGAGCGTACCCTTCCAGTGCATCCCTGTTCCAGGGACCATAGCCCGCGGTGTTAAATGCTGCACTGCATCTTTGTTCCCTCTCTGTCTGCTCCTGTTCCCTGCATCTCTGTTCCCTCTCTGTCTGCTCCTGTTCCCTGCGTCTCTGTTCCCTCTGTCTGCTCCTGTTCCCTGCATCTATGTTCCCCCTGTCTGCTCCTGTTCCCTGCGTCTCTGTTCCCTCTGTCTGCTCCTGTTCCCTGCGTCTCTGTTCCCTCTCTGTCTGCTCCTGTTCCCTGCGTCTCTGTTCCCCCTCTCTGTCTGCTCCTGTTCCCTGCGTCTCTGATCCCTCTCTGTCTGCTCCTGTTCCCTGCATCTCTGATCCCCCTCTCTGTCTGCTCCTGTTCCCTGCGTCTCTGTTCCCTCTCTGTCTGCTCCTGTTCCCTGCGTCTCTGTTCCCTCTGTCTGCATCTGTTCCCTGCATCTATGTTCCCCCTGTCTGCTCCTGTTCCCTGCGTCTCTGTTCCCTCTCTGTCTGCTCCTGTTCCCTGCGTCTCTGTTCCCTCTCTGTCTGCTCCTGTTCCCTGCGTCTCTGTTCCCTCTCTGTCTGCTCCTGTTCCCTGCGTCTCTGATCCCCCTCTCTGTCTGCTCCTGTTCCCTGCATCTCTGTTCCCTCTCTATCTGCTCCTGTTCCCTGCATCTCTGTTCCCTCTCTGTCTGCTCCTGTTCCCTGCGTCTCTGTTCCCTCTCTGTCTGCTCCTGTTCCCTGCATCTCTGTTCCCTCTCTGTCTGCTCCTGTTCCCTGCGTCTCTGTTCCCTCTCTGTCTGCTCCTGTTCCCTGCATCTCTGTTCCCCCTCTCTGTCTGCTCCTGTTCCCTGGATCTCTGTTCCCTCTCTGTCTGCTCCTGTTCCCTGCGTCTCTGTTCCCTCTCTGTCTGCTCCTGTTCCCTGCGTCTCTGTTCCCCCTCTCTGTCTGCTCCTGTTCCCTGCATCTCTGTTCCCTCTCTGTCTGCTCCTGTTCCCTGCGTCTCTGTTCCCTCTCTGTCTGCTCCTGTTCCCTGCATCTCTGTTCCCTCTCTGTCTGCTCCTGTTCCCTGCATCTCTGTTCCCTCTCTGTTTGCTCCTGTTCCCTGCGTCTCTGTGCCCCCTCTCTGTCTGCTCCTGTTCCCTGCATCTCTGTTCCCTCTCTGTCTGCTCCTGTTCCCTGCGTCTCTGTTCCCCCTCTCTGTCTGCTCCTGTTCCCTGCATCTCTGTTCCCCCTCTCTGTCTGCTCCTGTTCCCTGCGTCTCTGTTCCCCCTCTCTGTCTGCTCCTGTTCCCTGCATCTCTGTTCCCTCTCTGTGTGCTCCTGTTCCCTGCATCTCTGTTCCCTCTCTGTCTGCTCCTGTTCCCCGTGTCTCTGATTCCTCTCTGTCTGCTCCTGTTCCCTGCGTCTCTGTTCCCCCTCTCTGTCTGCTCCTGTTCCCTCTCCGTCTGCTCCTGTTCCCTCTCCGTCTGCTCCTGTTCCCTCACTGTCTGCTCCTGTTCCCTGTGTCTCTGATCCCTCTCTGTCTGCTCCTGTTCCCTGCGTCTCTGTTCCCCCTCTCTGTCTGCTCCTGTTCCCTCTCCGTCTGCTCCTGTTCCCTCTCCGTCTGCTCCTGTTCCCTCTCTGTCTGCTCCTGTTCCCCGCGTCTCTGTGCCGGAAGCAGGAAAGGATCCGTGTGCCCCCCTGCTTTCGGAAAGGCTGCCTGCACCTGGGCACGTTTGCGCATCACTTCCTGTGAGCCGTATGCAAATCGCACACATCACTTCCTGTGAGCCGCACAAGAATCATGTGCACTAACTGTACGGATAATCGGGAAAAAAAGTTAACCCCAATTTATGTGTGCTATTAATTACATGCACAAATCCATGTATATGTGTGCATGCACACACATACTATGCGCACGCTGTCTCATCCAAGTGTGTACACATGCATTGATTGCGCACACACACATGCACACACACACACACACACACACACACACGCACCACATACACACACCTGCACACACGCACACACACGTATATGCACCACACACACACTCGTATATGTGCACGGTACACATGCACACACACACGCAACAGATTCATGCACCCACACACGCACACACATATATGCACAAATGCACCACATGCACACACACATATATATGCATGATATACATGCACACACACACACTCAAATATGCACCACACACACACACACACACACACACTCAAATATGCACCATACACACACACACACACACACACAGCTCTCTGAGTCAGCCTGGCACAGCCCTGGCCTCGGTGACCTTTGCTGATCCCGGTTCCTCCAGACGTCCTGCATTCTTCAGGGGAAAATGGAAATGGGAGGACAGGCTGCGCTCGGCCCCAGACAGAGGCCATGTTTCAGGCGCACAGGCTTAAAACAGCCCCCGTTTCTCACGGAAACAGCCAACGGGGACTCTAAACCCCCTAAACCTTTTAAACTAAAGGTTACCAGACAATCACGAGAGCGAGGCCGCTTTTTCCCCCCCCGCACAGAGAGGCCGCTGTGGCTCCTTTTTCCCTCTGGGTCGGGAACAGGAACGGACAGAGTGTAGCACAGTGGGTAAGGAACTGGGCTTGTAACCGAAAGGTCGCAGGTTCGATTCCCGGGTAAGGACACTGCCGTTGTACCCTTGAGCAAGGTACTTAACCTGCATTGCTTCAGTGTATATCCAGCTGTATAAATGGATACAATGTAAAATGCTATGTAAAAGTTGTGTAAGTCGCTCTGGATAAGAGCGTCTGCTAAATGCCTGTAATGTAATGTAATGGGATGGAATACGAGCGTGTTTCTCACCGGCTGTGCACACAGGGCGCTCAGACCCGGACGGCAGCTGCTGGTAGTCGCCGCCGCCGCCGCCAGAGTCCTGCGCGTGTAACGCTATACGCGTTTACGCGCGGCGCCTGACCTGACCCGCCGATTCCACACAACACCATAAAATAACTCGCCGCGGTTCCAGCAGCCCTCATGAAACGTAATCCGCCGTAAGGACGGATCTAAATACGTACACGTTTGTCAGTTGTTTGTCACGGTCGGTACTAAATTGTCAAGAGAGTGGGTTTTTTTCTGTTTTAATTTGTGATTGAGCAATTCACCAGTGTTTTCAAAGGGACATTCTGTCTTAAGAGAGAGTCTGCATGCTTTGTAAACAAGCTGGCGGTGAGTGAACTGCAGAAAGCTTGTGCCTGGGAAGGCTGTTTGGATCTGGTGCAGGCATGTAATGAATCCCCGTGTGCATAAAAAGGGAGATTGTATTACAAAGGAGGGTGCTAATACCCTGATGAAGGCCAGTTTCACTACTGCGTGGGTGTTAATGATCTCAGTGCATTGTTAGTCTCATCCAGAGATATTAAAGTTTCAACATGCAAATGTTATTCTCTTTTCAACGGTGTTGTTGTACAAGTTGGTTTTCTTCACTGATACAATTTATTCATTATTTTTCATCTCAACAAAATTTGTTTAATGCCTAGATTCAATTGACATTGTCTTTTTCTTAATTTTGAGTAAAAAAAATA
Organism: Anguilla rostrata; assembly: GCF_018555375.3. Classification (NCBI taxonomy): domain Eukaryota; kingdom Metazoa; phylum Chordata; class Actinopteri; order Anguilliformes; family Anguillidae; genus Anguilla; species Anguilla rostrata. The sequence goes on along the minus strand of NC_057950.1, from coordinate 26,662,168 downwards.
ATGTCATGTGGTGTATACATGTTAAAGTGTGTATGCATGTATGTGTGTGTGTGTGTGCACACAAGCGTGTGTTTGTGTGTGTGTGCATGTGTGTGCATGATTGTGTGTGTGTATGTGTGCACGTTTGTGTGTGTGCATGCGGGTGTGTCTGTGTAGGTGTGTGTGTGCGAGTGCGTGCGTGTACGTGTGTGTGTGTGTGTGTGTGTGCATGCATGTGTGTAAGTGTGTGTGTGGGTGTGTATGGTTGGGGGGTTGGGGGTGTTCTGGGGTTGATTAAAGACTCTCGGGCCTGTTTAGATAGCAGAGTGTTGTGCAGCAGGAGGCCAGAGGAGGATATGAACTGACTGTCAGACACATGACTGCATAGGACTTCATTAAAGCCCCACAGTACCTCCTTTATGGACCCCTTTATGAATCTACAGTAAACACACATTTCTGCAGTGTGTGATCGCTTAAACAGATTGAGTGAGGGGTGCGGGGTTGAGAGAAGACATTAAATTGGACAAGGGTCATGAGGATGGGGGGGTGGGGCATACTAATATAGTAAATGTGGACAGGTGGTTTAATGCATATAATCACTGTAAGCATACTGTCACTTTCTTCTCGAGGTGGCCTCATGTTGGTAATGGCTATTTACATTCTTTAAGCTCCAGATATCCAGGAGTTGACCAGTCTTCTCTATAGTAGACATTTTCTCTTCAGAGTCCTGCTGTGTGGTTAGGCCTTGGCTCTGTAATGACTGTTGATGCCTTTCTTAATATTGTGCATGTTTTCTATTTGACATTAATAAATACTGTTTTTACTTTATATGAAAATGAATTTGTATATTGAGCCTTAAAAAGTGATAGAGCCCTTCAATCCAAAAAAGCATAGCAGTTGACTGGGGATCTGGCACGCTGCATTGACCTGAACTTCTGTCAGTCGCCACTAGGTGTCACTACAACGCAGGGGAGCTTACTGGCACGCAGTAGCAGGCAGCATTTCAGAAAAGAAGAGATTTCACTGGAAATTGTGCTTCTTTGAAAGCGGAACCACAGAAATGCTTTTGATTTACAGCTCAGGGAGCCAGAGTTTAATGACGCCTTGATTGTGTGTTTGCAGGACTATCAATTTTCAGCCAAATGCCTCAGGAATATCAGCACGTACTAACGGAAATGATCAGTTTTCAACAGAGATGGTTTGCTTACTTTCCTTTGTCTCCTTTATTTTCACTCTCAGAAGAAAGTCAACAAAGCCTTCACTTGTGGTGTTTTCTGTTCAAACCAATTAGCCTTGCTTAATCAGTCGGATCAATTAATTAGGTGCTTAAATCCACAATGGCGCATTGCCCAGTGTGTACCGTAGTAAAATGTATAAGCATAGGGCATGGGCAACCTTTAGCTGAAACTTCATTTATAATAATAGCAATGAAGCGTGAATTCCAGTCTTGAGCATGCTCAGTATGCGGAAGCTGAGGTGGCGGCTGGCGTTGCTAGCGGAGAGCAATGGCCGCCAGGTTGAGTGGGGTTGAGCAGGGGCAAGGCCTCGGTCTGGCTGCCAGAACAGAACATCTCCTGCAGCTTGTGGTCCCGTCAGCATGTCCGCGTGTACTGTCATGTTTGTGTACACATTCGTTAACAATTCAGCCTTTCTTTTTGGACAGAGTGTTGCTTTGAAGATATAAGAGCTTAATCAAAAGTCATTTAAATGTGACTTACATCCCATTGGGAATGCAGTGAGTTCAGTGACTAATGACTAACAGACCGTCCATTGCATTCTGTTCACCTCCTTTTAGCAAATAGTTTGAAACTTGGCAGGAATCCTTATCCCAGATGCAGAACCTATATTGTACATATTCTCCACTGACACTTTGACACTGCTTGATATTATATTGACAGGTTTCAGGTGAAGCATACCAGAATTTGATCTGTTTTTTCTTTTCGTATTTGGTCCTGTCACAAAGATACTGATACTAAGACCGAGATTAACCTCTCAACCTCTCTTCCACCCTTATCGTGTGTAAAATCATTTTAGCTGTAAAAACAAGTATCACAAACCTAATTACAAAGTTTCATTAATGAAGTGTCATAGTCAGCCAAGATAAAAATCATAACCGCTAACAAAATAAACAGCCCAGCCCCAAGCAGGGGACTGTCCGAGAGGAAACTGGAACATTGAGTTACCAGAGAGAGAGAGAGAGAGAGATGTCGGGCCTTGAATGAAATCCATTTCTTCATTCCTTTCTTCTGGGGAGCTACAATGCTCCGTTGTTCTAGCGCAGTGCGAAGGGACCAGGAATCAGATTTACAGCTGAACCAATCGGCCAATTCGTCGCTCGCCTGGACGCGCCAATCGGCATCTTTTCCCGTTTCAGTTCTCCCCATCTCCAGACAGCTATTCGCATCGGGTTTCGCCAAAGGGAGCGGGGCAGCGCTTCAAATAAATAAATGAGAGAGAGAAAGAGAGAGAGAGAGGGAGAGAGAGAGTTAGAACCGGGACAATGGGGGCGAGAAGACGGAGGGTTTTTTTTTTGCCTTGGCTGATCCTCGGCTGATCCTTGGCTGATCCCGGTTCCCTTTCAGCCCGGGACGGCGGCGAGCCCAGGGGACCAGCGGCGCTCTGTCCGCCAGCGACGGACCCCTTTACAGGTGTCCCGTGTTTACGGAAAACTCTCCGAAAGCCGAGACTAAGCCTGCCAAACGTTTGGAGGTCACCCCCCCTCCCCTCCCCCCTTCTCCCCAGTCCCCCCCTGGTGCCTGATACACTATATCTTGAGAAAAGTGTTTTAATGGGATGGGGAAGCCGGTGACCTTGGGGACCCCATTGACCCCGCCCGCCCCCCGGCACCACGGTCGCCTCTATTCCCCAATCAATTACCGGCGGTCAGGCTGCAGACCACCAAAGCTTAGCGCTTACCCGATAGGAACTGAGAGATCCAGGGCGTTACTTTGATCAGAATATTGATTTCAGAGGGCTGGATGAATAACCACTGATCTCAGAACTTGATTTCTGTTTCCTTCTTGCAAACAGTGCAAGAGGATTGTACTGTATGTACATGGAAGGTTAATGGGGTGTTATTTCAGGCCTGAGTGGAGCGTAAGTTTTTTTTTTTTCTGCTTTGTTGCAGCAGGGTGTTAAATAAGCCCCCGTGTCACTCAGCCTGTCAATCCGTTATCCAGTAGATGAGTGAGTGAGTGCGTGTCTGTGTGTGTGACTGTGTCTGTGTGTTGTGTACGTGTGTGCAAATGCGTGTGTCTTTGTGCAGTTTTGTGTGTTTGTGTGTGTGCGCATGTGCGCAATATTTCTTTTAGAAAGCCTTTCGGGGGTCAGGTCGACATTGTTTTTGGTGTATTACAGCACCAATCGACTTTGTCAGAGAGCAAACAATTGCAATTGCAGAAGTCTCCCAGTTTGAATCCTTGGACAGTTACGGCAATTGCCATCTTCAACTTACTGCAGCTTATGTTAGTACAGTAAATACACCTGCCTGGGCAAACAGATTACATGTAATGTAATGAAATAACCCAGGACAAAGATGGCGGATAAACACAGGATACAGGTACAGGAGGCACAGTAGTCGTTAGCGGCTGGTAATTGCTGTGGAATTGTGCGGGTGGTCCTTCGACAAAGCACTCCGTCGACTGACTCATCTCGTTAGGAGCTGCAGTCTGACGAAGCAGACAGACGGTACTCTAGTACACACACAGTTTTTTTTTTTTTAAATGTGACTCCTCTTTAAAGCTGGGGAATCATTCGCTGAGTAACTGTGCTTTTCTCACGCCCAGTGTGGCTGAATAAACCTAACCGAACCATTTGTCTTAAATTGGCGGATTGGCTTCCTGCAATCCGAGTACAGTAATGTTATCACAAAAACATGTCAAGTTAATTAGAAGATTTTGGGGTTTCTGTTCCCTGTGTTTATCTGTTTATAGATTTGAAAAGAAAATGGTTCTGTTGTGGACGTCAGAACGGTGATGTCTTTAATACGCGCAGTTTGTACACCCAGGCCAGCCAGGAGTCAGTGGAGTGGAGAGAGGGGAGAGAGCAGGGAACAGAGACCAGGGCAGACCAGTGGAACACAGCGGGCTGCTTTACAGCATGAGGGCTCTCCCAAACGAGGCTTTCAACAACCCAGCAACCGCCATACAACCACTTCAGTTCTGCCACTGAAAACCTTAAAGTGAAAACACGCACATATACGCATGCACACACACGCACGCACGCATGCACGCACGCACACACCACACGCACACACAGACAAACACACGCACACTGCATCCCTGGCTGATGGTGGAATACTCTGGGAGCTTTTGGTTGGTTGGTCGGTTTGTGTGAAACAATTCTCGTGGGAACACCCTGTTTATTGCAGGCCCCAACAGCTCAGCACGGACTCTGAAATCCAGATTGAAATTTCTCGGCCCTTCCTTTTTTTGGCAGTCGGGTTCCACGGGAGCGGGGAAGTCCCTGAGCGCTTCTCCCAGAGATGCGGTTGGTGTGGTAGGGCGCGTTCGCCGCGTTCGCGCTGTTGTCGAGTTACAGAAGGTGGGTGCGGCGCGGCGTGCTCGACGGCGGCTCAGACGCGAAGCTCAGGCCGGCGTGTCCTCAGAGCCGCGCGGCGTGTCCTCAGAGCGCGCGTGTCTCAGAGCCGCGGTGTCAGAGCCGCGGTGGTCCGTGTCCGCTCGTCCGGATCGGTCGCGCGGGTCTGACGCTGAGCTAGCAGGGCCCCCTGCTCTCCTCGCTGCTTCACTTTACACGCCAATGAAAAATCTATTAGCTCTTTCACCACTGCAGGGGGAGGGGGAGGAAGACTGAAAGGTCACAAATAATGCCATCCTCCTCCTCCCCCCCCCCACCCCAAAAGCAGGATCGTCTGCCCAGTACTGCGTTCGCGGCTTAAGCAGATTTAATATCGCATAAATGGAGGGAACAGGCAACAGTAGCGGCTAAACATTTGTTTAAGTGCTCTTCAAAAATTCAAACCGATTATATTATACTTTACTGTCTGTGTAATCTCACAGAAACCATTTGTAATTGAACAATTCATTTGCTCTTAGTCTTATTTATATTGGCCAAATTTTAAAGAGGAACAATTACATGAAAAACAGGCATTGTCTGCCATTTTATTGAGATGTTTTCATACAAAGGTTTATTTGAATTGTTTTCTTTTTAAAAAAGAAAAGGTGTGGAGCGCTTTTGTTATGCGCTGAGGAGCGCACTGCTTATTTGAGGAGTTCCCAGCATGCTATGGGGCCGGGTGTTTCTGTGAGCGGAGGGCGCTGGGGGCCTGTGCTCACACGTCTGGCCGCGTGCCTCCGCGTTAATGAGGGGGACCTTCAGCGGGAACAATGGCGCAGTGCGGGCATGTTAGTCCTCTCGGAGGACCCTAACGGGGCTCCTAATGAAGAGCGCGGCGGATCACCCGCGGAGAGAGCGTAAGTAACTGTAGCGCTTTGTGACGGGCCGGCGCGGTGGAATAATGGCGGGTGAATGGGACAGCGCGTGCGCCGGCTAGGCTAGCCCGTCCTGGACGGCGTACTGGCAGCTGCCGCGACCACCCAACCCTTTCTGCGGGCGACCCATTTTCCCAATGAGGCTGCCATCACTCTCTATTGTCCAAGGAAGGGGGGGGGGGGGACAGGACCCCCCCGCCATCGAAAAACAGAGTTGCCAAAGTCTCTTTATCGTGCCCCTTTGAAGGATTTTGAAGGCTGCGAGAGGGATTATGGGAGTTTAATTGAGCGTGGTAAGTGATCGGTATCTGAATATTGATCGGGAGCAGGTGGTGTGAGTCAGTGAGGGGGAGGGAACAGGAGTCAGGGTCTCCTCTATTATGTGTGCAACATGCAACACCCCGCACGCCCCTTAACCCCCCCCCCCCCCCACCACAAAAGAACAAAAAAAGTTATTTAAGACTCAATTATCCCATTCACAGAGGTTCTGGTGTACAGATGGCTCCAATGCGGGGAGGGGTAAATGTTTTCTGGGTCTCTTTTCTTCTTGCCAAATTCACCATAGAATCATGGGCTCTGTCGGGACACCATGAGCGTGTGAGGGGACTTGCCAACACGTCTTTGGCTTTGAGGAGACAAAGGGAGAAAGGACCCATGAATGGCTATTTGAGTGCAGAACAGGCTGCCGTAGTCACAGTGTGGCTCACACACAGTGGGGGGCTCCTGGGGAATTTCTGTCTGCCCCCCTCAAGAACATAACATACATAAGCTCTGCTGATGATTCCAAAGCCGCAGAAAAGGCAAATCAGTGTGTTCTGTACTGTAGGGGATGCTTTGTAGTTAACAGCAGAATCGCAGACAATCATCTCTGCTCAAGATATACAGTCTAACTCTTCGTAAGCAGTGTGCAAGAATACCATCTTCCGTGTGTGTGTGTGTGTGTCTGTGTGTGTGTGTTTGTGTGTGTTTGTGTGTGTGTGTGTGTGTGTGTGTGTGTGTGTGTGCGCGTGTGCGTGCGTGTGTGTGTGCATGTGTGTGTGTGTGTGTGTGTGTGCGCTCCCATTATCTGCTCTGGGCATGCTGTACAGGCTCCAGATATATTTCAGAGGGCCGTGAGCAGGCCTGTCCCTTCAGCAGAGAGGGTAATTATTTGTGCACCTGTTTGACACTCTGCTGTGTTATTCCTGGCCATAGGGTTTGAAAATAAAGAACACAAAATAAAGCTGTTTCCTGTAGCTGTACAGCCAGGCAACAGGATGGACCAATCAGAGAGCTGAACTGCTGCACACACAGGGCACTCCTTTTGCCATTGGCCAGTCCGTGCTTTTCGGACAAGCACTGATTTCCCTCTGCACTGGTGAAGATGCGCATTAAAAAAACACAAACCAGTCAGATCATGTGCTCTTTGACCGCAAGCAGCACAGCCGGATCTCTCTGTTTGCTGGGCGAGTGGGCGAAGATATTCAGCGTCATAGACGCTGGAACAAAGCCTGGGCAAAGCCTGGGCTGGCACAGGCTGGCAGAGGCAAATGTGCGGCCTGGCATGGGCCAGCCACGAGGGCTTTCACTGAACCGGACCAAACACTGAGACAAACATTTACTCACCACCACCGAAACGCATATGCACAGTCACCTAGAACACACACCACCAGCTGAAACACGTATACACAGTCACCTAAAACACACACAAACTCCTGAAAAAAAGTATACATTTTTGTTTCATGAATACACACCCACACACACATACACACATGCATGTACTAACTTACACACAAACACACATACCCACACACTCACACACACACAAACTCACATACGGGCATGCATACACAGACTTACACACAAACACACACTACACCATGCAGGCACACACAACCACAAAACTCACATACGCATGATACAGTCTTACACACAAACACACTCAACACCCCACACACAACACAACACACATACTGCATGCAGGTCACAGACTACACACAAACCACAACACTCACAACACAACACAACACACACACACACATACACGCATGCAGGGTCTTACACACAAACACACTCATACACACACACACACACACACACACACACACCTCAGGCTTCCGCCAGGCAAGGGACTGAAATTTACAGTGCGGGGGAAACTGAGGAAATAATAAAGTCATGAATTACTCCGTCAGTGAAGAGGAGCACAATGGCAGACTATTTCCCTCTTTTCATCAATGGCTTTTCAAGTGGCCATGGAAGAATGCAATCAAGAGGCAGGAAATACAGAGCACAAGCTATTTATGGTCTGGCCACTGCACACCAGGAAATGCTTTCTCTTTGTCTCTCTGTCGCTGTATTCATTGTCTCATTTACATCTCCAGACAAACCAGCTCGTAAGCACAATATGTTCCCGAAAGGTAATGCCACTGAACCAGTATTCACAAGTACAGCTGTGTTTGGAAGTTTTAAATATTCATTAAAAGAATTTGGGTTATGGAAGAAAATAGAAATTGAAAATGTAAATGAACAAACTTCATAATATTATAATCACAACATGAGCCATCTGACTTCTTGGGGCACATTACTGGGGCACTTAAAGAGTTACAAACTAAAGAGACAAACTAATCCTAAACTAAGCAGAAATGGCATAATATACACAACATGGTGTCATGGGAACATTTCTGGAAGAAAAGTGGCAGCTCAAGGTCTGACATCAGTCAAAATCTGTCCCTCAACTTCGAATCACAATTAAATGCGTACATTTTATTTTTCACAGTTTGTGTTCAGCAGCTGTTCCCAAAAATAATCTGTACGAAGAAAAAGAACGACACATTTTTAACTCACTGTTTTGGACAAAATGTTGCTTTAACGTAGGCCTTAAGCTCTTTTGGGGAAGGGGCGCGAGTGGCAGCGGACCCGCTGGAGGAATGACGGGGGCAACTGTGGGAGGCGCGCGGGGGTATTCCGGGGGGCGTTCCTCCCCTTCCGGCGGCGGCGCCTCCGTGGTGCGGTGCCCTGCGGCTCCGTGAGCGTCGGCCGGGCCGGATGCTCGGGTTCCTAAAGGTCCCCGAGCTGCCGTGACCCTCCCGAAACGCGATAGCCCTGAAGCCACCTTTACGGCCGCCCCCCTCCCCCCCTCCACACCCCTCCACACCCCCGCCCCTCCCCCTGCAACGGTCTGTTGTCATGACCTGTTCTCCTCAGCCACCCCGCCTCACCAAACTGAACTGGGCTCGTCTTTCACCCCCAACAGATATCCACCACGCAGAGATATGGGTGGGATTTCAGCCCATCGGGGTCTCTCTCTTTCTCTCTCTCTCTCTCTCTCTCTCTCTCCCTCCCTCTTTCTCTCACCTCCTGAGATACTTTGCGTGCTACCAGCGGCTAGTAATGATACAGCGTACTCATAATCCACACAGTCATTTATTCCCAGTAATTAGCCTCAGCAGATAAAGTGAGAAAGTGCCCTAACCCTGAGCCAGTGCCCTCCTGCAGCACACCCAGTGTACAGAATGGCTCTGTTCACTGGAATGCAATGACATTATGAGCGCTGTCCAAAAAGACATAATCCAACAAGACTTTGTGGGAGAAAAACAAATCCATAACAAAAATGATTAAAAACAGAATAAATAAAATTTTTTAATTACTTCATGATCTCATAAGAGGCTACTGTGAAAAAAAGCTACAATTCAAAATGAGATTAACTGTAATTTGACTATTAAGACCCCCCCCCCCCAGCCCAGGAGAGCCCATCTCTGTCCCCCTGCAACAAAATTGGTCAGATGACAGGACGTTTTTAGAGAGCAGCCCTGCTCCCGCAGCGTGAGGGGTGATGTCAGACATGTCTTTGTGCTTGCTCATCACACAAAGAGTAAATTACCATCGTCATCCTCCCCCCCATCTCGTACACCCCCCCAGCAGACGCAGTCGCTCGCCCCATCAGGAGAGCAGCCAGACCCCTCTGTTTCCTGCCCCCCGGGGCGGGGGTCCCCGGGGCGATGGCGTGTGATTGGCCGCGGACGTGTTTCGCCACACTCCTCCGCCGGCGGGAAGGCACGGGAAGGGAATCTGCCGCATCGGCAATAATCTGCTTCCTGCAGGACGCCGTCTACTGTATCTAGCGCCGAAACCCCACTTCCACCTCACTGGACATTTACACACTGTGACCCTACATGCCACGCCTCCACAAAAACCTGTCTGTGAGAAAGTGGAGGGACAAGTGCTACTATAGGTTCCATTCCAGCTGTTTTTTCTTTTGTTTTTTTGTCTGTTCTGGTAAATTACAGTTATCACAGTTCAGATTATAAGAGGGGGAAAAATTCTGGCTTACAAAGCTGATATAGAGTGCTCGGTGGAAACAGGAGCACTTAATCTGCTGGTAAAGTCAGCGTATTATGAGGTATAGAATAACAGGGAATAAAATTATTTGGAACAGGATCATTTAATCAGCAGGTAGTTCATTGTATTAAGAGGTTTCGTATAGCAGAGAACACAATATAGTACTGGGATCAAGTGTGACTCTGTTTCGGCAGCTATAATCACAGTGGATTGTACATACAGCGTTCACTTTCCGTAATCATATCTGTCCAACCTCTGCCACCTGACAGGAAACTAAGTTTTAACTCTTAAACATAATCTCACGCTCTGAGAACTATCAACAATGGCAGCATTACTGTAAACTGTCTTTGTGATTACGTCTGTTTGTGTGTGCACGTACTGTATGTGTGTACATTCAGTATGTATGTGTATCTGTATGTGTACATGCGTGTGCTTGTTTGTGTTTGTGTGTGTGTGCGTGCATGTTTTGTGTGTTGTGTGTGTGTGTGTGTGTGCGCGCGCATGTTTTGTGTGTTGTGTGTGTTGTGTGTGTGTGTGTGCATGTGTGTTTGTGCACATGCGTTAGTTTACTGATACATATCCTGGAACAGACTCGTAGTATTGTTAATCCACCATTCTAAAGAAGATTAGACCAGGCTTTAGTGGTAATATGGCACAATTAATTTGATAAGACAATGATGGTGTGACTGGTAAAAAAAGATGAGAGACTGTGGCAGACGTATTGTGGTATCTGAGATAAAAGTTTACTAATTGGGGCGAAGTAGCCATGATATAGCTTTGGTTCTCTTGTACACCAAACAGACAGCAACAATCCATCAAATTTATGCTTTTTAAAAAAAATTTAATTTAAATTTGTTTGAATTTTTTTTAAGAGGTGGTGTTATCTCCTGGCTGGATCAGAATGGTGGCTCCCTACCACATTCCCAGGATTTCAGGACACCTCTCCATGCCAACGTTTAATGGAACGCACAAAGGTTTACGAAGAAGATTTTCCGTTACGGAGCGTTGTGTTACACCGTTATTATGTGCGTATGGCATCCCACCGTGACCAACCTGCAGAGGTCTGAGCCATGAAAAAGCACTTACTGTACAGGCTTTGGGTGAGAACCAGCAGGGAAATGCCCAATCTGCACGCTCTGTACTCCAACTAGAACAGCTGACTGGTTATTTAATAACACATGACAAATTTACAATTAATAGCTGCCCGTGTCTGCCACTCTGTAGTAACCTGCAGAGTAGCATTGCCATTCCTAGCGGATGGGCTAACAGGCTATATGTAGCAGCATATAAAAATACAGCTGTGTTTTGGGTAGAGAGGCCTTTTGATGTGCTCTGAAACAGTTAACGGCGCCCATTTTGTTGAGTCAGTTGTCAGAGTTTTGTGGAGGGTGCATTATGCAGAAGGCACCTGCATAAATTTACGGCTTCAGCCATGCTCTCAGGCGGAGGTGGCCAGTGCCAATCAATGGTGAAAGCGTGAGGTTTGCTCCTGTTGTGGCCTGGGGAATTATTAGCATAATCAAACTCTAATTTTACTATCATGATTGTCAGGTACACTAAATGACCACAAGTTTGGGGAAGGCCCTTGCCTGTTTCAGCATAACAATGCCCCCAGACACACAGAAAGTTCCATATAGAAATTGTTTTGTCGAGAATGGTGTGGAAGAATTTGACTGGCCTGTACAGAGCCCTGACCTCAACCCCATCCAACACCTTTGGGATCAGCTGGAAAGCCAACTGTGAGCCAGACCTAATCTCCCAATCAGTGTCCGACCTCACTAACGCTCTTCTGGATGAATTGAAGCAAATCCCTGCAGCATCTAGTATAGACATCTAGATGACATCCAACATCTAGTATAAAACCTTCCCGGAAGAGTGTAGGTTGTTGTAGCAGGAAAGGGTGGACCAACTCTATACTAATATCAATAATTTAGACGAGACATTGGATGTCAGGTGTCCGCATACTTTTGGCTGTACAGTGTATGTTTTCTCTATTATTTTATGGGACTTGAGTTTATGATCCCTTCTGTCATCCTATTATTGTGGCATGAGGTGCAGACAGTGCATTGCTACATATGTGCTACTGAAAATGTAAATGAAGATGAAAACAAAAATGCTCTGTCTACTTCACTTTGAACTGTGAATTTTAGTGGCGGTTGAAGTTTTTGCTAAACATGAATTTCCCAGTTTGACTGAAATTACTGAAAAACAAATATTAAGAATGAATCGACACCTTCAGGAAAAAAGGGACATGACCTCAGCAAATGAAATGGAAGTGAATGAGTCAGGCCAGAGAGAGAGAGGGAGGGAGAGAGGGAGAGAGAGAGAGCGAGAGAATGTGTTACAGTCACAGTCCCATTGACTTTGTACTATAGAAAAAGCCACAGGAACCACAGGAAGTTCTCTAAAGAGAGATGTGGCTGCACACTGAGATTTGGGAGAAATCGCAGAGGATTAATCTTCTGCTTCCCTCTCTGGAATGTGAACATTTGTATGGAGACAACACAAAAGCAATTTCTCTGACTGGAACTAACCCTCCATCCGCTTCCCCAGAATCGAGTCGATCTGAGTCAGAGAGATGCAAACTGCTCCAGATGAGGACCAAACCGCTTCAGCTGGGCACAGGCTGGGGGAGACGGTTCTTTGCGGCCAGTTGGACTGAAGTCCAAGTACAATAGAGGGAATGATATTGTTGCCACTTGTAGCTCTACAGCTTAGCCTACCACTGGCTCCTTTTTAAAATCAGGGAACTGTGGTTGCTTTTTGTCAGACTGATGGCAGGGATTAAAAACTAGTCTCATTGTCGCTTTCTTTTTTCATCTTTCTCTCAGTGTGGAATGCAGAGATGCATTTTAGGCCGATCCCATCACTGATACCTCCTGTGTAGTGTGTTGTCGTCTCTTTTCTCTCTGCAGTCCTCTGGCTGAGTCTCTGGGGTCCTAGCGTCGGTCGGGCGCCTTGCCCATCTAAACGGCCAGCAACTCCTACCTCAGGCTCTCTTCACTCTACCCAACAGCTGGACCCTGAACTGGCCAGGCTCTCTTCACTTTACCCAACAGCTGGACCCTAAACTGATCAGGCTGCTCTTCGCTCTACCCAACAGCTGGACCCTAAACTGGCCAGGCTGTTCTTCACTTTACCCAACAGCTGGACTCTAAACTGGCCAGGCTGTTCTTCACATTACCCAACAGCTGGACTCTAAACTGGCCAGGCTGTTCTTCACATTACCCAACAGCTGGACTCTAAACTGTTCAGGCTGTTCTGTTCTGAAATGGCATCTCTCTTCGAAGCGCACCGTCTCCCTGAGCTACGCATGGCAGCTCCTGTTTGTTTACGCTCCACAGGCCCACCGCTCAGACTCTTCGCTTTGGTCTGGCACCCATTTTCCCTGACCTCCGTGAGCCCTGCCTGGCTGGAAGCCGCAGAGATCTCCTCACGCAAATCTCCCTTTCGCCCCGCCGTCTGTGTCCGTGTGCGCCTCAGCTCGTTCTGTCAGACCGCAGAGTGAGCGGGCCACTTTGTCTAGAGCCCTTCCCACATCCCAGAACCTCCTGGCACTTCTAAGGATGCATTTCTAAAGATTTATTTTAGCCTTTCAGACAATCACCAATGTTACGGCTGATTGGGCTGACTGTACAGTAGCTTCTTGTTGGCTACTTGTGAAACAATCGATGAAAATACCCTCAAATGCATACAGATTTGCAATAGAGTGTTAAAATATCATGCCAGTGCATGTATTTGCAACTCCTGAACAAAACGGTGGCCACATCAGTGATTTCAATCACAGCATTACGTGCTTAGAAATACATCATCCAACTGTTTATTGAATGGTGGCATTGGTTTGGTATTTATAGAAATACAGAAGGTAACTTTAGAAATACTTTTGCATTTGCATTTGATGCTCTACCCACAACGGGGGAGATACACTTAACCATATGCACATCCTACAGTCTTTTATTTGTGGGTCTGAATTATGTTATGAAGTACAAAATTTTGCACTTGTTTTGTATGTCAAACCAGCATTGCTGCAACCTATCAACATAAGCTTGGATAGATTGATCATCAAAAATAACTCTTAGCCCATTGCAAATCAGTCAATATATCATATCGTCAGAAGCTAGGCAGACAGCAAGGGCTGTTACACAGGACTGGCTCTTCTTGTAATGGAAAAATCAACACTAATATGGGACAAAACTCAGGAAGTGCTTTCATATTTCATGCTACCCTGTGAGAGACTGTTGAGTCTGACAGCACTTTACTCTGTGGCAAGGCCAGGAGAGAAGCTGTCTCCTGCCCAGGCTGACTGCCCTGCGAATAAACACAGAGTCACATGACACCAGCTCGGCACTGGAAGGCATGTGGAGGGATCGCGGAGTGGTGCGGTTGACCAAAAGTAGCCTGTCAGGCATTGCATCGAGGTTCGTGACTCACACTAAACACGAGCATGGTCTGTGAGAGATTTATGAAATCTAATAGAGCTGCACACACACACACACACACACATTTATGGGCACATTCATACACTTATACGCACCCACACAATGACAATACACGTACATTTACTGAAAAGAAATGGATTGCTATTCTAACTAATGTCATTTTTGAATACAAAAGGCCTGAACAAAGCTGAACAAGGGCTACCTGAAAGTAGCAATGTTGAGAATTTTCTTCTTAAAAAATAAAAAACGCATTCAGCTACATTTGCTTACAATACTATTTCAGTCTACTTTGTCGCTGTGCGTCTCTATATTTCCCTCTTTCCAATATTTAAGATATAATCCTCAAAAGATGGTAATCTTCTTTCAGTTAGGTTCAAAGCTCATTTCTTCCTCGTTCCCCACATAGGTGCTCGCCATTGTCTGCAGTATCATCTGTTTTGAAATGGAGTGAGAGAGTGTCCCTCAGTGGGACACAAGCTTTCATACAACAAACCCAACAGATAATCTGAAACACTATGCTATGATGGTTATATATTTAAATATGATAATTTCAGGATGAAAAATTATTTCTAAATTAGTACAATTATTTTAGGGAATTTAGTTGAAATTGCAAGCCATTGCTATTCAATATTTAGCTCATTTCAAGTGGGGAATTCCATACATTTTTTCTGAAATTGCTAAAAATCTACATTTTACACCTACATCCACACATAGGATTTTTGCTTGTATATGTGTCAGACAATTATGAGTCTTCCTTTAACAAATAACTCAACTTTTTCAAAGATTCTGAGCACATTTAGCATTGATTATGGAATAGCTCAATTTTTATTAACAAAAGGATTAGTAAAAGAAAGATTTTATTTCGAAAGGTGGTCTATAAAATTCATTCAAGACTGAATCACACAGCACAGTTGATTCTGCATGCAAGTCTTCAGCACTTTCTTAGCCATACCTGGTAATGAAGAGCACTACTACACAACACTACCAAATAGCCCTCATCTGGATGATGTCACATGGGCAGGTTTCAGAAATTCACGCCTCCAATCATTCAATAATTTGGCACATGCAAAGAAAGCTTCACAAAGCACTCATCTTAAGTTTGGAAGGAAAAACCACATACATGTCTTCTCCTCTCCAGTCATTACCAATCACCCAACCACCCTTCTGACCACCATTGAATGTCCTAGCATTCATCCATCTCCTGGTATTGTCTACTAATGCCACTTCCAGTCGTAGATCTAACAGTACAACAACAGTAACACGAATATAAAGTAAAGGTAGTTTGCCCTTTGCGGTCTGTATCTTGTGAATTAGAACACAAGGGTCTCTCCTCACGTAAAGTACGCAGTGCGCAGGGCGGAATGTACTGGAATGAGGAACGCCTGCAAAACCCACAATGCTCAGTTCCCAACCTACCTTGTCACTTCCTGTGCCCATCCTGCACGCGGGTACCTGGCCCCCTCTCCAGTGCATCCACAGGGTCTCCAGCCACGAAAATCCACAGCAGCGAAAGTGGTCCTCACTCTGCAGGATAACAGAGCAGAGTGTGAGTGTATGTGTGTGAGTAGTGTGTGAGTGGGGGGTGGGCACAGAGGTGGGGGAGGGATTATAGTATTAAGAACATACAGATGTAGGAGCATGTACAGATGGGTCATCCAGAGGCCTGTTATACACTGAACTCAATGGGGCATGCTCAGACATGGGGCAGGAGAGCCAGGGCCACATTAACAGCTTTATGTTTCAAGAGCTTATGACCACTCACTCCCTCACTCGCTCACTCATTCTCCCACTCACCCAGTCTCTCACTCACTCCCCCATTCAGTCACTCACTCCCTCACTCACTCACTCATTCTCCCACTCACCCAATCTCTCACTCACTCCCCCACTCACTCCCCCACTCACTCACTCACTCACTCACTCGCTCACTCGCTCATTCTCCCACTCACCCAATCTCTCACTCACTCCCCCACTCACTCACTAACTCACTCTCCCGCTCATTCACTCACTCACTCCCCCACTCACTCATTCACTCACTCACTCTCCTGCTCATTCACTCACTCACTCACTCCCCCACTCACTCACTAACTCACTCTCCCGCTCATTCACTCACTCACTCACTCACTCCCCCACTCACTCATTCACTCACGCACACACTCACGCACACTCACTCACTAACTCACTCTCCCACTCATTCACTCTATCACTCACTCCCCCACTCACTCACTAACTCACTCTCCCGCTCATTCACTCACTCACTCACTCCCCCACTCACTAACTCACTCTCCCACTCATTCACTCACTCACTCACTCACTAACTCACTCCCCCACTCACTCACTCACTAACTCACTCTTCCACTCATTCACTCACTCACTCACTCCCCCACTCACTCACTCACTAACTCACTCTCCCACTCACTCTCCCACTCACTCACTCACTCCCCCACTCACTCACTCACTCACTCAATCTCCATTCTCCCACTCACTCACTCACTCTCCCACTCACTTAATTAAATTCAGTAATGCTAGAGGGTTCAGATTGTCTTTAATTATTTTTTTCATTAGGTTGTTTAATTTTTGACATGTTATGTGAAAGACTGTTATGTTCTGGGTTCTGCATCGTCTGACTATATAATTGTTTGAAATGATTCTTCCATAGTTATCCATTTTGGAAGGCCAGTTCATCATGGTGTGGTTTGCTTAAATAGTTCCAATTGTCCCAGAAGTTATTTGAATTAATTTATTCTTCAATGAATCTCCATGTAGTTGGTTTTGGACATGCTGTTCTTTTTTGGTTTTGAGTGTTTTTATATTGTTTTAGTGTTTCACAAGGCATGGCTCCTGACTTTGTGGATGCCTTTGTGGATGTTTTTGGTTGGATCATTTTTGGAGTTTTTCTCATGTTTGCAATCTGATTCAAACCATTTTTTCATTTTTATCCTTATTTTAATTATTTTGCAATTCATTCTTTGTCAGATGAGATATAGATGCCAAATTGTCAAATATGTTGTTTATATGGTGTCCAGAAAAGTTTACTCTTTTATTGTGAAGATGTGTTGAACTTTAAGGAATCCAAGAGATATTGGATTTATGATTTGGCAATTACATTCTGGTATTCCTCTATGCTGTTTTGAGACCATCAGTAGAGTTCATTGCTATAATATAGCTTACTGGGCTGTGTATGAATGTTGTTTGTTTTTGTCATTGTGGTTTTAGTTCTGGTTGTGGTTTGTGGCTGCCAGTTATAAATTTGTCTCCTTGTGTGCTGGTGAGGTCTGGCTCTTCACCAGTCCTGGCATTTTTTTAGGTCCCCACAGATCAGAAAATTTCCCTGGGCCTGGAAATAGCTGATGTCTGTTTCGACGCCTGGGAAGATATTTTCATTAAAATAAGGGGATTCTATTGGGGGGGGGGGGGGTGAGATTGTACAGAGATACACGTTTTGACCATCAAGTTCTGATTTAAACCAAATTAAAATCCTGACTCTCTGTAACTCCTTTTTTTGTGGAATGAACCACCAATGCCCTGTTGTCTGAGGGACAATCAGTGGGTGTGTCTCCTCAGCACCATGTCCCCTATAAATTGAGGGCACCAACATCTCCCATCTCTTTTATTAATTTATGGTTTTTGCTCTTTAAACTAAATACAGAAGAGCGCAAACCCTGAATATTACATAAATAAATGCTGAAAGATGACATTTTAACTACGTGAGTTAAAAAATATATTTTTGAACCTTATATTATCACTCTCTCTTCCACACACACTCTCTCTCTCTCCCAGTCACTCCCTCACACACTCTCTCATACACACATACTCTCTCCCACTCACTCACTCACACACTCACTCTCTCTCTCTCACTCACTCACTCACTCAGGGCATAGTGCAGTGTGGCTGTATAAACCCAATCGCACACTTAGTCACTACTGGGTCATGTGTGAGACCATAGTGGCATCTGGCACGTGGCACACGGATGGGCTGGGTTGGACTTGGCCAGCAGCGCATTCGCAGATTTCCGCCAAAGCTGATTATAAAGTGGGCCAGATGGGTGTGGGGCTTCCTCTGCACAGTTGGGCGGGCGGGCGTGTGCGCATCCTGCTCGGCCTGCTTGGGCGGGCGCTAAACACTTAGCATGTTACAGCATTCCCTGTCAACGCACTAACATAACCCTAAGGCTAACGCTAAACACTTAGCATGTCATAGCATTCCCTGTCAGCGCACTAACATAACCCTAAGGCTAACGCTAAACACTTAGCATGTCATAGCATTCCCTGTCAGCGCACTAACATAACCCTAAGGCTAACGCTAAACATGTAGCATGTCATAGCATTCCCTGTCAACGCACTAACATAACCCTAAGGCTAACGCTAAACATGTAGCATGTCATAGCATTCCCTGTCAATGCACTAACCATAACCCTAAGGCTAACGCTAAACATGTAGCATGTCATAGCATTCCCTGTCAACGCACTAACATAACCCTACGGCTAACGCTAAACATGTAGCATGTCATAGCATTCCCTGTCAATGCACTAACCATAACCCTACGGCTAACGCTAAATATGTAGCATGTTACAGCATTCCCTGTCAATGCACTAACCATAACCCTAAGGCTAACGCTAAACATGTAGCATGTCATAGCATTCCCTGTCAATGCACTAACCATAACCCTACGGCTAACGCTAAATATGTAGCATGTTACAGCATTCCCTGTCAACGCACTAACATAACCCTACGGCTAACGCTAAACATGTAGCATGTCATAGCATTCCCTGTCAATGCACTAACCATAACCCTACGGCTAACGCTAAATATGTAGCATGTTACAGCATTCCCTGTCAACGCACTAACATAACACTAAGGCTAACGCTAAACATGTAGCATGTCATAGCATTCCCTGTCGACGCACTAACATAACCCTAAGGCTAACGCTAAACATGTAGCATGTCATAGCATTCCCTGTCAACGCACTAACATAACCCTACGGCTAACGCTAAATATGTAGCATGTTACAGCATTCCCTGTCTAAGCACTAACCATAACCCTAAGGCTAATGATCAACACGTAGAATGTTATAGCATTTTCTTTCTATGTACTTGGGAATGATGTTGGTCAGATGGGACAAGGATTCCTTGCTGGTTCTCAATAGCACAAAATCTTATCAACTTATTTTAATGACTGTTCACAAGTGTCATTGTGAATTATTTGTGTTAAAAACAAATGAATTTTTTTTTTTTCCAATCACAGTTGATGTTGATGTCGTATCTTTACAATGGACTGTATGTCTTATGTATGACAGGCTGACTCTGCCCCTGATCTCAAGGTGTTGCGATGACAGCAGATTTACAGTATTTTTTTCTGTACTCTCTGGAGCCCCATTGTAAGCATCCTGTTTAACACCTTGTGTTTTCACGAGTGCATTTTTCATTTGGAGCCTCTGCTGACAGGCAGGAAGCTCCTCGGCTCCTCGGGTCTTCCTTATTGGGTGGGATGTTCTGGGCGGGCGGGCGGGGACGGAGTGTATAAGGCCCAGGAGGATGCTGGGATCTGAGGCTCGCTCAGCAGCAGCGGGGGGAAACGGGGGGGGGGGGGGGGGGAGTGGAAACGCTAAGCGATGCAGCAGACTCTCTGTCACCTCCAGAGTCACCGCAGTGCGAGCACATCTCCAACTCTGGCGTAGGAGGCGTAGGGATTAAGCAACATCTCCAAAAGCCCCCCCAAACCCCAGACTGCCTTTTTTTCGCCGTCACCGCCACCGCTTGACGATACCACGGAGACCACTTACTATATGTTTTTAGTTGCTAGGAAATGAAAATGTCAACATCAGTCTCCGGTGATTTATGTAACACACTTGCTTATGTCCTGAAAACAAAGGGTGCATTGTTTTACGTAGCGCTCAGTGTGTGTAGCTTGTCTAAGGCACTGAATGCACAACGCATTCCCTAAAATGTCTTTAATGCTTTAATGCTGTTTTTTTTTCCAGCCATGAAGTAAGTTGTGGTGAGTTTGGTTAAGCAAATGCTTTAATGCAGTGTAGTTCCAGTTCACGGAGAAGAATCTGCCCATTTGCAGCTTAATGCCTTATTATGGCTAGAACAATTACGGGGACGAGACGTGTCCTGTAAAAGATGCAGACCCTTTGTGAGCTAGGTTTATCTGTTCCTCAGAGTTTCGTGAAATGGCCCAATCAGAAACACTGGGTGACATAATGCTCCTTTTGATTTCAGCACTTCCTGGGTCACAGGCGGCCAGTGGGGAGCTAGGCTGCCGGTCGGCGTGGCGATCCACTGCTGCCCTCTGCCCCACTCAATAGGGGGCCCTCTCTAAAATGAGGGGTTCTGGGCAATTCAAGTTGAGCTGAGCCCTGCAAAGTTGCAGCTTTCCATTTTAAGCAAATGGGCTTCCCCTGTTTAGATGCTTTTGCCAAATAGGACAATAATAATAATAGTACAAAAGTACACAAAGATTTTATGATTTACTGTAATTAAACACATTATTATTATTATTATTATTTAAATTATGAGTTATTAATTAATCATATTTATGGGCAGTGCACTCTTTTTCAAATGGGCAGCAGGTTTTGGAGAAACCGTATAGCACACAACCTGTCCAGGCCCTACATTTCCCATGAACCTCAGCTTTGAGAGAGGAAGGACAGAACAACGCAGAACAGCCCTGCTACTCAGAACAGACACGGAGGGCTCCTTACAAGCAACACATCTGGACATGCGACGTCCTGCCACTGCTTTTCACGTGACATTGTGTACGCGATGTATGAATGTGTTCACATTTTCAAAGAACTGAAATAAGTTAAATATTGTATTATGTTGTATTAAGGGTCTATATTGGGGGTTTGTGGGCTGGTATACAAAAATATATCTTTTGAATTTTAGGCAAGAAACCAGTATATTGCTTTCCTAATTAATCTTGTTCTGACATGTATATTTTGGAAAGAGTTGTCTGCCTGTGTGTTTGTGCGCGTGCGTGTGCGCATTCTTGTGAGTGTGTGTGTGTGTGCATGTGTGTGTGTGTGCGTGCGTGCGTGCATTTATGTGGGGTGTGTGCTTGTGTGTGTGTGTTGTGTGTGTTTGATAGAGTGCCCAGGATCTCATATTTTAGCACTCCCTCTTATCTACTGCCAGCATATTGTCTGCCCAAAGCGTCTGAGAGTTTTGTTTTTCACTGAAGTGTAGGAAAAAAATAACAAAGCTTGAATGAGTATGCAATTTAGTCCAGTCAGATATCTCTTTTAAAAGATCGTTTAGCTTTGAGCCGCTTCCACAGCCCTTCCCCTGAATAACACGGAGTAACACAATCCCAGACTCGCATAAAATTATTGCCAAACAACAAAACAAAAAAAAGACTAAAGACAGATTCAGTGAGACGGTGAACCCGGTCTTTGCGCTGCTTACCCATAAATCACTGGGGCTTCACAGAGGAGCGCCAAGCCTGCGCCGCGGCGAGGGAGAGACGATGGGGCTCGGCCGAAACATTGCGCCCCTGATCGGTTCTGACTCGGGGGGTCGGCTGTGACGCGCGGCGCGTGCGGTTTTGGACCCGCTCGCCGTCGTCGCCGCGGCAGCGCGAGGTGATTGACACCTCGGCCCTCCCCCGGCGCCCGCGGGGGCCCGGGCGCTATCGGCTCGCCCCACTGTCGACATCTGGGCTGACGAGAGAGAGAGAGAGAGAGAGAGAGAGAGAGAGACAGAGACAGAGAGGGAGAGAGAGAGAGAGAGAGAGAGAGACGAGAGAGAGAGAGAGAGGAGGAGAGAGAGAGAGAGAGAGAGAGAGAGAGATAGAGAGCCAAAGAGGGAGAGAGAGAGAGAGAGAGAGAGAGCCAAAGAGGGAGAGAGAGAGAGAGAGAGAGAGAGAGAGAGAGAGAGAGAGAGAGAGAGAGAGAGAGAGAGAGAGAAGGAGAGAGAGAGAGAGAGAGAGAGAGAGAGAGAGAGAGAGAGAGAGAGAGAGAGAGAGAGAGAGAGAGAGAGAGCCAGAGAGGGAGAGAGAGAGGGAGAGAGAGAGGGAGAGATAGAGAGGGGAGCGATACAAACGCAGAAACATTGCTGGCAGAGTGAACGCTAATACACAGAGCTTTAGCCCTGGAGAACAAGCGGTCTCCGCTCTTGTCGTGAGTAACGTCTGCCTCCCATTCACTGGAGTGGGCTGTGTCAGAGACGGGGCCAGCTCTGTGACATCACAGTTTATCCTCCTCCTGTGAGTGTCTGTGGAGAGCTGTCCAAAGAGGGGCTTTTATTGGTCAGAATCTGGCACTGCAAGATCTCACGATTTTTACGGTGAGGTCACACGACCGTCTGTAAATCTGACATCCGTCTGTCTGTTTGTTTCACTGGTTTACCGGTTTAGAAAAGGCAACATTCATTTCATGGTCTTGTCTTCGCCTAAAAAAAAACCCTGTAGGGCCTGGGTTGAACGCGTTCCTTAGTATGATTTAATTCAGCTTTGGGGAATATTTCCCCACATACTTCAAGCTGGTGTAGAAAAATGTTTTTCCTTTAACATAAGAAAAAATACATACTGGGTTATTTCTGTGTCAGCTGAGTTTCTCTCATGAGAATTTTCTGAAAATCTGAGAGTGCGAACAGGAGTCAAAATATCTTGCAAATTGAGTTTTCATGGTTTGCTCTTTTTTTCCCAGAAAGGCATAGACATGGCTGTCACACAAACACACACAGATCTGCTGTCACAGAATGTGCTATGAAAGTTCGATGTAAAAGTATTCCATTAAAGTGAAATGTTTTAGCATCTGTCACAGGGTGTCGGTATTGCATCGTCATGTGTATACTTTTTCATGTTGTCATCCGGACATCAAAAGACGATTAAGATGAACACATTTGACGAATGCAATGATGTACCTGTCATACGATATATTACACCAGCGGTAACCCTAACAAAGCACGCCTCATTCAACAGCTAACGATCTCATTGAGCTGCTAATTAAAAATGTCCTGTAGAAATGAAAACCTACAGGACAGTATATCTCCAGGAACAGGGCTGGGAACCACTGTATAACACAATGCCAAAATTATGATTTCGGCAGATAATCAAATTTAAAAGCATGAAGCACGCACGTGCTCAGTAATCAGAAAGATCAAACGATACCATAATGATCGGTGAATCCAATGATAATTGTGATAGGGAAGGGATTACTGGACAGGGTGAGGGCTGTGTTATAGTATTCTGATTTACAGGCATGTCCAGATGCAGCTCGACCTACTTTGAGCCTGGCCAACTTCAGAGCTTTGTGGTGCTTCAACTGACTGCGGCTAATGTAACATGCAAACTGCAGTGAACACTAATATGTAGAGATGGAGATATAAATACCCCCCATGGCCAACCCCACCTAATACCTCCCACCCCCCCATGCTTGTCAGGGTCTGCAGTGATGCATTCATGAGACGAACAGCATGATGGGCCAGATGCAGCAGTCGGCGGCTGTGCCAAGCCTGCATCCCAGGCACCGATGGCCATTTCTGGCACGCATCGCGGGGGTGGCGGTATCAGCCATCTCCCTCCTCTTCCTCATCCCCTCCGGTTCCGCCAGCAGAGGTATGTTTGAGAAAGAGGCGGGAACAGGAGGAGGCAGGGATTGTGATGTCACAATCCCCTCTCTCTGTGGGTGGGAACAGTCAGCAGCTGGCAGTACAGCTCTCTGAATCCCGGCCAATGAGACGCCGTGAACGAGAACACGGGGAGGAGCCAGGTCAACTTGCCCTTATCAGCACAGGCCCGGAGCAGCCAGACGGACAGAGCCGCGGTGGGACGGCTTTCTTCACTGAGGCGAGCCGTTCCTGAACGCAGAATCACCATGTGTTGTTACTTAAGGGCATGACACAGCCAAAATGCGCTCTTTTTCCACACACACCCATCCTCCCGTCTGTCCACCTCCTTCCCCACAGGCTTACACAGAGATCTTTGTGGTGGGTCTTGGAGTTCAGGCAATATTGGGTTGCACCAGTAAAAACACACAAGACTGTGGTAAAAATTAAGAAATGGAAAAATGATAAATTGTAACGCCGTGCTGATTTGATTTTTCACGTCCAGACAGTTTGTAAAGAAGGGAGGGAGAGAGGGAGAGAGAGGTGAAAAAATGATGTTGGTGCTTCCATCAATCAATGTGCAGTTCTGTCCACTAGAATTTATTCTGCGTGGAGCAGATGCTGGAATCTGTAAGAGCTTGGCACATTGTGTGGTTATCTTGTTGGCACTTTGGTTAAAGCTGTTCAGCACAGTAAATGGAAATGGAAATACCAACCCACTGGCTGAATTATCCACAAATTTATACACAATTTAAAAACATGCATCATTGGAAAGATACTTGGCAATGTCATATTTCTTTATGAATCATTATCCGACTGCAATTAAAATTACTTTTTTCAACAGTAATACTTAAAAATTAAAACATGTTGATGTCATGAACATACAATCGGCATTACACTACAAATACAATTTATGTAAGATACTGTATATACACCATGAACATGCGGAGTTCTGCTGAGATGAGGTCATTGCACAAAGACAGGAAGTGCTGCAGGAAGTCCAAAGCCGGCATTCTCGACCCGCCGCGAGAACACAATGAAAAGAAGGCATCTCTCCCCTTTTTTTTTACAGCGTTCACGCGCTCCAGCCTGCGTGTCCGCCCTGCCCAGATCGCCCCAGCGCCAGAGCGGATTTGGGCGGGGGTGTGAGTCATGCGCCGTCCCGCAGACTGCTTCCTGACGAGGAGAAGCCTTGTGCGTCCCACAACCACAGTCTGAGAGAGAGAGGGATGGATGGAGGGAGGGAGGGATGGATGGAGAGAGGGAGGGAGGGATGGAGGGAGGGAGGGAGAGAGAGGGGGATGGAGAGAGGGATGGAGAGAGGGAGAGGGAGGGATGGAGAGAGAGAGGGAGAGAGAGAGGAGGGGAGGGGGGTAGAGAGAAAGAGAAAGAGAGCAAGTTAATTGCTGCTGAATGAGCACAGTCTATTAAGCAAATGACATGCAGGTGCAGTTTTTCTTTTTTAAGTGAAGACCTGTCCACTTTATAATGCACCACAGGGGAAGGGGGACAAGATCCCACAGGCCGGTTAAGGGAAAGATACTGTTCCAGCTCCTCTCTCACTAACACACACGCACACACTCACACCCGTCCACGAACACATACAAACTCCCACCACGCACTTTCTGTAAAAACACAGACATACAAACACACACTCACACACACACCCATCCACGAACACATACAAACTCCCACCACACACTTTCTGTAAAAACACAGACATACAAACACACACACACACACACACACACCCATCCACAAACACATACAAACTCCCACCACACACATACTGTATAAACATAGAGACCTACAAACACACACACTGCACACATACACACACACACACACATATATAAACCCACGCACACAATCCTAACGTAGTGTGCTTCGTGTTACAGTCCGTCTCCAGGGCCCTTTTTGCACTCGCGTCCCCTCCGTCACAAAAGGAGGGAGCGGTCGCAGCCAGGACCCCAGGCCAGGGGCCAGGCCGCAGTGACGCCTGACTCCACTTCCCACAGGCCTCTCTGACCGATGACATCATCGCCCCGACACCACGCCAGCAATATCTCAGCTCTTTACAATCGGTTACAAAACATTTCTCAACGCCGAGTTCACTTTTTCGAAAACCCTTCACACAGCCAGCACGACAGCAGTCTACGTGGACCAAACTGTGAATGACTGTTCGTTTCTCTGACGCTAAATGTACCGAATGACCGCAGCTTTCAAAATTCTTTCATTCTTTTCTCACGCGAACCCAACCACCAGCAAAACTGCACTATAAGCATCTACTTCCCATTTTCCAAGTATTTGCATATAAACTGTTACATTTAAGTTCAAAACCTAACATACAAAATTCAAGTGTGCTGCAATTTTTTTTACATCAAATACCATATGAAAATATATTCAAATTCCTAAAAAAATAAAATGTAGACATAATGGTTATGCAGACAAATGGTGAAAAACTGTTGATTAAATTATGCAAATGAGGCCAGCCACAACTGATTCCCATCTCAGGTGCCGGCCTGCCCAGGTGCTTTCAGTTCCATTACCATCTATGCAGTAAAACGGCTTGCAGTGGGCTAGTGGTTTGCATCTTGCAGTGTGGCCTCGGTATTCTGTAAAAACCTCTGTGGGGATTTTTCTTCATTATGGTGAGGATTCTTCATTCATCAGCTGTAGAGGCTTTGCTTAGTTTGTCAGGTTCTTTGTGATTTCTAAGCTCTACAATGCTATCTTTCCTTTTTAATAATGTTCCAAACTGTTGATTTTGGTTAGCCTAAGGTTCTGTGTCTTAAGTAAAAGCTGAGAATTTGTAACCATATGTGTATTTGCACTTTCACCACACTGCACCAGACAACACGTGCACTGCTCTGTTCCAGCCACACTGCACCAGACTACACGTGCACTGCTCTGTTCCAGCCACACTGCACCAGACTACACGTGCACTGCTCTGTTCCAGCCACACTGCACCAGACTACACGTGCACTGCTCTGTACCAGCTATAGTGCACCAGACTACACGTGCACTGCTCTGTACCAGCCACACTGCACCAGACTACACGTGCACTGCTCTGTTCCAGCCACACTGCACCAAACTACACGTGCACTGCTCTGTTCCATCGACACTGCACCAGACTACACGTGCACTGCTCTGTCAGTATAGTGCACCAGACTACACGTGCACTGCTCTGTTCCAGCCACACTGCACCAGACTACACGTGCACTGCTCTGTTCCAGCCATACTGCACCAGACTACACGTGCACTGCTCTGTACCAGCTATAATGCACCAGACTACACGTGCACTGCTCTGTTCCAGCCACACTGCACCAGACTACACGTGCACTGCTCTGTACCAGCCACACTGCACCAGACTACACGTGCACTGCTCTGTTCCATCGACACTGCACCAGACTACACGTGCACTGCTCTGTACCAGCTATAGTGCACCAGACTACACGTGCACTGCTCTGTACCAGCCACACTGCACCAGACTACACGTGCACTGCTCTGTACCAGCCACACTGCACCAGACTACACGTGCACTGCTCTGTACCAGCTATAGTGCACCAGACTACACGTGCACTGCTCTGTACCAGCCACACTGCACCAGACTACACGTGCACTGCTCTGTTCCAGCCACACTGCACCAGACTACACGTGCACTGCTCTGTTCCAGCCACACTGCACCAGACTACACGTGCACTGCTCTGTTCCAGCCACACTGCACCAGACTACACGTGCACGTGGACTGGAGGGCTGAGTCAACCCTGTAGAAAAATGTGCCCAGTAAATAAGCAGGAATAGCCAGGTCACCATTATCCCCCAACAGCCCGGCGCACACCCCCACCCCTAACCCTCCCCTCCCCTGGCCTCTGGGGTATGTGGGGCTTTGGCCTGTTCAGTGTCCACTGTCCACTCCTCCGGGGCCGAGACTGTGGAACTGCTCCAAAAACAGCGGCATGGTTGTGGGAGACTGAGCCAGAGCATTGCTCACTGGTGCTCACCCGTCACCGTGAGCTTCTAGCACATTCCGCATTCCGCAGGGGCCCGGGAAACTCTGAGAAAAGACATTCGTGTAGCCCTCTGTTTAGGACATGCAGTTAGGGGAATGAGATGTCTGACATTAAATGACTTACAGAACATCTGCAACTCCTCAAAAGGGCTTTACATTAAATTAAAATATACTGGTTTCTTTATAGTTCAGTTTCCATATATATATATATATATATATATATATATATACGATCCCCAGGTTATAAGACTATGTACTGTGTATTATAATAATAATAATGCATTTAGTGCTGTTCACCAAATATATGCTTTTCAGAGTGACAGTAAATATAGATCACACCATTGTGTAAAGGGGGAGATCCTGCTATTCAGGGAGGGAGTTCTAATCACTGACACTCAGATACAGATAAACGCAGTTCTCAGTGCGATAAGGACGAGACACAGTTCAATAGCGATATAAAAGTTTTTAAAATCCTGCTTTTAAATTACTGACTGGGAGGGTTGTCCAGCTGAGAAAGAACGTGTGACTGTTTTACACACCCCTACAGGCCATGTAGGGATGTGTAAATGTACCCTACTGGCCATGCAGCAGTACAGGAAGAGACGATACCTGGCCACACAGTCCATGGCTGCTTCACAGCCTACAGGCCATAGAGTACCACAGCCTGCATGAACAGTTGGATGTGGAGAATGAGGCCAAAGACATTGGTTGGAGCAACTGTGTGAACTGATTTATTGTACAAGACAAAGAGCCTTGAAGTCGATGAGAGTACACAGGGAGATTGAGGATGAGAAATCCAGCCTATGGTCCGGAAGGCCTGCGGTTGGAATGTGAACCGCTCCACAAAGTTATTTGACGGAAAACACAGAGAGCTGCAAGTCAAATGACCTGCTTCCTATCAGCCTGGTATCACGTTACCGCCATAATCTCCACAGGTCAATAGCCCGAATGCTTCAGGCTTAGCGGTTAAATGTGTTTGGTTAATTTAATACCTTACAATAAATAAACAGAGCGCTCAGCTCAGGGAAAGGTGCGGTTCAAGCAGGACGCGGAGGCATCGTCCACTTTCCCAGCATCGGCAGATTGTTCTGAAATACACAAAACCGAAAAACGTCAAGTTAATCACTGCAGCAAATTGATGTCGAGAAAAATGTAATAGGGAATCAGCCGTGGCAGACCGAAACCGTGGCCCTGAAGATAAGTGAAGCAGTTAAACTGAAGTGAATTAGATGATGCTTAAGCCTGGAATGGAGTCAATATATCTGTTTATCCGAGATAAGTAGCACTGAGGACTCACAGTCACCGCTTAAACTTTGCAAACGCTAACTCAAATCCTCATCAGCTTAATGGTAAACATCTTTTAGTGTGTTTGGTTGGTGACAACCTGTTACAAGGTCAGTAGGATGAGGTGTGTGGAAAAGATTTCATGGAATACTGGATCCCTGGAAAGCTTTCACTCACTCTGGAATGCAGGAATTTTTGCATGCTATTGAAAATGCTTTGAGGGACGTGTGGGAAAATAGCGAGAACCTGATCTGTGTCCTGTTAAGAACAAGGTGCCAGTGAGTATCTGAGATGGCCTTTCATCTCCGTGTGTTGAACACACGGATGCTTCGGCATTCTCAGTGTGTTCTCTTCATTCTCCAATGCTTTAATCCAAATTGCCGCCATCTTAATACAGCAGAAGATGAGAGAAGCTGCATTCTGTGCTACGTTTTTGAGTTACCTCACCGGCTCAGTCTTCAAAGCCATAGTCTGACTCCTGTTGCACCTCCACGGATGTGTGTCAATGATGCTGTCTCGCAGAAATGTCATTAGCCAGGGAGAGAGAGTATTTATACCAACTGCACCAATATAAAATGGCTGAGAAATAAAACAGTGCCCATGGGTAAACTACATTTGTTAAAATGCCTCTTCAAAAATTGTGTTTATTCTATACTGTGAAATTCCTTTTTTTTCTTTTTTAAGTTGAAGTTAAAATAGAAGTGTACTTATTTAGAAATGTAAAAAAAAATATTCTTGTGGAAAATGCTGAAAAGGAGCGGTTAACACGATATGTTTGATATGTTACAGAGCATTTTTTTCTTCTGTTGTTTGTAGGGATGAACAATTCCCCACTCATTAGATCCTTAAAATGAATTGGACCAGCACTGGTACATTGGAAGCACATTTAGTTTGAAGCAAAATTATTGTTTTTTTTTTTAAAAAGAGAACTTTAGAAGGAACGTCGCATTAAAGATGTTGCCGCAGACGTTTCATAAAAAAACTGGCCTCTTTATCAGTTTGTCATTTCCCATTATAAACAAGTTCGTAACAGAAGACGGTACACGGTGCTGCAGAATTCTGAACCTCACACAAAGAAACCACAATAAAACACACAACAGTGGAAGCCATGCGCGATTCAACTCGCATGCTAAAAATATATCCCTTTGCTGCTTATTAGATGTCAGGAAATCCCACCAAACCATTAGGAATGCATTAGGATGTCATTAGAGATTGCAGAGATCTTTGAGATGTTTAAACTCATCTCCTGTTGCTGAAACACATGAAAGGTGTTTTTAACTTAGTTGATATTTCTGGATAAGGGGGCAAGGGTGTGCCTTTCTCGACTGATCTTTATCACGTTTGGCTGTAATCCCTCAGCTCAATCTGGCAAGAGATGAGAATGCATTCTCTCCTTTTTAAGCAGAGGTTTTGAGAAAATACTGTAGTTTACTCCTTGGTTGGCGTCATACCTGCATATATGGGTGGGGCTGGGGAGTGTGGAATTGGGTAGTGTACTGAGGTAACCTCTGCCAACCAGGAGATTGAAGAGTACAGATGGCTCTTTCTGCACTAATGTGGTTGAATCCTCGACCTGTGCGGACCATAACAGTGGGATGTTTTCACTGGTATCCTGCAAATGTCATTATTAATATCTGCACTTGGCAGGGCTTGTAGAGGAGATCCCTCCAAGTTCCCTATCCAGACAGATCTGATTGCACCGACACAACAAAATAATTCCCAAAGCGCTCATCGCCATAGTCATCGTCAGTCATGCATTTCTGGCCTGGAATCCGTGCAGTACATTACCAGCTCAAAAATGACAATTTCTCATCATCATTTTTTTTCTCAAATTGGGAATTTAATAGGATTCATCAGACAAAGAAAAACACTAAAATGAAGATTAATGGGAAAATAGCAAAGTAGAATAGTAAAGAAGTAAGAAGTAGTTAGGCTTTGTTTTCAAGATTTAAGAAATGAATGTGTGTGTGTGTGTGGGGTGGGTGGGTGCTGTGTGGGGAGCACATGTTGCTTCCCACATGACACCTTGCAGTTTGGTTTTGTGAAGGTTGAGCAGAGTGGCACAGGATGATGGTGATGACACTCATTACCAGCACAGTCTGCTTTCAAAGCAGGCATTACCTGCACCTCAAAGTGCCCCTGAGATGACAAACCCATTTAAAGGCTTTAAGGACTTAACAGCGGGAATAAAAGTTCATTTAGCGCTAATCGCTGCTTCCACCAAGCTTCCAGGCGTGGGACAGAATGCTACTGAGCCCACCCATGGCAAGAGCTCCGCAACCCCCCTCCATAATTATGATATAATTGCAAATCAGCAACACTGTCTCGCACGGCAACATGTACTTTCATTACATCACTGGAAAGAGATGTGTAAACTGTGAATATACTGAATGGGCCTCATTTTACTAAACTTTTATTAAGTTATTCTTACTTTTGTTCTTAAAAATTACCCTACAAAAAAACCAATATGGAATTCATGACACATGTGCAGACCTTTGTTTTTGTGCATATCCCAGGTGTATGAGATGATGAATGCTGACTGTTGGTAAATGTTATGCACAATCCTGTGATTAGCATTAGGACACAGCCATGAACAAATACAGATTTTTAAAAAATGATAAATGTTCTTGGAAACATTCTTATGCACAGTTTATGATCAAATGTGATCGTACACATGTTTCATGAATGAGCCCCATTGAGTTGTTGCCTTGACTGAGCATGACTACCAGGGGAACCCAGCCCTGGTCCAGGAGAGCCGCAGGACATATTGCTTATCGTTGCTACTCCTTACCTGGTATCTTGGGTCTAAATTGCCTGGAGACCAGGTGGCTCTCCGAGAACAGGGTTGGAGGCCCCAGTCTTTCACTCTGCCTCCATGGGAACTATATGCAGGGGGAAGCTGACCTGATGTCATTTTTTAAACAATACAGCCTTCATCTTCCTTCCCAAGCGTTCACTGGGTGTGGCCATGCCGCCACAGGTGTCTACACAGGTCAGGTTTGCACAGACAACGCCCATTTCCTGCCAATCTGTGTCTCGCATGCCTACCACAAAGAAAATACCAGCTTTGTCTCTGTGGCAACAACAACAATCACCGTTAGCCTTACTGCACCCAATAAGATAACAATAACAATCGGTAAAATCCCCCAGTAACAGCCTGTGAATCACAAAATTACCTTTGTTTATAGTTTGTATCGAAGCCAATCTTAATCCCTTCAAGGCTGAATAATGGGTTTGAATGATCCTGTCTATGCTAGCACTCCAGTGATGAAACCATCCTGCCATCCATCTCTTTGTGTTCCAAACAAATAACTGACAGTAACAATGAAAAAGTTCCTGTTTTTTTGATCCTATAGTTGTTGATTGAATTTGGCAGATGAAAAACATTGGTCAGTAGTTCCAAACATCTTGGGATATGCTGCATTTCTCACCAGGAATGCATACTTTTTGAACATGGGAGTGCAGCTGTTTAAGTTCACAGTCCTTTTTGTTTCAGGGGTCAGGCTTTATTTGGACTCATTTTTACTGACTGCATACCTGCAAAATAGTACAAAGACATTGCAAGGGGAAAGATCACTTTAAGAAATGCGGCTGAGGTTTTTGTATGTGGTTCTCACGAAAACTGAACTATGATTAATCAAAGACCAAAAATTCATCAGCATCTGAATTCTCTTTTGTTCTCTTTGAAAAGGGCTCAGATGTCAATTTATTCATGATTCAATAAGCCAGATAAATGTTAATTTTATGTATCCAAAGCTTTAAAAATATGTGCTTTCATAGAAGAAGGAAACATGGCCAATGGAAAAGGCAAAAAGGCTTCCATAGTGGAATTTTCTAGAGGACTCAAAGGAGACTTTCAGGTTAAGTAGGCCACATAATAATTATAAACAGACAACATGAAGAAATGGCTAACAAAGCAGAGTAATACACTGAAAAATAATATCTGTTGGGTTGCTGTTTCCTACACTGCCATTGAAGCTGAAGTTAGTTTGTGCCATTTGTATATTATACTAAATAGTTTTGATATTTGAATTCAGGTCTATAAGAACACATGCCTGGTTTCCACTCCAAAGTGTAAACTTGTGTTGTTGTTATGGGGCAGAGAATGAACAGCTCGTTATTGAGCTCGGTTGTCGGTTTGCATTTTCAGCACATTATCCAACTGATGAGAGGATTTGTGGTTTTTCACCCACTCAAGGAAAATCTTTGATTTGGGAAGTGTTCGTTAAGAAGCTTACGTGTTCTTAAGCAAACACTAAGTTTAATATAATTTGATTCTGGTTACTGCTGGACTTTTTCCCCTGTAAGTAACTGCGTAGCTAATGTAATTATACTGGGTGACTTCTCATCTTTCCTGGTTTCCTTCCCTGCCTGTTCAGAGCCTTCTTGGTGCAGATCGTACAATAACGTTGGTGTCTCTGTCTTGGCAGTATTTTAAACGGGAGTAACAGATATTGTAAGGGGTTAGAATGTGGCTAGGGCATTGAGTGTTGTAGACTGACTGTATTTCTAGAGGGAGACTTCCAGGAGGTGTTTGTTTTCAACCATCATTGCCTCGTTGTTCCTGGATTTCAAGGACAAACTTTATGGCCTCTGCTGCAGTGT
Source organism: Anguilla rostrata (assembly GCF_018555375.3). Taxonomy (NCBI): domain Eukaryota; kingdom Metazoa; phylum Chordata; class Actinopteri; order Anguilliformes; family Anguillidae; genus Anguilla; species Anguilla rostrata. The sequence goes on along the minus strand of NC_057950.1, from coordinate 26,628,535 downwards.
GGAATTGTTAGTTCCAGGAAATGGCTGACACACCCTTTGGAGAGGTATTCTAGAGGTGAAAAATGGGGACAGGGTAGAGGTAGGTAGAGAGAGAGATGGGTAACAGTAGGATGTAGGCTTAGTTCAGGGCACACATATCATACAGTGGCAACATTTCTGGAGAATAGAGCCCAACCATATTTCTGCCCTTGCTGGAAGAGAATCTGGCCCTTGGCTCTTAAAGAGGGTGGGAGAAGCCACAGGACACCCAGATGTCCACATCTCCATGCAAGGGGAGTTTACATGATAAGGAGGGTAGCATGGGGTACTGCCCAGCTGAATGCCCAGGGAGGAGGCCTCCTGGAAGGAGCTCCTGGCCAGTCCACTGTGGGTCCAGCGGTCCATGTTGTGGTCAATGACATTGCTCAGTGTAGGTTTGAGGTCCTACAGGAAGAACTTGTGCAACTAGCAGCAAAGATTTGAAGCAGAACCTACTTGGTGTCTTATCGATGTATCTGCCTGTATGAAATGTAAGAAGAGAGAAGATGGATTTATTTTGAAATTTCATTGGCAGGAGGAGTTTTTGGTACTTTTGTTCTGGTTGCTGGCCAATGTTATGCTGAGGACAAAAAAGAGACAAGGTAAAAAAATTATTAATATGAAAACTAAGATCATATGTTCTCTTATCAACAAAATACAGAATTTAAAGACCTTGGCTAGTTTAAGTATACAGCAGCTTGGATTCAATCAAGATTCCTCCTAAACTTTGACTCATTAATAAATGCTGTTTTGTCCCATTATAGATGAAGCTTGCATTATGTATTTATGCTTTCTAACCTTCCAAACTGTCCAAAAAAACAAAAATGTATATGACGTGTTTATTTGTCGATCAACGCTAGAACAAATGTTGATTGAATCCAGGCCAGCCTCTTTGACTTTTTTGCCTTCAAAAAAATCCCCAAAACTTTAGAATATTCCCTAGCAGCAATTGGTTCGAGCTCTGCTTCCAGCATTTTATGGGTGTCTGTGATCGAAACCACAAGGACGCGAGAGCTGGGCTCCAGCAGAGGTGTGGATGGCCTGCATGAGGACCAGCCCAAAATTTTATTTTCCCTGGCAGTCTGGAGTCACGAAACCCTTTCCAAAACCATTGGAAAGTCACAATGCTCATTTGGCTAAACCAAGGAAACCTTCTTTATTAAAAACATCTTATGAATTTAAAAATATTTGATAAACTGCCCTTAAATCACTATATACATTTTTGTTTTTGCGTTTCCATGCAGTTTATGTGGTTCACATTATATCTTAATGGGCTAAAAGCAAAGGGCCTGGATCTGCATGGATTAATTTGTGCTGTGTATCCCCCTGAGACCTGGAAGAGAAAAAGTTTAAGTATTTTAATTTTTTGAGTATCTTGGATGAGAAATACAGTGAAATGTGGCTATAATTTCGCAGTGAAAATATCTGAAGCATATTATTATTATTATTATTATTATTATTATTATTATTATTATAGTGTTATTGAAGATCTCTTGTGGTATAGGTTTCAGCATTGTAAAATATAGTCCAGAGACTCATATCCCCTACAGCAGACATAGGAATGGTGGACATGACATGGGACTCTTATGTTCTTGAGTGTCTAATAAAAATAAACACCTCTTGTATTGTTGATAAGATAATACATTATTAGGGCATAATGGAGATTCAAGCAACGTCTCAATATTTCTTTCCAAAATTTTGAGCCAAACATGAAAAAGTTTATATGGTGAGAGTGCCCGGAACATTTCACTTTGTTCAAAATTGAATAAAATTTTTTTAAGTTAAATGTGTAGCCGCACATGTTTCCTGAAGTCCATGCACATTAAAAGAGATAGTGTCCAGGAAATGAAAGTCATATGATCTGACACAATACTCTAACTTTTAAACAGGCAATTCTTTTGGCACCCTTGTGAAGGAAGGGTCCTGACCTAACCATGAAGAACAGACAACATTTCTGGAGTATATGAAGACATCAAAGGGTGAGTTTTGCCTTGTATATATTTCACTAAATAACACTTTTTAAGGTACCCCAAGTTCTGTGCCCTTTTTGTGTGTCATTTGGAGTGACATTGTACACAGAAATGCAATACATGACTATCATTAATGCATTTAAAACTCCATGTTGCAGTGGGCGTGCCACTAAGATGCTAGCTGATCACCACTATGCCCCAGAATGCTGTGTGATGCATCATATGTCATGACACTTTATTATGTACTGTGACAGAGTGTTGCATGTCAAACTGTATGGCACATCTATCACACCATAGTACATGAACTGAATAGTTATTTCATTGAATTAATAGTTCTGTTATTGAATTTTCCTCATAATCATTAAGGTTTTGGTCAAAATTTCTCAACTGTGAAGAAGGGTATAATTTACCCAATATGATTTAAATGCCCTCCAATTAGAGTGGACAGTCTGCTCTTTAACCTCTTATTCAATGTTTAATTTCAAATCAAAGGTGCTGGACTACAGAGCCAAAACAAGATTGTTGATTGTTGACAAGAAAATTGTGTCACTGTCCAAATACTTATGGTCTGCACTATATATATATATATATAGAGAGAGAGAGACAGAGAGAGAGAGAGAGAGAGAGCGCGAGATAGCTCGAGAGAGAGAGAGTGTACACACACACACACATACACACATTTTTCATGTTTCTTAGTGTTGTAAAGAACAGAAAATAGGCCCTAATGTCCCAAGGCGGCTGAAACCCCAGACAGCTTTTCAAAAAATTGATCTCAACCTAGGAAGGATGTTTAAACATTATATTCCTTAGGGGAATAAAAACCTGTGTTGTGAGACAGTTCTTTCGTTGCGGCGGGTAGCCGACTTAAAAATCAGAGAAAATAAACTGTACTGGTGGAAGCAGCAGCTCCCTTTGGATCAGTCTGGATCAAGAGCTGCTCCTATCAGGCAGGTTTGTTCTGACTGGGAGAAGTCTGCTTTCAATAGCGGTCTGTGCAGGCTGCCAAACTACAAACACACCTGAGTAAATACATTACACTGCTGCCCTCCACCATTACACCCCAGCACCCCCAGCCCCTGAAGCCAGAGAACCGGCTGCCTGGGAGTGCTTTGTGTCTCTGCTCTCCTGCCTGTTAGGACTATGGGCTTTGGCTCCAGCCTCTGAATCCATCTTGCTCCAGTAATACTGTCCAGCTACACTGGCTAGGAAGGCATCGGTCGAGCCTGAAATCGCATCACGGAAATACTCGGTTAAGTCAAATGCCGCTACACTGAAGGAAGTCCTGCACTGTTATGTGACTCTAGTGCTTTTCCATGCCCTGAGCTGGAGGTGCTTCACTGTGGGCTGGGGATAACCGTGTGCGTGACTGAGACGTGTCCGCGGATCGCCCGTAAAGGAGAGGCTGTGCTTCCTGCTGCTGGATTGCCCCTCACTTTGGATCAGTCAGTCAGTGGTGGGAGAGACACTCGTTGCTCACTGGTCCAGCAGCAGACTCACACTGCTGCTGATTTCTCGGTCTCTCTGTGTGGATTATCTGGGATTAGCGTGCATTGGCTATCGGAGGTGCCGTTGGGTCAGGCACAGTGCCGGTAACGGAGACCTTCTGATAGCTAAAGCTCATCTCCTCACTGCCATTCCTCCTTTGACAGAGCCCCCCCCCCCCCAAACAATGTTGACCTGCATCTCGGCTACAAGGCTTATCACTCTTATGATTTGTATCCTTCTTTGTTCCTGTAGCACTTCCATGTTAAACACATACTGTACCAGCACTTATACTGCACTTGTATTGTTATCTTGCTGTTGTAGCTTGTTGTCATACCTCGTAGTTTGACTTCACTGTCTGCCCTAGCCTATGCTTACTGTGTGAACTGGACTTAATGTGTTCATGGCTATGGATACCTGTTACATAATGAGTATTGTAGCTTATCGGACCTGCACTTATTGAACGTCGCTTTGGATATAAGTGTCTGTCAAATAAATGTAATGTCATGTCTCATTGACCATGAGTCATGACGTGACTACTTTTCTAACTAAAATAGATCTGTGTTTTGTGATCATCAAATTACCGATGTCACAAAAACTTTCATTTCTGCCTCATGGATGTCCTATCGACCACCATGACCAATGTTGATTAGACCTTTTTGATGGGAGATGTCGGGAATGTCTCAAGAATGTGGGATGACAGGATAGAGCAATGGGTAGAGAACTGGCCTGGACAGCATTTTAGCATTGCATAAGTCGCTATTGATAAGAGCATTTCTCAGTGGCAGTGAACCTGCCCGCTGATTACTGTAACATGGATGACCATGGTCACCTTGCACCAGAATAAAAGCTGAAAATCATTCCTTGCTCATTATAGGTGAATCCAAAATGTGATCTTTAATAATATAATTTCTTATTCTGCTTTAAGTAAAATTTGGTGTAGCACAGGGATCACTACTAGGTCCCTTATTATTTCCCATTTCTGGTGCCCCAGAAGTATGGCATCAACTTTCATTTTTATGCTGATGATACTCTGTTGTATATTTCCATAAATGCTGACTACCTCTCCCAACTATTATACCTAGAAACGTGCCTAGCTAAAATTAAAACGTGGCTGTCTGTGAATTTTCTGCTTTTAAATGCTGATAAACTTGAGCTGTTAATTATTAGACCAACCAATCACAGGCATCTGTAAAAAAATGGTGTAATCTTTAATCCATCCATCTCATTTCATACTCACATTAAGGCTGTAACTAAGATTTTTTCATCTTTGCAACATTGCTAAAATCTGGCCAATTTTAAGAACTGCTGATGCCAAAAGTTTGTTACACACATTTGTATCTTCCTGATTAGATTACTGCAATGTCCTTTCTGCTGGTGGTCTACATAACACGACCATTATAAGTCTTGTTCAGAATGTCCTGGCCAGAATCCTGACAAAAACCAGAAAATGTCAAAATGTGACTCCTATTCCCTCTTCCCTCCATCGGCTGCCAGTGCAAGCTAGAGCTGATTTCAGAAATACTGCAGTTGACCTATAAAGCCTTGCATGAATTGGCAGCGTCCTACCTCTCTGATCTCATTGCTCCATAGACACCAGAACACACCCTGCGCTTCCAAGAGGCAGGCTACTTATCACTTCCCGGATTCAATAACACATCACCTGGGAGCAGATCATTCCAATGCCGCGCTCCCTGACTCTGGAATGCTCCTACCGCGTCAATCAGCCCTGCAAGCTCTCTTAATGTTTTTAAAACAAGGCTGAAGTTGCATCTTTGCTCACTCTCCTCCGGCCCACCCTGACGGGTCTGATTTACTAGTTAGTCAGCCCTAAATGGGGGTTTATTTATTACTATTGTTGTTTTTTGTTATTTTTGTTATGTTGTAGCTGTGTAATATCTTTTATTGCCTTTTATTTTGTTTTTAAATGTACTGTGTGCTGAGAGCTTAATAGGGATGTGGTATGTAAAAAAATGAGGGTTATGGTTAGGGCAAGGGTTAGGATGCCACACAGATGCATGTGTGTAAAAGGCTAGGGTTAGGATGCCACACAGATGCATGTGTGTAAAAGGCTAGGGTTAGGATGCCACACAGATGCATGTGTGTAAAAGGCTAGGGTTAGGATGCCACACAGATGCATGTGTGTAAAAGGCTAGGGTTAGGATGCCACACAGATGCATGTGTGTAAAAGGCTAGGGTTAGGATGCCACACAGATGCATGTGTGTAGAAGGCTAGGGTTAGGATGCCACACACATGCATGTGTGTAAAAGGCTAGGGTTAGGATGCCACACCGATGCATGTGTGTAAAAGGCTAGGGTTAGGATGCCACACAGATGCATGTGTGTAAAAGGCTGCCTGCTTCCATCGCCCTGATATCACTAGGCCTTGTATTTATTTGCAGGAGAGACCGTAAGAAACTGGGCACCGCGTTTTTAACTGAGAGACTGTGAAAAGTCTATAAATGCCTTCACAAATGCCTAATTTGTCCATCCAGATTCTCTCTCCAGCAATGTCCAGATTCCCTCTCCAGCAATGTCCAGATTCCCTCTCCAGCAACGTCCAGATTCCCTCTCCAGCAACATCCAGATTCCCTCTCCAGCAATGTCCAGGTTGCCTCTGATTCCCGCACTAGCATACCTCCATATTCCCTCTCCAGTGGCCTCCCGGCCTGTGCGTAGGCCCGCACAGGAATGCCAGAGGTACGGACGCTGTCGTCCCATCCACCTGAAAAATCTCCCCTTTCACGTTAGCCCCGCTAGCACTCTCTCTGCATATGGCGCTGATGAGAGCCAGGCCCGCGAGGAAGTGTATTAAACAAGCCCAACACTGACGGCTGGCAGGTTATATGGAAAGGCAGGGGAATCTTTTGAACCCCCGTTACATTATAAACTCCCCTAAACGCATCCAGCTGTGCAAAGTTCAGCAGGGAAATAAAAAGAGGGGCTTTGCATGTTACCTCTGGGGATGATAACGGCTAAGCACTGCTAAAGCAAGCAGGCACTTAGCAATCAAAAGCCCCCAAAAGGAAAGACTCCCCACATTTATTACTGCCTGCTAATGGGATCTCGGGGTCAGACAGCCGATCTAAAGTATCCCCCCCCCCCCTTTTTATAAATTTAATAATATGCGCACTAGACGCCGTAAAGGAAAAAGGAAACTTTGTGTGCTAGTAATTAAACGGAATTAGAATCAGCCTTTAAAGTCTGGGAGTCTTGTAATTCAGATTGGGACTGAAAGAGGCAGTTATTATGAAAGGGAAGGCCGGCTCCTGGCGGTACTTAAGGGCCTGAGATAAATTTCTCCGGCACAGCGGTCTCCTGCCATCGCCGCTTTCATCGCTGCGATGGAGCAAAAGCGAGGAGCTAACTGCCGTCACATGCTAGCATGCGATAGCGCACTCTCTGTCTGGAACAGGCGTCAGAGGGCAGCGGATCCCTCCTGAGACACTCCATCATTAACACCTCCAGTATATCATTTGTGCAAGCTCACTCCTTTGTGCACTTTAATTGTATGCTTTAATTTTTTTTTTTAAACCAAGCCCTATTTCCTGCCTGGTAGGCATTTGCAGTCCATTTCAGTTTGAGCATATGTTTCGGTAATATGATGTACAGTAAGTACACGAAGAAAAGGGGAAAAAGTTCCTTTCTGTGGAACATCCTGTGATGTGAGGTTCCCTCCGCTCTGCTTTAGCCACACACGATAAACATGAGCTCGCGGTCGGGTCGCGCTGCCGAGAAACCCTCCCCTGTGGGCTGGCGGCCCTGACCGCCATTGACAACAGGGGGTTAGGTGGCATGGCCGGCGGCATTCCTGTGGCGGCTACGCTTCGCGGTTCGACGTTTTTTTTTTTCTCGGCCTCGAGAGAGAGAGTCGCGTCTCCCAAAGCCGATTCCCGCTCAGCTGAAGACTCGGCTGTGTCGCGTAGTTTAGAGTCAAATAAAACAAACAGTCACGGGTTTGTTTTTAAAAGCAGAAAAGTAACATGTGGGTAAGAACGAGGTGCAGTTATCGATACTTAATGAGCTATTAATAGCTGTATGGTACATGAGCTTGGTGACCTAAAGGTAACTCATCTGCAGAACAGGGAGGGGAAACAGTGCTGAACACTAAAAATGAAGAGCACTTGACTCAAAGCCAATTAATACGTCCACAGTGAAAAGAATCAGCCGCACATTATTGAATCAGTGTTGAGTCGTGTTCAGTGTAGAGCAGGCAGGACAGTGTGATTGTTTTTTATGTTCTGCCAAACACTACACCAAAACTTTCAGTCGCAGTCAAAAAATTATTATTATTTTTTAAATAATGGTGGATAATTAATGGGAATGATGGATAATTAATTAATCTAAATAAATGACAGCAAAGTGGTTTGGAATAATTTAAATAAGCATTGATTTTCAATTACTTTCCTTGCTTGCCAAATTAATCTCTTAATTATGTTGTATTAGGTCTTTCATTTTTTTAAATATCTTACTATGGATAAGGTTAAAGTTAAAATGTTAGCGGAGACAGCCCATGCTGCACTCTAATAAACTGGGCCGCACTTCATATGAGCTGTCCGTCACAAAATTAACTTATCTATCATTTTCCGTTCGCAGGTCTGTCACAAACCAGCACACAAATATGCAACTCAGTCAGCAATACTGAAACGTGGATTTTTTTTGCCAAAAATAATCTAGTCTCCTGGGAAAGTAAACAAAAAAAACTTTCCAAGTTGCTGCCCTTCACTTCCCCGTTGGAGCAAAAGGTTTTGGGAATTCATTCCTTTGTGCAGTTTATGTCGGTAATTTTTCCCGGACTCGGTGCTGACAAGTGTATATTTTTGGAGGCAAACCGTCTGGTGGAACTCTCGGAATGTGGCGAACCAGTCTTCCCCCAGCGCCAGACTCGGCCTCTGGACAAGTGCAGCTCATGGGAAACTCCGGTCCGGTCGGGCCTAGTCTACATCTGTTACCGTGCATTATCAACTTAGCTACATCACAGCGCCGGCGATTTCTTGCGGACCCTTAAATAAAGTGTAAAGCTTTTGCGAGAACAGAGACGCATTCTGAGGCGCTCCCAGTACAAGCGCGGATCAGCGAAAGGTGGAGGGCCCAGGGCTCTGATGTCGTAGGGAGAGGATAAGGGAAGGCATGAAAAAAAAAAAAAACATGGCCGTCAGATTCCTCGACACGACAGCTGAGAAATATCTCCCTCCCCGAAGCCTCGAAAGAATTCAGCTTTGCCCTCGTCCTGTTATTAATGTGTGTTATTGCAGTTATTAATGTACTGAATACCCACAGGCTCTAGGATCATTCCAAACCGGACAGAGGAATAGTTTCACTCTGCATGCTGTTATCTTTATTTATTTTATCGTTGCTAATTTTACTTAGTTCTGTGTTTGAAAGGCATGATGGCTGTTTAAGTCTTTATGTATCAAATTCCTTATTTATTATCTCTTTATTGGTATTGTATTTTGTATTGATACTGTTACTATTAATAATCATTTGAATGCTTGATAAGCATCATCAATTAAATGTATTGGTACACTGTTTTAGGGATAGACAAAATGGCAACCCAAGTTGGGCTGGATGACCTGCTTTCATCAGTCCTTATTACAGGATATAATTAATGAATCTAACTCATCTGATTCATCCTTTAACTTTGATCAGAGGGACTTAAGCAGTGTTACTGGGCTAAGTGGTGGCCATCAGGTAGCACTACCTGTGTGGAAAGCAAAAGAAACATGTTTCTGCTTGCTTTTTCAAAAAACAGTCACCCCCCCCCCCTTGTTTCCATGACTGCCACAAAAACAATGAAGCTTTCCCACCAAAAACACGTCCCCGTGCTGTTTGTCCAGCTCATTAAACATTTTGAACTTTTTTTTTGGCACACCAACCAGATGTTCCCTAAGTGATGCTGGGTTAGGTGTGTGATTTTTTTTTTTGTCCTTCTCTCTCAGCGTCTGTAATTAGAGACACACACATTTGACTAAGAAAGAAGGTTGTTACCAGCCAGCAAAGACAACAGATGAAGTGCATTACATGGCAACAATGCAAGTTATAACACATACAGTAACACACATATATGAGCTGAGCAGAAAAATAGCATTCCTCAGCAAAGGACGACCTACACTGGAGTGACAAGCAGCAACAATGAAATATGTGCTGCCAAATGATGAAGTATATTTTTTTATTTGTGAATGAATAATCCAATAAAATAACTAACAGTCACAATGATGTTGTCACATATAATACTTCTTAGAGGACAAAAACAATCCTGCTGGTTTGTGTTAAGAATTATGAAGTATGAAAACGCAAAGTACTTTAATTGCCAATAAAGATAAGACTTTAAGAGCAAATCCACCCGGGTCAATTTGGTAAGTCGGAGAATGTGATTGACTAAGAAAAATAACCGGAGATGCAGTAGATACAAAGCAGCTACAGTATCATCAGTCATTAACCAAACTGCAGAACTCTCCCTGGGGCGGGAGTGAGGGAGGCAGGGGGGGTCCAGAATGGAAAGAGATCTTATTTCCAGTGTCTGGGAAAGGGCAGAGGGAGCAGCGTTGGGCTGCAGGGACCCCCATCTCCCCGGAGCTGGCCCCCCGACTCGAAGGAGGTAGCGGTTTGGGGGGGGGGGCGATACCCGCCGCCCCTGCGGAGGCTCTCTCGGGGCCGCGAGCGGCGAGCGTTTGGGGAAAAGGCGTGACACTAATTACACGCTCAGTTAGCGCTCGCTCCGCGCGCACCCCCACCCCTCCCCCTCCCCCGGGTGGGCCCGGCCGCGGGGCCCCTGCTGATTTATTTCCGCCGACCAGCCGTGACCGATTCCGGCTGATCCTTCCGCAGCTTCTGATCCCCGGGCCACGCCCCCTCGCCCCCGGACCCGCACCCGCCCCGAGCTCACGGAGCCCCACGACCGGGTCCCCACAAAAGCCCCCATTTACTGTACTTTTGGGCCGGCTTCACTGACACATAACAAAGAGATCCTTATGGGTCTTGTGGCTTTATGGCTCTTGCATTTTGACATTCAGTATTTTGCCTTGATTCAGAGAAAGGCATGTGAAACATGACTGAGTACCGTATAGTAAACCCCAGAGAAGTGAGTAAACTGGGAGCAGATCCCCCGACGCCATCTTCCTGCGGCCATTTACTGTACAGAGTAAACAAATCTCATTACGGCAAATGCACTGAGGCGCACAGAGGAGCCAGACGACGATACAATATGAAGCTAACACAGCTGGTAGGTGTTGCTAACACGCTGATTAAATTAGCTGTGTACATACAACACCAAGCCCCGTAAGTCAGTGGAAAGCAAACGGACGGAGTGTAGCACAGTGGGTAAGGAACCGGGCTTGTAACCGAAAGGTCGTAGGTTCGATTCCCGGGTAGGACACTGCCGTTGTACCCTTGAGCAAGGTACTTAACCTGCATTGCTTCAGTATATATCCAGCTGTATAAATGGATACAATGTAAAAATGCAATGTAAAAGGTGTGTAAGTCGCTCTGGATAAGAGCGTCTGCTAAATGCCTGTAATGTAATGTAATGTCTATAAATCGCAAAGTGTTCAGAATGACTTGATCCTCTGGCTCAGCGATGTAAGTACAGATTCATGAGTGTTCTTTCTTATGAACAGAGAGTCTGGGTACCCATAGCTCTGAGGTTCTCTTTTCAGAGTTTAGTCGAGTTTATAAAATGTCCACCTTTGGCAAGCCGTGGGTTTATATGCGCTCAACGACATCAGCGAATTAGGAGAGTCTGGGTGGGTCGTGGGCAGGTCCCACAATCACTAGAACAGTAGTTGCCTCTTCTCTCAGGAAGCAACATGCCAGGAAGGATTTGACGTAATATATTATGACTCGCTCACTGAGGAGAAAAAGAGAGAGAGAAAAAATCTCCTTCAGGCTTTGGACTTTGAAGCATACAATAATGCACATTCACTCCTTAACAGACAGTGAGTTCATCAGTCAAAATCAGGCTTAAATCATGTTTAATGCTTGTCACAGAGCAACACTTGTTAAGTACATGATTCACAGTCTGTTTGCAGAAAAAAAGTGCAATATTCAGTACCTGTAATTTAAATTCTTTAACACACTTAAGGTAGGTAGTTGCATTGCAATGGGCTGGTGGAGTTTAATAGAAAAGTAAATGTTTCCAGTTTAGTAATGAAAGGACTTGTAATACCTGTAGCATGTTTTGGAAATTATAAGAAACACTGTCAATAAAACATGAAAAATAACATGTTAATTAAAGGACACCAATTACTACCAATAAAATCCACCTGCAGCAGCACTTGATTGTTTCCAGAATATCTGGATGTGTATTAATCATTTTTAAGAAGTACTTCTGTTTAGGACATTCAGGATATCCCTAGAGAGGTATAAAAATTCCCAGAGATTGAAAATTTGAGTCCTAGCCAATTTCTTAAAGACGGAATACTTTTCTGTCTGAATACTTAACTTTACAGTCCAATCCAACATTCTTATCATTTTCATTGAATTGCAGTTACCCAACCTTTTGTGTCGACTAGCACCATTTGTGATTTCAAAAGGGTCCTTTCAACACCACATGCATGCAAGAATAGACTATATACATGAAGAGATAATATAAAGGCAATTTCATAAAAAGTATATTTTCAGAAAGCCAAAATATGCCAAATGTGAGAAAACTCTTTAAAATTGCTTGAGCTTCTTCTAAACGCTTGAAGATCTTATCTAAGCCAAGTTTGAATGTGGCTGAAGAAAACAAGTAATGTAAAATTTAGATTTTTTGAAAAAATCATAAGAAAATGCTAATTCAGTCACTGCATTTTTTTTGGTACATTAGGGCCTAAATACTAAACTTGTCTTTTGTCCTGGGAATCGTAAGATGCAAATACCATTTAAATGACTCCCTTTGACATTTATGGAATAGTTTTGAGTCATAAGTGTCTCCCTTTATTAAAGCAGGACTGTTCTATGTGCTCTGTCATTCCTTTGGAATCGTATCCACAAGCTGTGGACCCGGCCAATTATCTGAAAGCATCTCCACCCTTCTCTCTGACTGCCAAGCCTGGCTCTCAGGTCCCCAGGGAAATGTATCACGTGCACCGATGTGGAAATTAGCACGAAAGCGCTAAAGAAAGCATGTACGACATGACTTGTAGATGGAAGCGCGCTGTAATGTTCCTGTGGAACGTCGGGGAGCGTCAGCGCAAAGGAGCGTGAAAGTAAGGATCGTGTCAAACTCTCTCGCCCTGCCCCAAGGCCACAGGACTGCACCGAATTTGAGTGTGAAACGAGGGGGTTTTTTTTGACATTGTCTTAGGGCCGACTTATTTGGAGTTGGTGCTTTTAGAGTTATGCTGAGCTTACTGGGTCTCTCGGCCCAAAAAGCACATTTAGCTGACAAAATACTTTGTCAGCTCAAGCCATTAGGAATTTTATATTATTTTTTATTTATATTTTGTCTTACCAGGGAGTTTTATTCAATGCCTAGCAAGAATTGCAGACACACGAATTGTAAGAAAAATTTTGTGGCGTCCTGCAGATTCCCGTCTGCCGAGCGGAACTCTTATTTTTGGCATCGTTCAGGGTCTGATATTATATTAGATGGCACCATGGTTGTAGTTAAACATACTATGTGCAATTCCCTTCCTGTAGAGGCCAAGTCATGGGGTGCTGCGGTCTACTTATGCATCTCGTAATTTTACCTGTGTGTATCAGAGACATTTTTCACAGCCCACTGAAACCACAACAGAACCCAAACCTGAATACCGTTTCCTTCTTTTTTCTTGTTTGAATACTGTAGGCAACTGTTTGAATACTGTAGGTACCTCATTATAAGTCACCACACGTGTTCTTCATTAGCCTTGGAGCTAATTGAGACAGCGCAGTTTTGTGGGAATAATGTTAAATTATGTGTGTAATGTGTGACGTAAGATTGACAGATTTACACTGGAGAATTTGTACTCCCATTCATCAAATAATTTGTTTGTTGACATGATGATAGGAAGAGTAAGCACAAGCCAACAAAGTTCAGTTTCTTGCTTCTTGCGTGCATAGCATTTCATCACCATACTGAAATGCTGTCAGTAAAAGGCTCCTCCCCAAAAATTTGGGATTTGCTTACTTTAGTGTCCATCACTGGAGCATCAGACAGTACACAGTCCGGACTGCTATATGAATTCTGAATTATTTGACATTCATGTAACAGACACCATATGTTTAATATTGAGTTGTTGATCATTTAGAATTTTTTGCCTACAGAAAGGGGATGGGGGTCGTGGGCATCCAGTAACACCAATCAACATCAACCCTCAAAGCCCCCTCCATATTTTTGTTAGAGAGAAGCAATTTGGCCGTCAGTACAACTGACCTCATGCTTCAGTTGACAATGACACCACCCTTAACCCCAGACAAGTAGAGCACTCCTGCCTACATTTTTGGGAGGGAGTTTAAAATGTCTACAGGACAGCGTCCCGAACAGCGGCCTGGTCTGACCGACGAGACGAACCGGGTCACACCATGTTCCCTAATGGACACAGTGGGGCCGGATTCGGACGGTTGCTTTTTTAGCCCTTAATGGCCAGAAGCTTGAAATCACAATAATAATCCCTCTCAACACGCCGCCCCTCCCCCCCACCCCGTACAGAGATATCCAGTGATACTGTAAACACGAAAGCAAAGCAGGGCCTGACTCTGGGTAACGCGAGATCGGACCCTTTCCCCCGGCCAGTGGGAACGGTGACACTGGAGCTAACCAACTATCGTTTTGACTTGTGCTCCGCAAAATCGGATCTGCCATATATGCACGCAGCGGCATTCCTCTTCCTCCGCCAACGTCCACAGCGCGGATGTGTTTGTGACCGCCGGGATGGGGGGGGGGGGGGCGCGCTCTACCGCAGCGACATTTCGACGCTCCCGGCGGGGGGTGTGAACCGCGGCGGTGGTACGCGGGATACGGGAGAACGGCGCGGCGCTGAGGTCACGGGCGGGGCGCGGTCTTTTGCGCGCGGAGGAAGTCGGAACGTAAATAAAAACGCGTTTCGCACGTGAGCGTGGTGCTGGTCGCTGCGGTTTCGTCTCCGCGGAGGCCGGGGGCGCGCGGGTTCGACGGGTTTTCCCCGGCGCGCGCCGGACGCTTTCGCGCTCGCGCCCTGCTGCTCTTGACCCCGTGCAGGCGGCTGTCTCCCTGGCCGGTCCCGCAGGACCCAGCCGCTGGACCACGCTCAGCAGGACCTCAGCTCCACCTCACGTCCCGGTTACTGGCTCCCGCCAAACCGGCGTGTCCACGGCTGCTGCAGCGTCACCCCCCCGCCCCCCACCCACCAGCTCCACTCCACGCACCGGCCAGATTTGGTTTGACTCTCCCCATTTCAAGCCCTGCCAGAAGCAACGCTCTGCCGCAGGGAGAAAAAGCCCTGAAGGGGTCAGAGAGCCGTTCCCCCCCCGAGGTCGCATGGCGTGTGCTATCAGCGCCGCGAAAAGTGGAAAAGAGCTCGTGAGCGCGTTCCTCCCACTGTTCTTCGTCCTCCTCCTCCTCCCCCTCCTCCTCCTCCTCCTGACACAGCAGCTGCTTCACCTTTCTCGACTCCATCTTGGCCACTCTCTCTGCATTCCTCCACCCTCTCAGGACCGCCGCTTCCTGTCGGGGTGTGAAGAGTGGGTGACCTGCAGCCAGACCACCCCTCATTTCCCCTCCCCTTTCCTGCAGCTCCGAGTTTGCACTTGCGCCTTTACGTTTCAAAGCTAAGAAAAAAGCGGTCATGGGTATCAGCAGCTTCTGTGAAAGACATATGTAGCAACAAGCTGAGGTGTGCGTACGAGTAGAGCAGTGGAAATTTACAAAGGAGAAAAATATTACAACTTCTCTATCCCAATCTCAGCTTTTCCCATCCTAAAAGTAGAGCCTTTCTTCTAATCCTTACTGAATTTACCACATTGACGTTGTGCTAATTCACACCCTGCAAGAAATGCAATATCCTCCGCACTTCCTCTGCAATTTAAAATCCATTAGCTAACAAATTGACCTCCCTCTTTCTTCCCCCCTCATGAGGTGGCTCCACACAAATTAACACATGGTTCCATCCATTTATGGGCGCAGTAACAGGACACCACAATGAAAGTGGCCTTCTAATGGGCGAAAGCCCACGGGAGAGTATACATGACAGGGCGGCGGCGACCTTTGACCTTTCCCCACTGCCCGCCGATGCTGCTCTTCCTGGCCGCGAATGAAAAAAGCCCGTTTCGCGCGGCTGGCGTGAAACCCCAGCCTCCGCGCTTGCGGCCAATTAGGATTCGTTTCAAACAGGATATTTAATTAGGAATTAAGCGACGCGGCTCAGGGGAGCTCTAAACCAATCAGCGCCTGGGCCAGATGTTTAAAAAAAAAAAGGAAAGCGGTGAGAGGCTCCAGGAGCCGAAGGGCACCGGCGAGCTTGCAGCCCGGCTTCCCCGCGTTCCTCTCCCCATGGCTCGCATTTCTGGCGGGGTTCGCGGCTCCAGCGAGGCTCCGGGCCGCCGTGCGGCTCCACACGCCCCTCGAGCTCTGTCCTCTCCCCTCTCCCCTCTCCCCTCTCCCCTCTCCAAGAAACCACCCAAGAAAGGAAAAGCTGCTCTCACATTTGGGCCGTTTTCTAATGCTTTCTGAATGCTTCCCCCCCCCCCCCCACTCTTCAGTTCTTTTCCCTCTTTTTTTCACATGGAAAAACACCGCACTTCAGCGGCATTCAGTCGCCTGCCCTGTCTTTCAGAACGCTTGAATCCAAGAAGACTTTTTCTTTCTTGTTCTAGCCTGTCCGCCCTCCCCCCCCTTTCTTCCCTCAATCTCTTGCTTTTCCTCTGAAGTTCTCATTTATGCAGACGCACGTTTCGTTAGAAAGGGCCCTAGCTGCCATACGGTGGATACACGCGCAAATACATCAGCTAGCCGGTGGGGACGACTTTCAGAGAGGAGAGAAAAGTTCAGCTCTAAGAACAACAAATGTTACACACACATACATGAACACATTAACACAAAAAGACACACACACACACACACACACAAAAAGCAGTTTGGGTCAGTGATATATACCGTGAAATCATTATTGTAAACATCGAACTTACAAAAAAATATATCTATATGTGAGAAAGCACTCAGCTCGACTTGGTCTGTAATGAATATTAATTAGCTGGAAAAAGTAGATTACTGAAGAGGGTAGAGTCATACAGCGAGGGCTGTCTAGGCTTGCTCTAATGCCATACAGAAAGCAATAAGCTTGTAATTACATACACATACACACAAATGATTGTAATTAAAGCATTCCACAAACCTCTCTACGTATATGTGCCTTTTTTTCTTTAATACGATATGAACAAGCCCATTTCTCAAGTTATGAAAACTAGACGGGTCATCACGAACAAGACAGGACTTTTCTGAAACCCTGCCCCCACCCCCCCCCCCCCCCACCCACACACACACACACACACACACACACACACACACTAAATGTCCCGTGCAATATAGGTTTCCGATTGACACGAACGAGGCTTTGATCATATACATGATGACTTCGTGCAACGGCAGTGGAGATCATTACCTCCCTGTTCAGGATTATGTAGCGTGCAGGGTAATCATATCTGCTTCATCGTGAGACAGCAGTCCTGTAAAATCCCCCGGCCACCGTCGTAAAAACCCCCCAAACAGGAAAAGGGAGGTGGGCCGGGGGGGGGGGGGGACCCACCGCATCTGGGGACGTCGGACCGTTAGCGAGCCCCTCCGCGGACCGCAGCTGACACGGCGGCACAGTGGCTAATTCCGCGCGGGTCCCCCCCGTTCCGCCACGAGGCGTCTCCTCGATGACGGAGCAGCGCCGCGTGAGAGCGGGAGCGCTCTGTAATTACGCAGCGAGCGCGGCGGCGGCGCGTCTTTGAAGGGCGTCCTGCGCCGCGCTCCTCCGTCGCCTCTCCAGAGGGCGTCACACCGAGGCCGTAAAAACGCAGTTGCCTGCCCCTTTAATGGGGCTCGTCCCAAACCAGGACGGTCCTAACGGGGGGAGAAGGAGTGGACCCTAATAACGGGGTCCTTTCTTGTTTTTTACTCGAGGCTAGGGGTGTCAAATGGAGAGAGTTAGAGATTAAAGGTATCACCACCCACTCGCATGCAATTTGTGCTTAGACACACACACACGCACACACACACACACACACACACACACACACACACACACACACACACACACCACGCACCCCACAGCAGCACACACACATGAAGCATTACATGACGGAAGACACGCATCTGAGGTCATTAAAACCCAAGTCTACATAAATGAACACATGAGGAAATACTTCATATATTTTTTTTAACAGTTCATTTGGGATTTTGTGGGCGGGGGAGATGGGTATGCCTTCATTTGCATTCAGCTCCCCATATTTAAGTGTGAAGTGCAGCTATGGTCCCAGCAAAGCCCTTCGGTGAACCAAAATGAGACGCCGATGCGTAAAATTAAACCAATTTCCTGAACAAGAAGCAGAGCTTTTAAAGTTCCACAGACCTCCTTTCCCTGACCCTGGCGGGGTTTACGGGCTCTTTGTCTCCCTGCCCGTCCTGTAACAACAACCAGCGACCGGGAGGAATGAGATGTGTCCGCACTGGTGAGAGAATGGGCCGTCTCTGGGACTCTCGCATGGTTTGGGGAGGCAAAGGTGTAACAGCTGGGGAAGCCTTCCAGTCCCACCCAAATTATTATCCGCCGCCATCTCTCAGGAATGAGAACATCCAAAAGGGGGAACATATGGCCTTCACAACCACCACAAGTTACTGTATTATGACATTTACATCATTTCTAGGGTAATCCAGAAATATCCAGTCTGGTGTGTGTTAATGAGTGTGTGTGTGGGTGTGTGTGAGTGTGTGTGCATCTGTGCGTGCGGACATGTGAAGTGTGAAGGGGTATTTTAGGTTCCATTTTTCATCATTTGTTTCAGGAACAAATTCATATGTGAGTTTTTCATGTAGAAATGGCAGCACTTTTTATGCATAGCCCCCCATTTCAGGGCACTATAATGTTTGTGACAAATGGCTTCACAGGCTGTTAATTCTGTACAATTCTGTAGAGTTATTTCTGTATAAACAGATGCTGCTATGAGTAAGGCCGCTGTAGTTGCACACACGTGAGGACATTGCTCGCTAACTGGATATCTTTGTTGGGCTAAATTGGCTTGTCGTGGCCGTTTCAATAGTAAGCCGATATCAGGCTAGGCCGTTTGGGTCTTGGCCCTCCCAATTCTTACGGCCCACCCAAATATTGATTTCTGACTACGCCACTGAGTTACAGTCAACATATTCACTGTAACTCAGTGCCAAGTGAGCGCGGATTTCATCGCGCAAAAACAACGGCGAACCTTTCACGTACTGTACAACTAATCGGTTTACTAATCATTTTATCCGCACCAAAGTGCAGGACCTTGTTGTCAATCATCACGACATCACTGCAACTTGCCCGTTTGCCTGTCTTTGCCTGCAGTTTCAGCAAACCTTAAAAATGTGATGCTTCTGTTGTATTTGTAAACTCGGCACAGTTGAAAAACAGGGCTCTTGTCCTTCAGTGTGTCTCCTCCCGAGCGTAGATGAAGGTTGAATACACAGTGTATGAAAGCGCAGGCAACGGTATGGCATGAATCACTGCCTGTGCTTTCATTGGCATGGCATTCTAGAAGCATAAGCTTATAATAAACTTAAGTATATAATACTAAAATTATGGATGATATGGTGGGGCCAAAGTGATGATTTAACATGTATGCTAAAGAGACACATTTAATGTGCTGTTGACGCTGGAGGGTTTATGCAAACGCCATGCTCAAAAATGGGTCACAGCCATCTGAAACTGTTATTTACAGCATATATTTCATTTAAATACCAGACAAATTCTGGTATCGTTTTTTACCAGACAAACTCAAAAGGAAAGCAATACGGAGACTCAGCTGCTTTATAGACCCAAGCTCTGAGAGTAGGAAAGTTTATAATATTTTATTATACAAATTAAATTAATAATATTTGTAATATTTTTCCTTCATAAGTTGCCTTCTTCCATCAATCTGGAAGCAGTTGCGGTTTCCATTTCTGCTGTAATGTAAGACAGAGTGGCGTCGGCATTTATAGTGAATAATGTATGTAGATTAAATATTCACAAGAACTGTGTGTGTGTGCGCGTGTGTGTGTGTGTGTTTGTGTGCATGTGTGTGTGTGTGTGCATGCTTGTGTGGGTGTGTGTGTGTGTGGATACAAAAAAGAGAAAGAGAGGCCAATATAATCAGCATGCATTCCAATAGACCATCTAACCTTTATCCAGAGTTTAATGTTTGATATATGCGTATATTTCAGCTGAATTATTATGCAATTATTTTTTTGATTCTTATGTCATTTTGATTTCATATTATACCAGGTATCAGTATACACTTTTTTCCTTTCACAGCCATTTATCAACAGTACAGGGAAGCAAGGACAACAACCCCGTTTCCCCAGGAAATAAACTGAGCTGTAAAAAAACCTGCCAAATTATTCAGGGGGGAGAGCACTAACCCCCCCCCCCCCCCACAGGCTTCCACCGCCTCTCCGGAAAAAAAAAGACAAATGTAAGAGCGAGACACAGAGACTCCTGCACATGCCAGGGGCTCGGGGCTGAGTCAGTGTATTTAGGGAGCGCATGAACGTCGGCCTTTAACAAGATAACGAGATTTAAAAGCTGGCCGGACAAAAGCCAGCCCTGTCCAAGACCGAGGCGTGTCTCCGTGCTGGAGCGACACACAGTAAGGACGTTCAAAATAAAAAAAAATATAAAAAAACGGCCACTTGTCCATATGAATTATTGATAGTTTGCTGTGATGAGACCCTCAGCATACAATGTCTGTATTATACTCACACCCCCCCCCCACCCCCCTCCCAAAAGGCAAAATTTGATTTCCAACATACACTGCCAGTATGTTATGGCCTTGCTGAAGTGACTGTATAAAATCATAGTTTGAAAGCATTATTCTGGTCTGTCTGGCAATTAAATATGCTCATGTGTGGCTTTCTGGGGAACCCTGCCAGAATCCCGTCGGCACCAGTCCCAGCCTTGCTTCATTGTTAGAGCATCTCTCTTTGTCTGTGCTAGTGAACTTTATTGGGATGGAATGCAGTACAAAGTATCGGGCCTAACTTTAACTTTCCATTAATGTTTTGTGCCGTCTCCATGTTTGGGAGCCCGCTGTCTCTGCAGAACCACACTCCCAAACCTGATCAAGATGCTGCTGTGAACTTATTAGCCCATTAATCACCAGGCACGCTAAAAATAAACTCCACGGTACACCATGATGTCTGAAGTCAGTCGATTAGCTTTAGCCGTTCAAGGTTTTCAAAAAAGCAAGTGCCCTGTTTTTATTCTCTATTTAACACCATTTTTTCCCCTTTTAATTTCGGGACGTGCCTCATCCTCCGTCAGTTTGGAAGAGCGCAGCCGAGAAATCGCCATTAGGCTAGCGCAGGGCTGGCAGAACTCCAGCCCTGGGGGGCCGTAGTGACCGCTGGTTTTCGGTGTGTTTCAGCACGAGTGCTGAATGTAAGTCATTGATTGGCTGAAGAGTCCACAAGCCTTGTTCTCATGGCCTTAATTGGCTGCTGGTTGAACGGAAACCACCGATGCCGGCAGACACTGTGGTCCTCCAGGGCTGGAGTTTGACCAGAGTATAAACCATGCAAGGCTGGCGCAGGTACACTGCTCAGCTGATCTACCAGAGGTTGTGGCTGGAGAGCTACAGTGTGAGAGACAATCTTGCTTCCTTAGCACTGCTAAAATAACTAGTATTCTTCTATTTTTGTCTTCAGATTGTTTCATTTCTCAATCTGCATTGCATGAATAAGTCTTTTTTTAATGATTGAAGTACAGTGGACTCTAGAGTTGTTTGGCACCCTTGGTAAAGCAAACACACTATGAAAACATTTTGTTTGTCAGCTTGATCTTGCATTTTAAATTTGAGAGAAGTCTAACCTTTATTTGAAGTATAATTAAAATGAATAACAAATTCTTAATCAGGAAACATCTTCTAAAAAATGTCTGTTTCACAATTATTGGCACAATACTTGTTCTTTAGAACTAAATCTAATAGATTACTTGTGTTATCATTTTTGCAAGCTAAGTGCTTTGATTGATAATATTAGAAACTTTCGTGCATAAGCCCAATGCTGCATGGATACAGGCAAAATAGATCATATTTTGAAATATTCATTCTGTTGCTGTTGTATCATTAGACAGAATGTGGGTCCAGCATGTGAAAAGAAACAACTCTCATTATAACTTCATTCATGTCTGACTAACAACAGCAGTAATTAATCAGTCTCCACACGGATAAGTCCTGCGGGTTTTTGAGATAAAGGCTCAGAATTCTGTCCAAGAAAAAGAGAAGCGGGTTGTCGTTTCTTGCCACAGCCCATTCGTTGTTTATTAATCAGAGAAAAATGTTTCACCATGGAAACAAGAAATTCCTAATTCTAGTTATTTGCAAACTGTGCTGTTGTCTCTCACTTATTTATCTGTTTAATACACTGTTGAGAAAAAATACTGTAACTATTTATGTTGCAGACCATCTTTTCCAGAAATACAGTATGGTCAAGAGTGCGTGTGTGTGTGTGTGTGTGGTGCATGTGTGTGTGTGTGTGCGTGTGTGTGTGAGAGAGTGTGTATGTGTGAGTGTGTGTGTTTACACAGCAGCCTTAACAGTTATTTTTCTCCTATCACATGAATCATGGGGCCGCTTGGCAGGGAAGTCACTGTGCAATTATCCTCTTTCTTATCTTCCTGTCTTTCTCATCTGCTTCTCGAATTGCTCCGTGCGGATGGTTGTGAGGCAAAAGATCCCATAACACGCTTATCACAACTGCACATTTTCCTGTATGGAATATCCCACTAATGAATAAAAAAAATAAAAGGTTTTCGGTTGGCACCACGTTTTAAAGACATTTTCTCTTGGAGATGTTTTGGTGATTTAGCGTCTGTCATGGTGTTTCTGAGATGAAGCTGATGAGGTCATGCCAAGCTGAATTTATGGCTCTGGCAGGCGAATCAAAGGGAAAATATTAACGGCTGATGACAGGAAGCCTTCTGCACGTTATCAAGTGTTTTCTCTTTAATATTTTTCTGTTCCTCTTCGGGGGACTGGACACTGGGAAAGCATTTTAAATGCTGATGATTCGGAAAAACAGCACCTACGAGGAGTCTAAACTCTGAACCTGTGACCAGACCTTCATAAAAACAGTGCACAAACACGACGGAATCAAAATACAACACAATAGACTGAACCAAACCATTGTGTTAAAGAGGACTACCAAGAAGAGGTAGCCTATGACCAGGCAACGAATATGTATGTTTTTGCACAGTAACAGTCTTTCGATTCCGTCTCAGATAAGAACCTTAAAATGTGTTTTCTATGAGTGAAATTAAAGTAAAAGCTCAAAAAGTTAAATTCAGACTAACATGTGCAATGTCATTAAAGGGGCAGTTCACCTATAATGTTTTTCATAGTACTTCAGTTTCAGCTAGTGTTAGGGTTAGAGAATTAGGGTCCAGCTAGGGTTAGAGTTAGGGAAACAGTAAGTCTGGGGGTTGAGGCAAGTTTACGGTTGTGTTCAGCAGCTTGAAGAAAGGTTAGGACATGGGTTCGTTTTTGATTTTGGATGAGCCAAAAACGTTCTCTAGTAGCATGGATACCTATGAGCATAAAAAGTACAATAAATGCATATTTATTCAGGGAAAACATTTTTTTTTAATGAGCTCAAACATATTATTTTACATTTGAATTATTGTATTCATGTATTCATATTTACCTTGTTTTTCATCAATTTTAAATGGGTTTCTTCTGTTTACCTTTGGCTTCAATTAGGGTTTAGGGCTCAAATTAGGGTTCAGCTAGGGTTAGGGTTAGTTTTTGGTATACAAAAACTGTCTGGCTTTTTGATTGACCCAGACAGTTTTTCTATACCATGAAGGATATGTTAGATATTTAGTAAAGTATACCTGCTTTATAGAGGCTGGTATAGGGGGATATGATGGTTGTAAGGATAAGTTACTCCAAAGCACCTGGCATGGCAATGTTGTGCCTCCAGTTATGTGTGTACTCATACACACGCACAAACCACAAAATGCTGTCCAAATACTTATGGACTGCACTACAGTAGTAGTAGTAGTAGTAGATAGTCGTAGTAATAGTAGGAGGAGTAGTTGTCGTCATGGTTGTCTTATTAGTAGTAGTAGGCAGAGTAGTAGTAATTTGCCTGAAGAACACCTTTATCCAAGATTGTTTATAAAGCAGACATTTTGCCTGGAAAATGGAATAGAAGCGATACACCTGGGAACTTATGTTTTCAGTCTTTTATTCAATATTACCACTTTATTCAATGGCAGGTGGTTGGGGGATCGGGTCTCAGTGGGTTTCAGTAGGTTTGATTTTTCCGTAGTTTTACAGATCTTGAATAGGTTTTAAGTACACCGTGGTCAGGCCCGCACACAGACAAAACCATGCCATTGGCTGCTCAGTTAGCCTGACAATGCAGTATCATGAGGGTTTAATATGGGGACTGCTCATTGGCTGTTCACCCCGTAGACAGTTTCATCTCTGACATCACAATCACAACAACAATTCAAACAAAAGCATAAAGAAATTGGGGTCAAAGTCCTCCACATCAGCAGTCATGTTGCTGTGTGTCTGATTTAGTTGGACAAATCCTTTGTTGACTCACTACATGTATATATGTTGCTAGTTTTATGGAACGGTGGGTCAGCACAGAGATAGCTACTTTTGGGCCGTAGATTGTTTCCAGGACTAAAGGCACTACATGCTGACTCACTGCCCCGGGCAATGCAGCTTTCTGTGGGAACTGCCAGATTCCTTTGCAGGAGGATGAGATTACTTTCCAGTGCAGAATCTCAAAGGTGATCCATGACCAAAGAGACAAGACACCACTAATGTTAAAGATGAATGGCCACGAAGAATCAGTTTTTGAAACGACTGGTATGTATGATGACAGTTAAGACTTGAAACAAGGACTTTATGCTGTTTGCTCCAAATTCACATGACAACCTGGTGAAAGGTGGTTTCAAATCGATTACGACATTGATTCAAGAACACAAAAGTGCAAATGTGATACAGCCCACATCTTAAACATTAAAAACCCATTTTAAACTCCAGGAACAGAAGACCTATTGTTTATACCCCTAAAACAATATGCTTTCCATCTACTGAAAGTTTAGAAAATGTGGAACTTTTCAGAAATATGCCATACCTAGCTTTACCATGATTGGGTTATGTGCCCTGACTGTAATAACAACACATTTATCAGATTTTCTTTTGGATACCGTTACCCAGACAGAATCTGGCCAAACCCACAAAATGGTGTTTCAGTAACGCTATGAGCCTTACGTAACATTCTTATTCTTTTCATATACTTGTATTTAACAGACTCAGAAACAATATTCAGCACAGTATTCAAAACTACTGTACACTTGAGAGGTTACTCTTGGTTATTATTTAATGCTTCAAATCATTTAACATAATTCTGTGTACAGAATTTTTAACTGCTTTGAAATAGAGATTCCATCGGTGAAGACAAGCATGCTGTGTATCATATTAGCGACTCATCATACTTTTATTTATTCAATGCTAGAGTGTTTTATTTATTTATTTATTTATTTTTGTGTGTGTGCGTGTATGCATGTATGTATTGCTAATTCTGTAAAGACTGCATGCAGATTCACGATTCACTCCATCGGCATAGTTGGGGGGGCGGGCAGTGGTGGGGTTGGGGATATGCAGATTATAGCGAGCCAGACCTCACAACTCGAAGTGCCGGTGAACCTCCCTGTTTCGTGGATGTCAGATAAAACCTTTTCCCTCTGGTTGAACCCTCCGTAGACGTGAAATGGGTCACTCCACAGAGAGCGCGCGAGTCCACTGACAGGCATCATACACCCCAATGCATCACTCTCCTCTGTAACAGTGTCAGTCCTCTGGAGTTTCGCTGAAGGGAAAGTATCCCTGTTAAGAGGAGGAGAGCGAAAAAGAGAAAAAAGATATTTAATACTGTGGAAGCTCACTCACGTGAAAGACTATCTGATCAGGTTGCATGCATTCCCGTCTCAGAAAACCCTCAGAAAAGCTACTAGTCAACAGAGCAATGTTGCTATTGTGTACAATAGTACCTTAGAGGCATCATGCTAAGCTAACCCTCGACCAGACACCGGTTCATCAAAGGATTATCTTGGGCATAGCTAAAGACAGGAAGCTCGAACGCATGTGTCTTTTTCGGACGTGCAGAGCAATCAGTGTACCTGGGAAAAACCTCCACCTCCTTGAACAAAGGGAAATCACCAGCTATGTTTTCACTGGCATGAGTTTGTATGTAACTTTACAGTACTAGTTAACATTTTTAATGTGGTTAATGTAAACGAACATTGTCACCATTAAAAATTAAAAAAAATTACTCAATTTATGAAAATGATCTATGACCTATGCTTACAGTTTGGAAAATAAGAGAAAAGCATAAGTGGTACACATGTGCATTATGGCTAATAGAACAAGTTCATATGTGCACAAAATGTATGCCACACCACTCAGCATAAAATTAACCATTATGTGTGGGCAATTAATTCATTTGGTGCTGACAAAATGCGTGGGCCTTGCTTTGATCATATGATATAGACTCTTTCTGAGAAACAGTCATTTGATAACGCCTATGCTTTAGGTCATATGTCACTTTTTCTGAGAAACAGTCATTTGAAAACAAGTATGTTTTAGATCATATGATATCACTTTTTCTGAGAAACAGTAGTTTGAAAACATCTATCTGGCTTGCACACAAGTTAAAGGAATAGATTGTTGCACTTCAAGGTAATGTTGTCGCAGGATTCTAATTAAAACATCGGCACTGGATCTGTGAGGATTCAGCAATAAATTTTGCCCCAGCCTAGCCCTCAGGAAGAGGAACTCAGCTTCTGGAATGTCCACACCCAACCTTCAAATAATCTGTCCAACCGCAGAACAAAAGGAGATAATCTTGCAGGAGTATATTTCTCTGGTCTTTCAATCACATGACCAGTGAAGTGCATAAATCTCACCAGGCATTAAGCAGAGGAGACGGAGCCCACGCTGAGAGGCTATGGCTATCAAACTGTGGGGAGCACTGCAGCTTCCTCCCTGCTTTCTAGAGCGTCTGCCCAAATATTACATTTCTTGGACGATAAATCTATCCAGAGGTACCTCCAGAATGTGATAAACATGGGACCATTAAAAATAAGGAGCATTTTTTGGCATGGCCACACAGGCAGCCGGCAGGAAAATGACCATCTTCAGGAGTTATAAATAATTCAAGTGCAGAGGCGCAGAGGGGAGATTTCAGGAAGAAAGGTCTTTTGAAAGATGTATTTGGAAGTAAAATTGCATCCCTTTCTGTGATGTGTGCCAAGGACTCTCTGTGGTCGACCAGGCAGATTCAACTCTCTCCTTTTCATGCTAAGCATGCTTTTTTTCTGTCAGATGGTGCTCCTAAAAAAATGTGCTTTACTGTTATCTATAATTTTTTAAACAGCTCAAGTAGCTCATAAAAGTTATGATTTTAAATTCCTCTTTTTCGAATGTTAAGGATTTATACAGTTGGAATTAAAGCATTTGGGGGAGAAAAGCACAATGAAGTGTGTAAAATTTTAAAACAATTTTTCCAAGACATCCATCCAGCTATATTAAATGATAGCACTAACTTACTGACTATCTACACAGTATATGCAGTCACCATCACACACCTAGGTCATATAATTAAACAAAAATGTCTACATTTTTCATGAATATATGTATGTGCAAACTAAAACGTGGCAAGATTTTCACTGTTGTGATTCACATTTTCTTTTTCATTTTATGTGCGAGCTACTTGACGTTAGCTAGGTTCTCAGGCTAGTAAGCCAAAGTTAGAAAATTCATACCTTGTCAGGACTGTATACATCTTGGTTACGCTCTTGGCCTACTTCCATCCCATCGCCACTTGTTCAGAATTCCATGATTGGCACCATCATATTTGATAAATAAATCGATAAATAAATCAATCAATAAAAATGGGTCGTGCATGTGCCTGCAGGTGGCAGATCTACTGATTGGGCTTTGACAGGCCCACTACTGTACCTCCATTTCCTGGGTAAACGGTTCAGCACAGAGAGGAGAGAGAGAGGGGGGGATGGCCGTGGGAGGGCGACGCTGGCAGAGGAGAGGCCGATGGCTGAAAGAGCAGTCGCTGGTCATTGCCTCGCATCTGATCCAGCTCCCACGGCCCCTCTCATATTAACTGTGAGGGACAAACGAAAGCCCTCCGGACCCCAGCCCGGGTCAGCTTCCTGTTTACTCTCTCACCTCCAGCAGACCTGACAGCATCACTGCCTGCCTCAGAAACCCCCCCTCAGAGGCCGGTTTGTCAGCTCATTACATTCTGTTCAGAACCAGCTCCCAGGAGAAACATGCTCCCACCATCCTTCTCAATTGGAACTGGTCAGAAAGTTACACTTTCCATACAAGGACAAAATACATTTTTT
Source organism: Anguilla rostrata (assembly GCF_018555375.3). Classification (NCBI taxonomy): domain Eukaryota; kingdom Metazoa; phylum Chordata; class Actinopteri; order Anguilliformes; family Anguillidae; genus Anguilla; species Anguilla rostrata. The sequence continues at coordinate 26,600,523 of NC_057950.1, read as the reverse complement.
TTCCTTCAGCCCAGCTGGAACAATGTCAGTTTTAATCCAAGAGGTCAAATTCACTTCCATAACATTTTCACACTACTTTTTTTTAATGTTTATTTGATTATGTGACATCACGCTGCAGGGCTCTGATTCCAGCCTCGAAAACCAGAGGCCTCTTTTCCCTCAGTCACGCTAGTAAAATTCCACCCAGCCGGTCACTTGACTGGGAGACATAAACACGCGTTGCGCAGAAGGGCGTCTGCTGGGAGAATGAGCGACGTGACGTAATTGGTTTAATGGAGGGGCGAGGCTGGCACGGGGACAGGCCTGCCGATCGGCGCTGGTGCGGGCCGCTGGCGTGTGGGGTCCGCTCCAGACAGAGCAAGGCCGATGATGAGGGGGTTGGGAGCTGACGCAGACGAGGCCGCCGCGCGGACAGGTGTGGGCGGGCGGGCGCTTCTGCAGACAGCCTTGCCCTGGTGACGATAACAGCCCAGCGCTGTGCTCCACGGTGAGAAGAACAGGGGAGCAGAACGTCACCTGGGTAACGCTGGGAACTGGGACAGAGACGCGCTGTGTGTGGCGGGCGGTGACTGAGGGAGCGGGAGGATCTAAGCGCTAGGCTAGCAGCGGCCATTCCATCACTCTGTGAGGAAGCCAGGGGCTGGACCTCCAGTGCCACCCTGTGCACACCAGCATGGTAAAAAACAATTAAGAGCCTAATCAAACTGGGGAAGGACTGTTTAAACTGCTGCTGGAGGCTAGCAACTGCACTGCACTAACCCCCTCCCATAGCAACTGACCCACACACTGCACTAACCCCCTCCCATAGCAACTGACCCACACACTGCACTAACCCCCTCCCATAGCAACTGACCCACACACTGCACTAACCCCCTCCCATAGCAACTGACCCACACACTGCACTAACCCCCTCCCATAGCAACTGACCCACACACTGCACTAACCCCTCCCTATAGCAACTGACCCACACACTGCACTAACCCCCTCCCATAGCAACTGACCCACACACTGCACTAACCCCCTCCCATAGCAACTGACCCACACACTGCACTAACCCTCTCTATAGCAAATGACCCACACACTGCACTAACCCCCTCCCATAGCTACTAATCCCCTCTCATAGCAACTGACACTGTACTAACTCTCCTCTCATAGCAACTGACCGAAAAACTGTACTAACCTCCTCCCATAGCAACTGACCCATTCTGTACTAATCCCCTCGCATAGCAACTGACACTGTACTAATCCCCTCTCATAGCAACTGACCCACACACTGAACTAATCCCCTCACATAACAACTGAACCAGCCACTGTATTAATCCCTCCCACAGCAACTGACCCACACACTGAACTAATCCCCTCACATAACAACTGAACCAGCCACTGTATTAATCCCTCCCACAGCAACTGACCCACACACTACACTATCCCTCTCCCATAGCAACTGACCCACCCACTGCACTAACCCCCTCCCATAGCAACTGACCCACACACTATACTAAAGAAGGGGAACAAACACAATCCCTTTTCAAGGCACTTCGATCACCCCCTCCCCCCCCCCCCCCAAAAAACATTTTTTTGGTGGGGTTTTTTTTCCTTAAATACCTTTTAAAATCTGCAGTGCTATTCTTATACTAAGCAAGCATGGACAACAAGCATATCTGTAAAACATAAAATAAGTCACCTGGGGTTAGTAGGTCATAAAACACAATGTTTCAAAAAATTCTTTTAATTAGAAGGCAAGAAAACAACTGTGTCGAAAATGACACACCCAGCAGAAAGCAATTTTCATACAGAAAATTACAGCATGCGAAAGCTGTAAGTAGTTTATTACTCCAACGGAATGCTTTTTTCATCAGAGCGGTTATTGTTTAATATATTGTTCCGCGCTCATAATCTCATCATGAGAGGTAATCACTGCGCATTTAAGATGTAATTGGTGGTGCTTATTTTTTGTTGTTGTTGATTTATAGAAGGCCCCATGCCTGCTGATCAACCAGCACTTCAGCGTATGGTAAGCACAGTCACAAATAGCAAACTGCCAGCCAGGAAAATCCTTCAAATGTATGAAGCTGGGACACATTTCCCAGTCAGAGCAAAATATAAAATAGACCTTTTGATGTTGTAATCAATTGCATATTCCTCAGACTAATAAGAAAGTAATTGTCCTAAATACGCATTCAATTTCTGGCTAAAATTAATAGTCCATAAGTAAGATGGTTATAAGGAAAGCCAACGCAGCTATAGCTACAGCTACCACTGTGCATCACTCCCAGAATTCCACACATAACGGCACCCCCAAATCCATCCACGATGTCCCCACTGGAATGCTGAACTGTATCAAATCAAAGTATGCACACGCACACACACACACACACACATACAGGCATGCACACACACGCACGCACGCACACACACATATGCATGTGTACTCCGGCACACATACACACACGCACACACACATACACACACACACACACAAACACAGAGCGAGAAAGAGAGAGAGAGAGAGAGAGAGAGAGAGAATGATAATTGCGTTGGCTGGCTGTTTGCGAGTTTCCACTGAAGCCGCTCTGCAGTGGATGGGAGTGGAGGACAGGCAGACCGCTGTCTCCGCGGGGAGAGCGCTCTGGTGCCAGGGCGCAGCCGAGGCGGGCGACGCGCATCGCGGCGAGCGCGCCAGACAGACAAGCGGCCACAGGAATGAGCCCCGGCAACCCCTTGCCCCGGCCCAGTGACATTGTGTCTGCGCGTTTGTTCTGCTCGCTCTGTGATCTACAAAGGGCCTGATCTGACAGCCACGGCGCAGTGTTTTATGGGCCGCGATTAGCTAGCGTGGTGGGGGAATGCTCTCTGCGCGAGTCAGGCTGGCTCTGCTCATCCCTGTTTGTGATTTCCCCCGATGCTGGATCCCCAGCTCACAACGGACGCAGGAATTAAAACGATGCTTTTATTTCACTTAAAACACGACTAAGTCGGCTGACGCAACGTTGCAAGTCTGTCTACCAGAACCCTCAGCCTGAAGGTTCAGTTTTTTTATTTTATTTTGGACGATGTCAACTGACAATGTCTTGTACATTCAACAGACAAAGGCGGGTACCTCAGGGACACAAATCTTCAGGGTTTGAATCCCGTGTGGGACTCAGTGAAAGAGGGTTTACCTGGGTGTGGTTGCGTTGGGACAGCTGCCGAGCCTGGTTGTGTAAATGTCCCAGCTCTACGTTGCATGAAATAAACTTGTATTTTTGCAGCAAGCTCCCATTTTGATGACGGGAAGTTAATGACCTGTTCATTACATAGTCCCAATATTACTGAAGCTTGGAGAGCCCAGCCCAGCCCAGACATGGTACACGTCCAGTCCTGCAAACGTTTTGGACCCGAACAGAGAGACCAAAGAGTCGTTCCGCTGCTCCGCCTAGTCTGCAGCTGGTCCACCCGGCTACGCTCTGGAAACCATGTTCAGGATCCTGGACTTCCCCCACCTTCGAGTCAAAGGGGAAGGACTGAACGAGATCCAACGGTTTCTGGTGCGCGGGCCCAGGAAAGACCGCCGTGGAACCGTTTTTACGCCTCTGAGGTAAGGGGTTACGTCAGCCGGCGCAACGTAGCGCAGCCTGACTGCTCAGGGTGGCGTGATGTCGGGCATGTCAGTCTCGGTTTGAGCGATGGCGACTGAACTCAGAGAGGCCGCAGCGATGCAGTGATGCAGACAGAGAGGGCTGCAGCGATGCAGTCAGAGAGGGGCGCAGCGATGCAGTGATGCAGTCAGAGAGGGCCGCAGCGATGCAGTCAGAGAGGGCTGCAGTCAGAGAGGGCCGCAGCGATGCAGTCAGAGGGGCCGCAGCGATGCAGTCAGAGAGGGCTGCAGTCAGAGAGGGCGCAGCGATGCAGTCAGAGAGGGCGCAGCGATGCAGTCAGAGAGGGCCGCAGCGATGCAGTCAGAGAGGGCACAGCGATGCAGTGATGCAGTCAGAGAGGGCGCAGCGATGCAGTCAGAGGGGCTGCAGCGATGCAGTCAGAGGGGCCGCAGCGATGCAGTCAGAGAGGGCCGCAGCGATGCAGCGATGCAGTCAGAGGGGCTGCAGTGATGCAGTCAGAGAGGGCCGCAGCGATGCAGTCAGAGAGGGCGCAGCGATGCAGTCAGAGAGGGCTGCAGCGATGCAGTCAGAGAGGGCCGCAGCGATGCAGTGATGCAGTCAGAGAGGGCGCAGCGATGCAGTCAGAGAGGGCCGCAGTCAGAGAGGTCGCAGCGATGCAGTCAGAGAGGGGCGCAGCGATGCAGTCAGAGAGGGCGCAGCGATGCAGTCAGAGAGGGCCGCAGCGATGCAGTCAGAGAAGTAAATGCAAAGTAAATTTAATGTTTAATTAATGTATTGATACATCATTAATTCATGTTAACAACTACATTACAATAAGGTCATGAATTGACATAAAATAAAGTGTTACCTTTTTTTTATAATTCACATTCTCAGACAGCAAGATTCCTTTTTCCACATTTTTTGAGCCGGTAAAAGACAACACCACAGTGCGTCAAAAAAAACAGCCGCTTCCATGCAGAGCTGCAGTACCCAGAAAGGCTGGGCTTTACCTCAGCTGCACCCTGCGGCTGCAGACTGTGGACCGAGTTGCCACTGCCTCGTGACATCACGGCTTTTACTCCAAACATCAGAATCAGGAGGAAGACCGGGAGCCAGTCACCCAAACCCCTCTTTATAGCGTTATATTTCTTCATTGGAAGATTGATTAATGATAGACTGAGTGTGTGTGTGTAAGTATGTATGTGTGTGCGTGTGGGTGTATACGTGTGTGTGTGTGTGTGTGCGTGTGTGCGTGTGTGTGCATGCGTGTGTGAGTGCGTGTGTGTGCGTGTGTGAGAGAGAGAGAGAGAGAGAGAGAGAGAGAGAGAGGGCGGGAGAGGGAGAAGGAGAAGGGAATTATTCTGGCTCTGACATTAGCTCTGACATTATATCCTTAATAAAATAAATCTGAGCTTCAAGTCAAACAATGGCATTATGGCTCAAAACAAACCCCGGCATGTATCGCTGGTCAAAAAACAGGAATCAGCTGTGCAAATAACACTCGACCGCCAAAGACACTTTAACGTTGAAATAACAACGGAGGCAGCGCAAACTACCCAGCATTCCACCTTCCTTGCTGGCCGTCCTGTCTCTCCGTTCCGCCGACTTCTTTCTGGGGTCCCGTTTAGAGGGCGGCCTTGGACGAGACAGGTTCCCGGCCTGGGACGTGTCACCTCTCATTCCACCTTCCTTGCTGGCCGTCCTGTCTCTCCGTTCCGCCGACTTCTTTCTGGGGTCCCGTTTAGAGGGCGGCCTTGGACGAGACAGGTTCCCGGCCTGGGACGTGTCACCTCTCAGCACCCCTGTCGGGGGCCGGGACGGCCCGATCGGCGCGCCCCTCTGTTCAGCATCACCGCACGGGGGCGGGGCTTCCTTACAGGGGTGACGGGGGTCACGGCGTTATCGGGGGCCAGGTCTGCTAAGTGCAGAGTCTCAGCTGTTAAAATGGCCGCTCGCAGATAGACGAGCCCGGACTGGCGTTGCTCTGCGCCGCAGAGTATCAGTTCAGATCATTGATCCCTTTGATGGGCTAAAACAGGAAATGCACACAGCAGGCTGCCTGCATTACCCATTTTAAAAAACACCCTATATAGGGCTGTGACTCCCATATGACTCCTCCTCAGCTCTGTGAGTGGGCTGGGGCCAGCAGACGGAGACTTTCAAAAGTCTTCGCTTTCAGGACAAGTGCAAATGCAACATTTCGTCACTGTCTGGAGAAAACCATGTACCTGCCAAGAAGCTTATCTTTCAGAAAGTGAAAAAACATTCCGATTTCATTGTCAATCAACAAATTTCTGCGGAATTTTACAATCTGGCTACATTTTGTGCGAGACGTTGAGCATAAGTCTCCATAAAATCACAACTCTGTCAAAAAAAGTAGTTAAATTTGCGTTGCATGTCTAGCGCACAGTACTGTGACGATTCTGTGGAGATACATGGCTTTTGCCCGACAGCAACGATTTGCTTTGAGGAACATTGTACAGCTTAGCACTGTGATGAGAGACAAAGCCAAGCCTGTCCCCGCAGTCTGGGCCCTATAGCGGAGGGGTGAGCATCGGCGACGTAATCTGCGGTTTATGACTACGGTTCATGGTCCACTATGATGGGCTGCAACTGGTCTCATCCACCCAGAGGTAGACCGGCTTAAAGCTCCTCAGAGTTCCCCGGGCTTCCACTGCATTAGCACAGAGATCAAAGCCTTGTAAAATATTTTTTCCAGGGGTTTCAAGTGCACTCTGCAATAAAAAGTATTTTGGATTTGAATGATTAAAATGCAATAAATCAGAAGCAGATTGCAGTGTCGAAGAACCTTGACAGGTATTTAAGATTCCACCAGACGGCCAGGGTAAAGAGGACATAATAAAAAGAAAAGTTAGTCCGTCTGACTGCAGCATCGGCCTGTCTCGCTAGGGTTAGCTCGCGCCGCGCGGCTCGGAACATCTGCTTTTTTCTTCGCATGCCCCCTGTTGAACGCTGCCTCCTTTGTTTGTTACCTTTCTGGGACACGATAGCATAATTACACGCAAACTATGTTTCCACAGGGCAGGGAACGAAGCCTACATTGCAATCCACCCTTTGATCGAACAAGCCCAAGCTTTGGAGGCTTTCCGAAAAAGCGAAGCATACTTTCTTTTTCTCCGCTCCCCACCCACACAAGGCAGATCCTTGTCGGGAAAACCTATTTTCCCCTACGCCGTGCCTCTGCAAAGCAGCCCCGATTCGCCTCAGAGGAGGAGGTAACAGAGGGCGCGGGGCTAACGCAGCAGAAGGCGGGGTCAGGAAAGAGAGGTCTGGATCACTGCCGCACACAGGTGAGATGCAGGGAATCTGTGTGGGAATTCTGCAGCATTTGGTGCGAAATAAATAACTCCTGCGCACTTTCACGGTGCTATAATAGAGCACGGTCCCCCTGAGACCCAGGTACAGAGCAGGGAAAGAGTCGAGCGCGGTCGGACTGAGTAGCCCAAACGCTAGATCCCCAATGCATTGTGGGAAGGTGGCATGCCGGGTTGGTCAGACGTCTTTTGCCACCTCATAATCTGCATCTGCGCCTTCCGTGAAAGGGTTTATGGGATTTTTACCTACTTAACTGAACCTGTGACATCGCATGTCAGACTGTTCTAGGAACCTACATGATTCTCCAGTAATGCAGTAATTGTAAGTGACCTAATACTATTCATTATTTTGCCTCGTTTGTACGTTAAGGGTGAGCCATAGAAGTGCTATCGCTTTACATAATGCAGTCTGGGAGGTGGGGCGCTCCCGTTCTCTCACCAGCAGTCCCAGGTCTTCGCCCACAATAGGGCTGCGACCCACTCACCCGCAGCACCGTTTGCTTTTGTTTGCTGGGTCCCGTGACTCTGCGAAGCTTCGGTCGTCAAAGCGACGGGGGCTCCGCGGCTCTGCGTGTCACTCACCACGGCTCGCGAAACCCGACCCGCCCCCGGGGGCCGCAGGGGCCACGCGGGTTACGACCCGCGCCCGTCCCAGGAGCCTCGTCTCTCTCGTCCCGGAGCGGGATTCCCCGCTCTCCCGTTACGCAAAAGAGCTCCTCCGAGCGCTTCCCATGAGCCGGAGCGCTCGCCCTCCAACGAGAGCGCCGCTGGGATTAATCAAGCAGCAAACACCGCCGCTGAAGTGAAGGCCGCTAACCCGCTAACTTTCGCCCTCTGTCCACGGCTCACCTCCCTGGGAGGGCTCTCCGATAGTGGGCTGCAGGTCCATCTGGGGTTTTTCCCTAAAAACTCTTTGAAATTCGGAGTGTTGGAAAGTAATGCTAAGGATGATGTCTTCAGTAGCACGAGGCCCTGAACCTCGATGCCAATTTAAGCCATGCGATGATGCGAACCACCTCCACATTTCCACATCCCCACCTTATTTTCTCTTTCTCTCCTACTCCCCATCTTTCTTTTCCTCTCACTCAGTCTCTTCTTTTTTGTCCTCTCCTCTTCCATCATCTCTTCTATACTCATTTTCATCTTCCTCCATCTCTTCCTCCTGGTCTCCTTCTAACTCTCCCTTTTCCCCCTCCCGCTACCTCACATCCCCACCCCACCCCCCACCCTTCAGTAGGGACTCTCAAGATGGCGTCATAAGAGCATACAAGCAGTAAAACGGCAAAAACAAAATAACAGTCTCTCGTGAAAAAGGTTTACCGCCTCTTTCCCACTCCTAAAATAACTGTTTATGTGAAAACTCCACGGCCTTAAATGGTGTTTTATTGATGGGCGAAATAAGCCTTGCAATGCCGCAACTGCCTCGTGACCAGAATGACGTCTTGCGTTAGCTTTCCATCGTCAGCAAGGCAGAACTGGAAAACACCCATGGTCACCGAATCTCTCTGTAACTGTTTCTCAGAGTTTTCAAACACTAATCGAACAATTTTGTCCTAGCCTAACTTTCTTCAAATAAATTCCGTCTCAAATTTAATTACAGTGAGAATGACGTGGTTAATCACAAATGAATGGTCTGAAACACCATCTTGAAAAAAAACCAGCCCCATGTCATCCTCCATTTTCCTGATCGTATCACCGTATGGAGGTGGTGCAGTGAATATTACTGTTGTCTCTTAGCAAAGAAGGTACCGAGTTTGAATCCTGACCAAGGGCCTAGCATGCGCTCTTCCTGTCCACGTTGGTTTCTGCTGGGTGCTCTGGTTTCCTCCCACAAGGACAAGCAGTAGGCTAACTGGAGACTCCAAACTGTATGTGAGTGAATGGTGTGTGGGTCTTGCGATGGATAGGCAACTTGTTCAGAGTGTATTCCAGCCTCTCACCCACTGCATGCTGGGACAGGCTCACCCCCCACCCACACACATACCTATATTCTACACAATATTTACCACTGTTGGGGAAACTACTCGGAAAGTGTAGTTGTACAAACTACCAATTACTTCACGCTGAAAGTAGTTGAACTACAGCCAAGCTACCCAAAAGAGAAATGTAGCTTGCAAAACTGCAAGTATTCAAAACCTGTAGTTGAAACTTAATGGTTTGCATTTTTGGCAAAGCTCACGTGTGAAAAGATTTTATTTTTTCTGTTGAGTTCATACAGATTATTTGCTTAAATAGGGCCACGGCTGTTCCCCAGACCTGATGGGCATGTGAGCAATACCCTCATTTTGCACACAGGGAGAACCACAGTACAGCTCAGTGGGGAGAACCAGCCATGTGTGGCAGTTGGCGGTTGGCAAATATAGTGAAGCGGAGTAATTCTCACTAACCAGGATTTGTTTAAAGGGGTTTTGAAAAAAAAAAATATATATAAAGGCCAAAAGTAGTTGGTAGTTTCAACTAATGACAAATAATTAAGGAATACAACTGCTACACAAATTTGAATGTAGTTGAACTACCAACATACTGTTGCAAAATGTAATTAATCTAGTTTAACTTCTCCCCAAAACTGATATTTACTGACACTCTACACAAATCAAAAAAGTATATCAGGAGTGAAACAAATCAGACATCGATCATAAACCATTACTCATTTTGCCTTTCGGATTCCAGAAGTATTTCAGTCACGTAAACACTGAAAGTGACATTCCCTTGTCTGTCAGTAACTGAAGGAGGTGCCTGGCAGAACAGTTTTGCAGGACACACCTCCCCCTTTCAACACAATTAAGTGCAGTCGTGAAAACACAGAGGCCTTCATGTCAAAACACAGGTTGCACGCACATCTCTGTCATACTCAACAGTGACAACACTAAAACTGAACTGAATAACAGTTATGGCTGGTATTATGTGTCAGATTTGATTACAGTCATGCAGTGGAATATCTTATCTGTGGTGGTGTCTTAGCATCTTGTTAATATCATGTGCTCTTAATGTTGGCATGAGTTTATAGCAAAATCTCTCTTTTCCTCTTCAGAGTTTTATTGTCTTTTAGCCCTGGTCTGTTTAGTCCAGAAGAAAATTTAACCCAATTAATGCTGTGAGACCATTTTATAATGATCTACACCGGGAGCATCTTCAAAGTTATCTCTGATATCTAATCTAAGTGGCATGGCTTGTGGGGAATGTAGTTTCAGGCCTTATTGCTTTGTATTTGTGTGACTAAAGGATTAAAGATCAAAGTGTGATTATTAGCATCCCACTTCAGACCCACAGTTTGAGTTTCTAAATCAGTAAAACAAACAAGAATGTTTGCTAAAGAGTTCTGGGTACAGTTCATTTTTACATAAACTATGACCATGGTAAAATTAAAACACTGTCAAAGGTCAAGAGTGAATTCATACAGTAAGTCAGTCTGTAAATACTTATAGCAGAAAGTAGCCATATTATTATTATTATTGTTGTTGTTGTTATTATTATTATTATTATTATTATTAAGGATTATTTAAAAAATCCTTCTGTGTTCAAAAAACTGGACATTTCATATAATTAATTTACTTTCTGGTTCCAGCATTGTGAAAGCTTTCTCTGCTATTGAGAAAGATAGGGCAGGTGACCCAGGTGTGCTGTTGCCACGGCAACATATGGTCGATCATACACTCCCACCTACTATGTGTACACCACAAGGGCAATGAGTGACACACTATTTTTAATGTGAAGGACTGACATTATGACAACAGCAAAAAAGCCATTGAGCTGGCAGCAACAATACTCACGTCCAGCATAAAACAGCAGAACTGGCCCACTGCGTCGTGGGCTAATGGTAAACCCGAACAAAAGCACAACTCTTTGAGTTATTGTGTCTGAAGCTATTGGTTGTGCTCCTCCCTGGAATTTAGTCTGGCCAAGATTTCCGAGGTCTGCTTTTCCTAACCCATAAACATCTGCAACCACTTACAGCGGGAGCTTCATATTAACACTTCATCTGAAGCTGACCTTATACTGGTCTAACTGCAGAGCAAAAGATATAGGAACCTGTGTGTAGCGACACGTTTAACATGCAAGGAAGGTACACGGTAATAAATGTAGAACAGGGCTTTGTGGTTTTTGTAATTAATTGCGCATGTTACCTGAATAATTATCGTTTTCTTCCTCATCCTGACCCTAACTAAACTCAGCCAATCATTTGGACAGAAGCCAAACCCTTTACCACACCCAAACCCTAGATCTACAGTAACCACAATTAAACCATAATCCTTTGTGTAACCACAAAATCTGTGCAGAAATGCCACACTGCATAGCTGTTACACAGTATTTACATGCAGTTACTTACATATTTATTCAAAACATAATAATGTCGCTAAATGTCCGCTTAAAACAAAGCATGAGGGGATATCCTTTCTTTCATAATCAGCGTCTTGGTTTCAAAACGCTGGAAACGTAAGAGAGGTTATGAAAGCAGAGAGCTCTATAGAAATGGAACAGAAGAGAAACCTTAGAAGTCTGAACTTACGACACTCCTTGTCACGATGTCAGATTAATCCACCGTTGCATGTATGATGTATGTGGAGAAGGAGGCCCAGGAGGTTCAAGCAAAGACTGCTCGACTTTACATCTCTGCTCTGTGTGGTCCTGGATACGCAGTGTCGGAGCGTTGAGTTCATTAAAGATGGAAACAATTATCACATTAAACAATGGAAGGTCCCACACCTGCTGCAGCTCTGGACCCAGGAGCAAGCCTGTCAGAAAAGTGGAGATTTCAGCAGCCTCCTCCATTATGGCTGGCCACAGCAGGTTCTGCTCACAAGGGAGGGGAGCTGCAGACTCTCTCTTACTTAATTCTTCAATTCACAATAGATTCACGTTTGAAAATACAATAGTGTATAATAGCTACATATTTGAAAACACAATAGTGAAACAGGGAAAGACTTTAGAAAAAAAATGAAAACGAGTAGATCAAAGGAAATGAATGTGGAACCTGATGATGACTGCACCAATCAGAACATGGGGGGGGGGGGGGGCGCATTTACATCTACCATTAAAAACAGACATCCTTGTCCCATATCTCACTGTCCACATTGTGATCAGATTTCACGTTCCCTCAGGTTATGGAAAGTAGGTTGCGGTACCTTAGTGGGTGGGCGTAGTGACCATTGCTTATATAAACAATGTCGGGCTTTGCACTCCTCTATGCTACTTACAGTATTAATTTTTATGGTGAAAAGACAGAGGCCGTATTAGAAAACCAATGCACTGCAGATGATGACATCACTATGTAGACTATACTGAGTTGATGTGGCAGCCTTTTTGAAGGGCAAAACTGCAAAGAAGGCTGTGGATGTGTGAGAGGAGGCCAGGAGCGGAGGGAACTCATAGCGCTGAATGCTTTCCATGATGGTGATTACCAATCACATTTTCACGAGCCCACGTGCATTTGATTTCATAGGCGATGCTCGGCAACCAGTCCCATCAGGAAGTGACACGCATCCTTGCTTGACTGTCCCCTAACAAATTTCATCAACCAGAAACAAAATGCCATGGGTCTGGTTCAGTATCAGAAACACATTTAATGCATAAAAATGCTGTCTTTTGCATTTCACGTGGTCAGTATGGTGTTAGCCTTTGAAAAACGTGACATTGTGATCTTAGACTTGAACTGGAATTCAGTTGCTCTGGTCTGCCTCAAATCCTCTTGACCTTACTTGACTCGTGATGAGAACAGGCTGAAGCAAGTCCGAGAGAGGTCCGGAGCAAAGGACTTAAAACTGAACAAAGAGAAAAGCAGAATTGGATATAAGGAAATCAAATTCCTTGGACTGAGACCAGATGGGAGCAGAACCGAGACAATTATAAACATGGCAACTCCTGAATGCCGTAGAGACGTCACTTGCTTGGCTAAGTTCATTCCAAATTTGTTCCACCGCTCAGAACCTCCATGAGAACTCAGGATGATGGCATGTGGCAACAGGAGGACAAACACAGTTGAGCAATAACCAAGCTAAACACAATGCCTACAGAAGCCCCTTTGCTCAGGTTCTGTGGTGCTGACCTCCCTATGGTGCATCTAAGAGAGGCAGGCAGTTTGAATCCTAATTTTAAAAACCAGTGGCGTATGTCTCAAATGTGATGACTGTAACTGATAAATGCTATGCACAAATTCAAAAAGAAATACTGTCTATTAAAAAGCTAAAGCAGTTTAATCTGAGCGCAAACCACAAGAAGCCATCACGAAGAAGCCACTGAGCAGTGCTACAGCAAGATTACAGAGACTCCTGATGCACCTGAAAAGTCTGAAGTTAAGGTGAAACACAGACTGGAAAAGAACATGTACATAGCAGATATACATAACTTACCAGATTCAGATGAAACTGAAAAAGAAGCAGAAGCATTAGTGCATATGCTAAATTACCTGCGTCATGGGTCAAGCTATGATAAATCATAAGAGGAAACAACACAGAATGGCTGGCCACAGAGAAGAAATCAAGCTCCCACTCAACGGAACTTCAGAGAAAAGATATCAGCCAGTGAAGAAATCGTCTTCAGAGGAGAATGGATCACCGATCCAGGAAAAGTGAGAAAATACATGTTACATCACATTCATGAAAGCCACTCGGGAATATAAATTTGCACACAATGAGCAATAGATCAACTCTTCTGGCCAGAGATGTCAAAAAAATATTACAGAGATGGTTTATGATGGTTTAAGAGCAACTCATTCAGAAGATTGCAATCCAAGTAGCCACTGCACACAGTATTCGAGACAGACTCATACAGAAGGCTGGTGTAGACTTGAATAGAGTCAATACTAAGTTCATTGAAGTTCGATGGATGAAAATTGACTCTAGAACTACGCAGTGCTTGCTCATCTGAAATCACGATTTGCCAGATATGGAACTCCTGAGGTTCTCATATCTTCTCATATCAGCTTTCATGCCGAAAAAGGATGAGGCAGGTGGCAAAGGCCCTACCTCTCACTTGAGGAATACACAAAATGGATGCCATTTGGAGCATCACCAGCTCAACTACTGATGAGCTGATGTGTGAGAACGACAGTTCCCAGCTACACCGTGACTGCTAAAGCTCCCAACAGTGACAAGCCCAGCGAACACAGCTTTTGGAACAGAGACAGAAAAAAGCAAAAAGAGTACTTTGACCAAGAATCCAGATATCTTCTGGAGCTACAGGCTGTTGACAACAGGGATTTTGGTGGTGAGAATGGTGAGGCTGGGATGGCGGTTGCAATCACAGACCGTGGAGTGCTGGCAGACGCAATGGCGGACCAGGGAGCTTTTGCCCCAGACACGCAAATTACAATTACATTTTGTAGCTTGACTAGTGCGACCCAGGGATGGTTGTGGGTTCATGTATCAACGGCCAATCAATTTTTGTTTCGCAATGGGAGATTGGAAAACAGGAAACGACCCTTTATGCGATTTCAGTTCTTAAAATGATTCATTTGTCATTTGTCCATGAATAATGCAATTATGATACTCCGGTATCACTTCTTATTCAAAAATACATTATTGAGAACACTATTTTATGATCATTTGAACACATTTCCAAAATGCTTGCATGAAATAGGAAGATGTGTGGATGTCTGGTACGTCCACCATAAGCTAAGCGTTTCTCTATCCACTGTCACACTGATTGTTCCATTCAATGTGCACTCCTAAAGCTCAATGTGCAAATATATTGGCTATTAACAACAAAACCATCTATTAATTGAAGACCTGTTCTTACATTAACTTTTTTGAGTTATGTTTTTAAAAACAATGTACCTTTGAATAAAAAGTATAAACAGAATATCACAATTGTATTCGCCCTTGATAAATAATGGGTAAAAAAATTCATGTTGGGGTAGTGTCGTCAGACCTTTTGTCCCAAAGCATTAACTGTGTGTTATGCTGCTTAGTTTTAATTAAAAACTAATTAGACTTTTGGGAGTGCTCTGTGCATTAATTTTTTATTTGTAAAGTGATTCATTTAATATATGTATACACATAGCCTACCACTAACCTTGTTTACATAACTCAAACCTAGTGATAATTTATACAGTAAGTTGGCCAGCGAGTCTGTTTATTCATGCATTCAATTTGATAGGAAGCCTACTGCCATTTGTTCACCTAAGTTCATAGAGTGCATAGCCAGTAGCCAGCACTGACATGAAGGAACCTGGAATCCACGTCAGGTTTCTGCACTGACTGAAATGAAACTGTGCAGAAATAAGATGGACAGAGATACAGACAGAACAGTTGTTTCCGATAGAAAAGGAACAAGGGAAAAAATTGAACATCTCAACACAATGAAGATGACCACATTATGAGTCAGAATGATGTCGCAAATAACATAATCACAAACATGAAAACCAAGAAAAAAAAGGTTGACTGAAATGTCAGTCTTGTAGGGTTCAAAAGTTCACTCTTAAGACTTCAAATGGCAGAGTTGTTACAAAACCACAAATACTTATTGAGGAGCAACTTTCTCAGTTTTAAACTGTTCCAAAAGTACTTCTGTAAGTCTGTTTTCTTACCTCATTGCAGTTTTTAAGGCTGTTTTGTACACCTAGGTTCTACATTAAATAGACATTTATGATGTTGTAATATGCTGACCCCCGTTTGTAACAATGTTCATAATTACTATGTTCATGCTTACTTGAATGGTAAGAAAGGAGGATGTCATGATGTATGTGGATTAAACAAGGCCCAGGAGATTCAAGTAAACAGTGCTTAACTTCGAGGACCTGTTCTGTGTGGTCCTTGAAACAAATCAACGTGAAACATGGCACAGAGAAGGCTGTCTGGGATTTGACTTGCATTTGACTATAACTCAGCTCAACTTTTGAACATTTTTTAAAAATACGGGCGCCATTCCATTTTACAGTAGCACCACCAGCAGTTGTAAACACTCACTTAAAGTGCACCATTACTGCCTGTAGTTCTGCGAAACTTTGTTTTTTCCCCTTTTTGCATACTGCTAGCTGTGTAACTATTTGTTTGCACAGCTTCCATCTGAAAAACGACAGACACACTGCAGACAGTGATACCGCAGAGCTCTCTCGCTGTGCTTTCCGTACGGCGAAGAGGTGGCCAGGGGAAACGTTCGGCCATGTTCCCAGCATAGCCTCGGCCAGCACCAGCACACATCGCATCACTGCGGTCACCGTCGCTGCCCCGCATTTCTTTGCATTTACAAATACTCGGGCTGGACTGCATCATCAACTAGCAATGTGTTTATGCAGACTCACAGACACCAAAAGCAATCCCAACAGATGGCAAAGAGCTCCACCCAAACCCAGTCCTGCCCCAACCCCCCCAGAGCCCAACCATCACTCCATAGTTAACATTTAAAAGAATCTGACGCTGACGGAAAGGAAGAAAGTAATTAAACACAAGAATGAGCCGCATTCTGCAAACACACCCCTTTATAAGTGAATGCTATAGCCCTCTGTCATTGTAATAGAAATGTACTTGGACCAAAGAATTTGGCCCGAGGACAATTTTTTTTTCCAGTTGCATTGTTTCTGTTTGATGGACTGCTGAGAAATGAGCATGATCCCGCTACTGACAATGACCGCAGTTTGATTTTAATTAAGGGGCATACGTAATTTAGCCTTATAGAGCAGCATGCTCATGTTTTGCTGCCAATGCTGCTTTTTAAAAAGGAAACTTTTTTTTGTTTCTAAGAACGGTCCAAGTAAACAGCTTTCAGAAGGCTGGTTTTGGATCTGCATTCCAAAGTGAAGCTCCAGGGATGATAAGCATACGCGCCGGACCACTAATTCCCATTTACAGGGACAACACAAAAGTAACGACAGGCCGAGATGAAGGAATCACGCTTTCCACTAACAAACAAACAGACCGAAACTTGTTCAGGTGGGCAGAACACTTGGTGGGCAGCAACAGTCCTCAAATTTCAATCAGCTTCTGATCGGCATCTTCCCAAAGGTTACATACGGAAGTCATTTAACCTTAGTTAACCAGTGATAAACCCTGTGCCTGCTTTACTTTCAAGTCCTACTTCCCATCTTGAGTAATGAGGTGTTTCCTCTTGGATGAAAGGTAGGAACATGGTAAGAAGAAGCAAATGCCAACAAAATATTTTATATTAAAACTGTACTGCTCCGTTTGGAGATGGAAGATACTACAATACAGTGGCCTCCAAATTTATTAGCCATGATAAAGATCAGCAACAAAGGCTGTATAAATTTTAAAAAGATGGGTAATGAGGTGTATTGTACACGGAAAAAAGGTTCTATTCTATTCTAATAGAATCGCTCAGAGATATACAAGTAATACTAAATAATAATTATTTTTTTCCCTAAAAGATAGGTGTTCCCTCCTCTTTCACTGAATTGCAGTATTTAATGACTAAAAATGTTCACCACCAGAATACAGAAGTCAGGTACACTAATACCAGCTTATGCATATAACTGGCCATTCCAAATTGGGAGAATAAAGGAAACAAAGTTTTATCAGAAAAATATAGAAAGGCAACAGTAACTCAAATAATCACTTGTTGCAACCAAGGTATGCAGAAGAGCATCTCTGAATGCACAACATGTCGAACCTTGAAGCAGATGGGCTACAGCAGCAGAAGACCACACCCGGTACTAGCAAGTACCTAATGAAGTGGCCAGTGAGTGTATGCCTTCTCTTATAAGTCTGCTGTTCTTCAGATCACTGCTGATTCAGAGCAAATGCAGTTTGTTTGCTTGAATCCTATACATTTGCTCTATGTGAACGTGTCACCAGCACTAAGACCAATGAGGTGATCACTGACTGGTAATCCCCGACAACCGGACTGCCTTTGCAAACATTTCAGGAAATGTACGGTATTTTGTGCCACAAATCACCGTGCCAGACAGGGTCTTGGCTGCTTTTAGAGTCTTAATTTTTATTTATTGGCCTGTTGATTTGAGTGTTTCATGAAGATGACAGATGGAGATAAGATTCTGAAGATCTATGCCATTAGTGTTGGACCGGGTTCCTGAAAATTCAGGGTCTAAAATGCATTAAACTGATTTAGCTGTAAATAATGACCAGAGAATGAGAAATTTCCAGAGAAAAGCTAATTATATACGTATACGCATGAGAGTGAAAAAAGCAGATTTAGAGCTACACTATTGGTAAGCTGGCTTGAACACACCCTGGACAGGTCGCCAATCCATCACAGGGCCCACACACCATTCACTCACTGAGATATGGTACTATGAGATACTCATCTCTCACACATGTGGTGTGCTATGAGCAACGCAAATTTGGTTTACTTTAAAAATAAAGTTCTAAAGAGGCTTTGTGAATCCTGACGGGCATTTGGAAACAATCAACAAAATGTCACAGGAAAAAAAAAACGCTTCATCATTTGCTGTAAGACATTTTGACTCTTGGCCAGCATAAGTATATTTTCTTTGGTGCTCATAGCGTCTTTCATTTGACACTGGGATTAATTTTCCTTGTAAGTCGTGTGAAAGTCCTTTGAAGCTAGAATTAAGATTTGTTCGGTGGAATGCTGATTCACACATTTTGGTGCCAAACTTAACCTCTCCAGCACAGAATCTGTTGGGTATGAAACAAAATTAAAGTCTGATTTCTGTTTATGTCTGGTGTTATATACAGTAAACTGGGCTGTTGACTTTGGAATGTTGCCAAAAACTACAGTTCCTGCAGACACCAGCGTGCATTCTGGGGTGTCAATCATGTTCTTCTCGGCATCCATTCAACAAGGTGCTGGAAACCATGCTAGACAGCATCGTGCAGTTCCTGCAGGTTTTTCGCTCACACAGTGAATGCTGCAAACCTCCGGTTCCACCTCACCTCAAAGGTGCTCTATTGGATTGAGATATGAGGACTGTGCAGGCCACCTTCCTGGAACCATTGAGATGATGCATTGTAACATGGCACATTATCCTGCAAGAAGTGTCCATTTGAATAAGGTAGACTGTGGCCACAAAGGGATGCACATGGTCAGCAAGAATGCTTAGGTATGCTGTAGCTTTCAAAGGATGCTTAGTTCATATTAAGAGGCCTAATGTGTGCCAAGAAAACATTCCCCACACCATTACATCACCAGCAGCAGCAATCTGCCCCATTGACACAAGGCAGGACGGGTCCATGGATTCATGCTGTTTATGCCAAATTCTGACCCTAAAATCTACATGTCGCAGCAGAAATTGAGCTTCATCCGACTGGGCAACATATTTCCAATCTTCAGTCACTCAGTCTTGGTGATCATGTGCCCACTGTAGCCTCATCTTCCTGTTCTTAGCTGACAGGAGTGGAACCAGACGTGGTCTTCTGCTGCTGTAGCCCATCTGCTTCGAGTTTTGATTTGTTGGGTGTTCAGAGATGCGCTCCACTCTTGTAAACTGCTGTTATTTGAGCATTTGTGGCATTTCTGTTAGCTTGAAGGAGTCTGCCCATTCTCCTCTGACTTCTCTCATTAACAAAATGTTTTGCCCACAGCACTGCTGCTCACTGGACATTTCTTTGTTTATTGCATCGTTCCCTGTAAACTCTAGAGACTGTAATGTGGGAAAATCCCTGGAGGGAAGCTGTTTCCGAGATGCTGGAACCACCACGTCTGGCACCAAAAATCATACCACGGTCAAAGTCACTTAGATCATGCATCTTGCCCATTCTAGTGTTTGGTCAAACTAAAAACGAACCCTCTTACCATGTCTGCTTGCTTTATATATTGAGTTGCAGCCACATGATTTGCTGTTTGGAGGAGCAGGCTATTTGCGTTTAGAAGCTGGTGTACCTAATGAAGGTACTGAGTTTATATGTATTGTACATACAGCCATGTGGCAACACTTCCCCATGCTAGAGAACAGCCTAAATGCCTTCGCCATGTAATCACAGGAAATGAACCGGTATCCTTGCTTATTAATTCACTTTGTATTTTTTTACTTACAGAACCAGGTACGACAATAGACAACTCTGTCCTTATTTGCATCAATGCAAGGAGGTTGCACAACCAATCAGATGCAAGCGAGATCAATTAGATCCCCCTGATGATTAATTGGGCCATTTGCTTCTCTGTGCTGAGGTAGTCTCTGAAACAGCGTTGGCCTCTCTAGACAAAGGCTCCAGCAGGGTCTGTTGCACTCACAGACTTGATGAATGTGATTCTTCGCGGTTGGCTCTAGAGAGCGCAGAGCAATCTTATCTTAACGAAGCGGGCATACACTCCCAGATGGCCTGTCACTCATCTCCAGGGAAAGACCACAGCGTTAGATTCCCACCTTCCGCCCCCCCCCCCCCCCAGTCGCCCCTCCCCTTTACTTCTTATCAAGTGAACATTTTTTTGGCCTCCCTCCATGAAATGCTTCTGCTGAATAACCATGGGAAAGTGAAAGGGGTGCCAGAGGCCTTAACAGAGTGGCACGGGTTTCAGAGCAGACTGCAGCGCTCCACGCCAGACCGCTCGTCAGACTGAGAGACGCTCGCACGCGTGTGTGTGTGAGGAAGCTGAGCTCAGCAGGTGCTCTGAATCTGAATTCAACTCCTGCTGGTAAACTGTTTCCACCTAGAAGATACAGGTCTGCTTTTATTAAACCCTTCGGTGTGTTATATCATTTGTAACCATGTTTTACAACCAAATCACAGTCTCCATCTTGCACCGCATGTGCTCATATCTGAATATCTGATGCTGTTGTAACCCAGCGATTGAAGCAAGGCCCGTGTAAGGCCGTCTGCTATGGTCAGTATACAGGAGTACTCTAAGGTAGCCCAGGGGGTCCAGTGTTAACCTCAGCTCCTTCCAAAAGGACTGGAGCCAAAACAAGAAACAGCAGCATAAAAGGCTCTAGCCACTCCCACTATTGAATCAGCTCCTCCCAGTGGTGCCCTCACAGGCTCATCACTGAAAGACATGCCTCTCCGTGAATTGGCATTCAGCGTCTTGTAGTTCTGTGTGCGGCCTGTGGCTCAATTAAATGATCACAGGCTCACAGGTGAGGGTATTTCTTTGGCAGTTCCTTGGCGTGTGCTCACCAAGAGCAGTCATAAATATGCCTCCATTTCGCTTCAATTCGCTGTATAAAAATTGGGAGTTTTATAAATGGGATGTTTGAGTATTTCTGGTGATTTTACTGAAAGGAACATTAGAAAGGTCAAGAAGTAGCAGTAGTAGAAGATGAGGAAGACAGCATGAAAAACCTGGGCCTTTATTCTATGGTCATGTAAGGCAGTAACAGAATTCAGTATGTTTACATGAGGTCAGATGGGGCATGATTTAAGAGCTGAAAGTCTGTTTTCATTGTGGGTAGTTATTTATGAAACCCTGAAAAGTGGCAAAAAAAATGTTCCTGCATAGGTGTGGGGTAAGTTCTGCCAACACATAACTTTTTGAAATGTATATATTGTTCCAAAAAAATATATGCCGTTCCAAAAGAAGAAGCCATTTGTTTATCAGGTGCATATTTGTATTTCGGTCATTTCATTCATATTTCACAGCTGCAAAAAAAAAAAAAAAAAAAAAACGTAAAAAGGAGAGAATCTGTGCAGCCGCTGCCCTCCTGGCCAGCAGATGTCCTCGTCCTCGCAGCGGGGCTCTCAGTCTAATAAAAAAGGCCTGCTCTTCTGAGCGCTCATCAAAGGGAGGACTGAGGGCTCTGCTCGTCCGAGGCTGGCCCGGCTCCAGAAAACCACACCGGGGGGGACGAGATCTGACAGACACAGTCTAAGTGTGTACACGTCTCCATTACCCTCCAGCTCGGCACGCAACGGACCGCAACGTCGCGCGCAAGCCGAAAGCGCGCCGGGCTCTGTCGGCTGGCTGGCTCTCGGGAGAGAGGTTCCCTGTCCATGAAGACACAGCCGGCTGCACTGGATCCCGAGCGGTGCCATCCAAGGCTGGCCAGTCCTGCTCGTTTGAAGCGTTCCTCCTGGATCTGTCCCAGCTCACTTCTTCTGGAACCTTCTCTGAATTCTCTTCCCTCGGCCCTCCCTCTCTCTACTTCCTTTTCTCCTGCTTTCTCTTCACCCTCTCTGCCTGTCCCACTTTCTCTGCTTTTGTCTTTTCTTTGCTCCTCTCCCTCCCTCTCCTTCTATACCCACCCCACCCCTCCCTCACACAGCCAGTGCTATATCTAATAGACAAAATGGAAGTGTATTTTTGGACCACCATTAAAGCATGATTGCTTCCGAGAGTTCTAACTTTGTAAATGCCCTTTTTTAATTGTTTTTTTTTCATCAGCTGCCAGCCCTTTCCAATTCATGTTTCCTTGGGTCCAGCTGCCTGTGTTTTTGTTTGAAGCCATTGATGCACTAAGTCATATTTCCCCGTGTTTATTGTCGACGCCATTCTGGCTCGACAGAGGCTCCAAGCAAGAAGAATGGAGACCTTGTTAAGCTTTTGAGGTCCCCATGTTTCTATGAAAAGCCTGAAGATAATGAATTACTGATTTTCCCTCACATTGCACCCCCTGAACCCCCCTTTCCCCAAAAACATCCTATGTTTATTTTCCCATTCTTTCTGAGAATACAAATTCTCAGGCTAGTCCCTCATATTTCTTTAAAAATAGGCAGAACTTATTTGTTCAATAATGAAATAAAGTCACTACACCAAAACGAATCACTGAAAGTTGCCAATTCATTATGTTACGGCATAATTTAAAAAAATACAAACAGAAAAATACAAACAGAAAATGATTCCAGATTCCAACAGTGACCTGATGAAGCTGTGACTGTTTGATATGAACTGTCCAACACTAACAGCATAATTCCAAAGGCCTAAACAGAACCGACAGAAGGAATAAATCAAATACA
The DNA here is from genome assembly GCF_018555375.3 of Anguilla rostrata. Taxonomy (NCBI): domain Eukaryota; kingdom Metazoa; phylum Chordata; class Actinopteri; order Anguilliformes; family Anguillidae; genus Anguilla; species Anguilla rostrata. Next base: position 26,577,846 of record NC_057950.1, on the reverse strand, counting down.
AGCCCCATCTGAAAGGTAGTGACTCTATACTCAAAGGTCTCTAAATAATTTTTTTTTTTTTTGTTTACGGGCCAAACTGTTCTACTGCTGAACCCATTGGCTGAAAAGAGACAAAAGAACGTTCATGAGTCAAACCTGCCGCACACCACAGAGCAAGAACACTGATAAACCACTTCCTGTCACTGTTCCTGAGGCGTGCTTCGCATCACATCTTCTCATCACGTTAAAAGCAGTCCTGCCAAAACAATGGGAGAGTGTCGAGAAGCACTACCGAAACCCCCAAAGAGGCACTGCCACTGGTAGCATTCTCTTTGATTAGAGGCTACAGCCATGCCCAGAGTGCCCAGCCAGGATGTGGGTCCTGGGCTGCCTGTTTAAAAGCGCGATAAAGACACACCTGGAGGCAGGGGGAGGCATGGCTGCTCATTAAAGACAGTAATCTGTTCCACTACATTTTTGTGAGAGCGAGTAAGCCCCGCCCCCTGGCCATAGCACCAAACTGAGAAGCCAGCGGATGCAATGGCTGCAGTCACCGGATTGGCTTACAGCATTGAACATCTCAGAAAAGAAAAGATGTTGGGGGGGGGGGGGGGTAGAGACGGATAGGTGCCGTGGTCAAACGAGTGCTGCCATTTGCATTAGTCAGCCACCCCCCCTCCACACACACACACACACAAACTCCAGCCGACCCATTATCTGTCAATCACTGCCGTAATCACAGACGAGGCCCCCCCTATCTGATGTCCCAAATTGGACCCCCCCCCCCCCACTAAGTGCAGGTATATAGCTCATCTTCATGCCTTCCCCCCCAGGCTGAAATCCTCCCCACAGTTTAGGAAGTCAATTCATGCTTTCCGCTTTGATTTGAACAAAGGACCCTCCATGTGATTTATCATTATTGCCGTGCCAATGCAAGGGATGGAGGAGATGTCTTTCTTTACAAAGCGAGTCACCTAAAACATTCCAGACAAGCAGCCTTCCACCTTTAGCTACGCTGATGTCGACATCCTTTCCCAGCAACAGGTGCTGCATTTGTGTCGAGAAAGAAATGATAACAGTAACAATTTAGTCATCTTGTAATATTCTAAGACATGAATAAATATCTTCAAAATAAGACACCGATTTCATACAAAATATATTGAGATCAATGTAATTGCTTGGATTGCAAAGTACTATCTTCTGACCCGTAAACAAACACAAAAAGGTCCATAAACATTGCTGTGAGAAGGAAAGATAGATAGATAGATTCACTTCCCAATCCTTTTCCCCTGGCAGGGATCAAAAAAGTACAATTCTGTTTTATTCTACTCATCAGTTTAAAAGCTTGGGTTACAGTTAAGTTTACGACCTTGACAACTGATTGCCAGTAAAGCCACTGCTGTGACTATAACAGTGGCTACAGTGCTGCAGAATTGGGACAGGAACCTCAGGCTCTGCACTGCATGGAGCAGGTCAATACCCCGCCCCCTAACCGCCAACCCCCAATCCCCAACCTCCAACTGCCAAACCCCAACTGCCAACCCAACCGGTGAAGAATTCAACCAGCAAAGTGTAGATGAGTGTACAGTATGACTGTACGAACGCTGCCTTTTGTCTCTTAAGAGTTAAGACTCTTCCACGATTAACCCCAATTACACCAGAAAAGTGCACATTGAATGCAGTGAGTAACATGAGAAGGCTAGGGGCAAGGAATGTTTCCCTGCCAGAGGAGTGGGCAAAGGCCTTCCCAAAGCCTTTCACATACAGGAAATACACCCAAATATACAGGCCCGCAGGTCAGAAGCCAGGACTCACTGTTAATGGGCAAAAGAGCGATTCGGTGATCATAGTACACTCTTTAGTTTCCCCAACGGTGAATTTACTGCAATGGAGCTGTAAAAACAAACAAAAACAAAAAAATGCCAGAAAAGGCTTAATGTCGCTATACAAAATACCAAGATTCAATCTGTTAACCACATCCACAAGTAAATCTCTATAGAAAAAGTAAGACCCCGTCAGTGCTCAGTTCAAAAGGGCATGTGTTCATCTTTGCACAGTTAACAATAGCCAGTCAGCTGCCACTGCCATCTACAGACAGAAGACCAGCCAGAAAAGGTTTTTCAAAAGGAGGACACCAGAAGAAAAAAATGTATTGACGCTGATGCATTGCTTTGTTATTTAGAAGGCATGATGAATACCAAATGAAAAACAGTGCCAGTTTGTTGCAAGTGCAAGTGCTAAAAGACAATAATCACCATAAGACACAGAAAACCAAGAAGGATATGAAAAAGTGCGTCCCATTAACAAAGGCAACTTCAGCCACGTTTCTGTTGCACACGGTACTATTGCCCAGATGAAGATTTAATGCTGTTTTTTTTGTTTGTTGTTACAATGCGTTCCTTCCCAAAATGCAACCTCCCAAAGCAATTCACAGTAAAGTGACAAGCAAAGAGAAAAAATGGCCATTTAAAAACCCATTACATTAAAAACTAAAATAAACAGAAGTCTTCATTAGATGGACTTCTCCTCAAACACATTCAAAGCTCTCCTCGTTTGGGAGTAAACAGTGAAAACGGTGGCCTTTAGGGAGTATGAGATTCTTTCTGTTTCGATGGAGAAGAGAAACTGACATCTGTCTGACGTTTACCACGCTTCAGCCCAAACACACAGATGCTCATTTTGACTAATATTAAAAAGGAAAAGCCAATAAACCCTATTACGAAGAACTTCCCAAAATACACAAGCGTCTCTCGATGGCAAAAAAGATTAAACCAATTGCAAGAACAACCAACTGTTTTACTATATCCGAATCTGCTTGGCATATAACCACTTTCATAGCAGTGGGTTAATGCTCGGCTTACAGTGTCATGAAAACCTTTCTCAGATCAGAGACTTGTGTATAATCTCACTCACTGGCTTAATGTCCTCAACTAAAACCTCATATCATCAAATCCCCCCACATCCCCAAACATCTCCCAGTGGTGCACCACAACCCCAATGAATGTGGGCCGGGGGGGGGGGGGGGGGGTCGGGGTGGGAGGCTGGGTAAAAAAGTAATGTACTTATTACCGGTAGGTGAGTACAGCTGAGATGTTGTGATTGGTGCAGAATCTTTTGAGGCTGAAGGCATATTGCAAAACAGTTGTTTGCTGATGAGTCACTACGTAACTGCATAACTGGGTGTTGGAGGCTTTTATGATAAAGCTTACCTGGACGGAGTCCTTCTTATGTTGTGTGCACAAGTGTTGACACGATGCAGTGAACCTGGGCGCGGTTACCCCGTGTCCACGAGGGGGCATGTGATGATGGGCGCGGTGCACTCTCGGCATCGTGACCACTCAGGGACACACTATTCTGTTAACTTCGGAAATATCCAACGTGAGGAATGCATGAGAAAAACTTCTCTGGAAGTACCGCTATTAAAATCATGTTTTTAAATGTAGTTATTTTTAGAAAAACACGCAACAATATACGCACGATACACTTGTGGAGTCCAATTTATAGGTCAGCCAGAATTAGGTTAATTTCCACCCAGATATTTGGTAACACTCCTTAATTAAATTATTTAGAACTAAACAATGATTTAGGTAATGCTGATCTAAGGTCTTATGTGTCTTATGCGTATAATTTCAGAACATTACGTTGAAAAACATTAAAACTGGGGGTATCGTCGTTTCATTTTTTGACATATTCATCGTCACATATTAAATTCCGATAGGCCTACAGCTGCAATTTTTTATTACCCTACTGTCCGTGCAGGTAGAAGAGCCATCCTTAGTCTGTAGGCTAGACTGGTTGTTCCGGAATTACATTGTACTCATACTCTTTTAGTTTTGTCGCATAAAGCAACATGGCTCTTCAAGGGCACATATAAAAAGGCTGAACAGACATTAGAAGACCACACATAAGATATGAGTTTTCCTTGTGATGTCAGGCCGTTGGTGAATAGCCACATCTTGGTGAATAGCCCACTCCAACCTGCTCAGCTATGTGTGTGTGTGTGGGTGTGTGTGCGCGCGCCTGTCTGTCTATGTTTGTTTGTTTGAATGTTTGTCCTACAAACTGCTGGTAGAGATATTTTACCCCACTGCGCACTGATATGTCGTCAATAGGCTACTTAAATAAAACCACAGTTTATATTTGTTTTGTAGAAACCATTGGATGGATTATTTATCTTCAAGTTGTTCCTTTGAAAGAACTGACTTATAGGCTACACACATCGCAATACATGCATGAGTAGGAGTGCAAAGTGATTACATCGTGGGACAATATATCACATTATCCGCAAGGTGTTTACATTACCATTATCTTGCGGTTAATTTCTTTTATGACCGATCCCTGTGGAAGACATAACTCAGAGAAAGGGTGGAGTCACTGTCGGCCGACCTCTCTCGTGAATATTAAAGAGACCCAAGTTTTGCCACCCCCACTCCTAGAACTTGTATCGATGGAACAGTCACTCACAGACTGCGCTTTCTCAGCTCGTGCGCGTTGTTTCGCAGCTGATTTGTGGGGGGAAACAGACTAAGAACAATAATCGCAATAGTCGCAGAAAAGTAGAAACGCGAAGGGAGACAGGCTGCTTTATATTTGAAATCTGATCTACTGACAAAGCTTTGTTCTCCACCGTGCATGTTCAAATTGGAGAATATTAGAGCCGTGTGTCGGCCAGACTTTTAGTTTCAAAGCGAGCGGCAATATCATAAAGAAGGAGGCATGATTCGGAGACGGAGTTCTTTTTTTGCTGCGTTTTCCTTACATGCCTTGCTGCTGTGCCTACGAGCAAAGGTATGTGGAAACTTTATTTGTAGGAGACAACATGGTACAAAGGATATTTGGCACTTTATCTGCATTGTGCTTTTTCTTATTGAACGATTTACTATGTTTAGCTAGATGCATTTGCAGCGCAGGTTGCATTTGACTGTTTTTTTGCTCTCATCTACATTTCTGTAAACATGTATCTCGTTTTAATCAATGGATGTGTACACTTGGTACTCGCTTTTGGATTAAACTTTCTAAGAAATATCTGGGGGAGAAAACTACCAGCTATCAACTGCTGCATTTGACAATTTACAGTTAAAACTCAAGCGCCGAGGCGCCCATGGGCTTGTTTGTGAAATTGTGCGCTTTATTTATTTATTTATTTATTTATTTATTTATTTATTCGTTCAATGTATCAATCATCGGAATTCACTGCTTTTTAACAGGTGTCGGAATCGTCCGGACACTTCGAGTTGCAGATATTATCGATGCAGAATGTCAACGGTGAACTGCAGAACGGGCTGTGCTGCGATGGCTCGCGGAATCCTGCGGACCGCAAATGCTCAAGGGATGAGTGCGATACTTATTTTAAAGTTTGTCTGAAGGAATACCAGTCCAGGGTGTCTGCTGCGGGACCGTGCAGCTTTGGGTCGGGATCTACGCCTGTCATCGGAGGGAATACATTTTCTTTGAAAAACACACCGAGGAAAGAGAAATCCAGGATAGTTTTGCCGTTCAGCTTCGCTTGGCCGGTGAGTGAACTATGCACATTCTTCCCACCAAAACGTAACGCTTTCAATAATGGAATGGAAATGAATATCTGATTATGAGACCCGCTCGCATTACTTTGTGGTCACTTGCTTTATTTACTTTCAGTCTCTAAAGTGTTTCCAACCCACGTGCTACTTGTTACCGGAACAAGGCTAAATGTTCAAGCCATTCTATTAATTTACTTTGCGAATCAAAAACGGGGAAAAAAGGAAACGGGATACAGCGCAGTTCCCGCTCCCTTTGGGAAATGAATGCATGTCTACGACACGAAAATGGATCTGTAAATTAGCCGAAGTGCACGTCCAAGTGAGTGTCACTTCTTGCATACTGTCTGACAGTAGGCTATTGCGGTTGATTTAAGGCGCTGCAGGTAATCTACAAATCTTTGCACACACATTTCTGTTACTCTGAGATCACACATTTAGCCATTCACCTTGCTTCGTGCAGTTCCTGTGGACACAGAACATATGTTGGCCATTAGGTAACTATTTTAAAAATAGGCCACATATATTGTGATTTTCTTATTTGTGGCTAATCCACTGAATGACAGGGGATGCTGGAGCGCCTAAATGGTTTAATAGTGTGAAATCAACCAGTGAAACGTAAATTCTGTTAACTAGTCACCGAGTACTAATTCATTTTAGTTAAATACCTATTATTTACTGCCGTTATCATTTAAATTAGAATGAAAAGAAAACAGATGAGCTTGCTCGGGGCTATAAACGAATTGTTTACTGGGCACTCTGTCAAGATTTAACCATTTGCTACATTATAAAACGAGTTTTATGAGACAGCAAAGCACGTTTTTTTAACCCTTCATAATAAATGCATCCCCTGATATCGTGATTAAAAAACAAGTTCAGATGTGAATGAATCCGCCCTTGTTATTCTATTGTAGAGAATGCTAAACTGAGGTTAATGCTTGCTGACGTTTCTTTTGCTCGCGCTCCAAACTGTGGTACTGGAATTCTGCCAAGGAAGTTGGGTTCAAGGATGTCAGCGTTTGTTTTATTTTTGCAGCTACAGTGCTTCTAGTCGAATGTGCAAACGCTGTAAAGGATCCGCAGGATAGCCAGTGCAAAAAAATTGGGTTATCCTTATCCACTTTAAATATTTAACATACAGTGCCGAGGAACAGCGTGAACCGTTCTGTACTTTGAAGTCTTAGCGTTTGATATGATTCAACATAATGGAGTACTAGATCTCTGGACGCTTGGCCTGTCCATGCTTTGTTTTGACCATCTGTTCACCTTCCACAGACCATAGTTTTCGTCACCACCACAGACACGGCTTAAAATAGACAATATAATTTCCCATACGTTGCAACTTCCTCACGGGCTCAGACATATTTACACTGCTTTATTGCGCAACTGACGCACCTATTTTCACTCTCACTTCTAAATGCATTGTCGTGCTTCCGGTTCAATAAAACAACTGACGTGCGTAAAATGGCTGTATTGGGTAAATCCAATATACTGTTGTATCTGAATAGATGTATCCGGAACGTCCATGGCAAACAGATCACATCGATACAGTTACCCCAGTACCCGTTTACTTTAAAATGCATACTGCCCCCTCTCTTGACTTGTAATATTTATGTGCTGAAAAAATGGCTAATTTGACTTAATGACACTGTTACCTTGCATACTCCATGTCCTGTTAGATTTCTACCCTGCAATTTGGGCAGGAGGTTTTATTTCAGCTAAGTTGCACATATTTGAATTTGAAAGGGAGGGGGTTATATCAATAATAATAATGATATCATGTTTTCCGCTTTACAATTTATCTTCTTGGGCACATTGTTACATTTCTGCTTTTTAGATTATGTGGTTTCTCTGTGCTTAGATATACAGTATGTGTGGAGGTGGCTGGCCTAAATGGGACCGCGTGATTGGAAGTTTGAGTTGCTAGGTGAAGAGCAGGAGGCCTGACGCAGGAAGAGGATGATGCACCTGTCGTGACTGGGCCCGTTTGGGGAGCCCACTGTTCTGCTCCTTCTAAAAAAAACACGTTTAACCCTTTCCTCAGCAAAGAAAGAGGGAATTGAAAGTAAAGTGAATGTGCAACAGTATTAGTTTTTATTCTTGCCGGGGAAGGGAAGGTTTTTGAGACGACCAGCCGGAGAGTTGGCATTGGGCCGCGTGGCGGGTGAAGCATGGCGGAGGGGAGGGCAGGCCGCTGCTCTGTGCCGTTTTCCGCATGGCGGATAGGCGAAGCCCGGGCGGCATGCCGACGCGCCCGTCTCCGGTTTCATTGGGGTTATTTTAGCCTCAGACGTGCGAGGTGATTCCTCTGCTGTTTCTGAGGACATCAATAGCCTCCGCGGTGGATAGACAGCCCCGGTTACTTTAACAGGCACACTAGAGTAGGCCGCTGATATGTTTATCACACAGCACTGCTTTACAGTTAATCTGACCAGTTGTTTTGGCATTTTGGTCACATGGGTCATGGTTTGGGGAGTCAAGCGTTTTACAGTGTGCTTATACACTGTTTGCATGCATAAATAATTTGTTTATTTATTGATATATTAAGTATAATACAAGTATTGTATCAAAAGATATTAGCAGCTTTTTCCATATGCTGGGTGAATAGTAGGCTATATTGTTACAGCGCCAGCATAATTGCAATGGGATGGACAAAAAGGCAGTATTATCTGTTTATCAGTCCGAGCATTGGCAGTGCATCATGCGTGTGTTGGACGTGAGGAACATATTTTTGCACGATTGCACAAATGGCTTTCACGTGGCCGACTCCTGTAGAACAAGTACAGTGGGCGGTGTTCTGCCTGCACAAATGTCAAAAGCATTTTGGGACACCCTGATTGGATAAAATGCAGTGCTGTTTAAGCTGAGCACGAACAGCTTTGTGGACACGGTTCCCATGCTACACAAAAAACGTGTCGCCCTGTGGGAGGGCGAGGTTCCTTCTTGCACGCTGGTGGGCGAAACTGGTGTATCCTGCTCGTTATGTCTGTTCATATGTAAAGCCAGCTGATTAACCGTTTCATCATTGGACCAGCTCATGATGAACGTGTCTAATCACAGACGTGGATCTGCTCATCGTGATCAACTTACCTCAGAGTTTATTACTTTCTTTTGAGGTACAGATTGTTATTACTTTAAAGAAATAAAAAGCATGTTTCTTATGTAAATGTTCATAAGATGCATCTCATTACTGAACCTGCAAAGCCGTGTGCAAGACGGGTACTGTGAAGATATATTGGCAATATATTTATCATACGTTTCACGGTCTAGTGCATGCAAGGTTTCAGTCCAGTGTAGGGGTGTTAAATGTGCAAATGAATGGCACGATGTATGGCGCCACCTAACCAGATGTTAAAGCAGAAATATGAGAGAACATATTTATTTATTAGCAATATGAATACATTATATGCATTGATTGAGCTTATGCTCTTATCCAAAGCGACTTGCATTGTAAGTGGATCCACCTGAGTTGAATTAGCAACATTGTCACACCAGTAAGTGTCTGTGTGACATCACCATAGTAATAAATGTAAGTTAAACTTGCTCCAACCTTTAACTACAATACAGATCATAGATACATATTGTCGTTCACTGGATATGTCTGTACGTATAGCACAGTCTTCTCCAGACATTTTTTAAGGGCCGTGGCAGTTATCCACACTGTGAACTGACCGCTTTTATACCACGGTCCTCTTCTGTCTGGACGAAATAGTCGGGAGCCATGCGATGCGTATCAGTCAGTGCACTTCCTGAATTCGTTGGCGGCCGCGGACAGATGGCGGGGCCGTGCGGCTGGCGTTGGCTCCCTCCGAGGCTCGCTCTCTCTCTCTCTCTCTCTCTCTCTCTCCGCTCGGCCCAGCTGCTCACAGCCAGCGGGGAAGCCTCTTGTTCACGCCGGGCCTTTTGTGAGCGTCACGCTCCGCCGAGCGCCAGCTATTTCGCATTTAAGCCTGGCGAGCCGGCAGCGGCCCGCGCGGCTAGCGGCGCCGCGGGGTCGCGCACCGGGGCGCGCGGAAGCTGCGGAGCTCGCCGGCCTCTTCGCGAGCGAGTCTGGCGATCCGCGTCAGAGCGGGGCGCGTTTCCGCTTTACCGCTCGAAAATGCGAAGCTCCCCTTTTTTGTGGTGGGGGCGGGGGGCGAGTGAGCGATCGGTCCGACTCGCGCGCCCTCCCCTTAATGCGCAGTTCGGGACAGGCAAAAAAAATCGGTCACGGCTAAAAAAAATTAAGCAAGAACAATGGCGTGCCCGAAGCGGCTACAATGAGGATTAGGGGACATAATGGGGGTCGGAGCAGAAAAAGGGACAAGCAGCAGGAAGCAGTGCCAGACTCAGCAGAGATGGGCTCCCAGGCAATCCCCGGCCTGACCCCACATAATGGCCGCTTGGGCGTAGCGCACGTCCGCAGAACGGCCGCTCGCTGCTCCCAAAAGATCAGCGAGGTCGAGTGCTGGCCTTGTTTAACGAGCGACTGCTTTTAGGCTGCTCTCTTTTGCCTTGTGTTAATCACAGAGAACACGTAGAGAAGGAGGGAGAACAGGTGTGTGTTCCTCCCACTGTAGACCCGGTCTTTGATCTTGTAACCTAAAGGTCATGAGTTTGATTCCCAGGTAGGACACTGCCGTTGTACCCTTGAGCAAGATACTCAACCTGCATTGCTTCAGTGTATATCCAGCTGTATAAATGGATGCAATGTAAATGCTGTGTAAACAAAGTTGTGTAAGTCGCTCTGGATAAGAGCATCTGCTAAATGCCTGTAATGTAGTGTAAGTGTAATGGTTAAATGCAAGGATAAAACTCCATGAGAAAAAGTGGCGGAAAAATGTTATCTATCTTTCCTGTTCAGGCGTTGAATTCATTAAGTTATTCGGATGTGCCATTTTAGGCAACAGTCCAGTAGCTGGTAACAAACCATTAACCATAGATAATATTCCCTGCCAGTGCAATCAACATCCAAATCCTTTGAAAGTAATAGTGCTCCTGTGTGGCAATTTATCCCTTCTGATTTCAGTAGACAAGATGATGTACAAGTTTTTTATTACGAGCTTATTATTTTTATCTCGCTTTTCTTTTCTGAAGTGCTTTCCTAATTCGTTACCTTTGTCAGCGAAAGTGGAGCGCCAAAGCGCGTTTGGGCTAGCGGTTGATTGATAGCCGTGTGTGTTTTTGTTTTATTACAAATGGCTCCGGTTGGTTCTGCTGTGACAGGGGATTAGCGAATGCTGCTCAGGCGCTCGGCGGGGGGAAATGAGCGATGACAGCCTGTTATCAGGAAGGCCCTACTTATCCCTTTCAGTGGAGTCCAGAGACAGACTTGGCCTGAAATGTGCTGGAAGTCTTCCTTATCTCTCTCTCTCTCTCCCCTGTTTTTGATCGAAATCTCCAGGCAAACAAGGCGTTCCTTTCCACCCCGCTGGAGCACAGTCCCAAAGAGATTGGGATTGTGCTCTTCCCCTGTGGATAGGCCCTGGGGGAGGAGGAGGGGGGGGGGTGGGAAGTGGGGGGGGGGGTGCGCTAACAAGGGCATTCCTGCAGATGTGGAGCTGTGATCTGGCGGAATGAGTGAAAGGTCTTCGCTGGTGACACAGCTTTCAGGGGGGCGGGAACTTGCACTTTTTCGATCGGATCCCTTTCCTCCTGTCCTTGGTTGTGAGCGACGCTGCACGCGTAGCTGCCTGTGCCTGCTTTGTGTTAGCCGGCCGGCCAGAGAGCACCGCTGCAGCCAGCAGCCCTTGTGTGGAGAACGAGCCGTATTTTTAAATTAAGTAACAGGGGGCCTGGGGTTCGCTGCTGTGTTCAGACCGTCGCTGACGGGGAGCCGCTGTGGCGGTTGATGCGGTTTTTTGTCGTTTGTTTGTCGTTCGTTGCTCTGCTTTCTGGCCGGTTTTAAGCGGGAAAAACGGCAGAGGGTATTTCTGAGCTCTCTCTGCCAGCCCAAACTGAGCGATGGCCTGGTTTTCAGGCCCGCTGCTGCTCTTTATCAGATTGTGTCTGTGCGCTGGACGGAGTCGTCTAGACCCCGCGATAAAGATGTGTAGCTGCGTTGTGTTAGCGGTGGCGGGGGAGGGGGGGCGGTGGGGGTGTAAAGAGGGGCGAGGGTCAGCAGCAAGCATGGGAAAACTGAACTGGGGAGGGGGGGGGGGCAAAGGTATTCACAACTGATAACCGGATCGTGAATTATGGAGTGAGATTAATTGGAAAAACCTGCGGCTTCTGTTTACTTTCCACGGTTACTGACGGGGCTTTGCGTTTAACGGGCTCTTTGTCAGGCTCGTAAATGCATGAACTATCCCGTTTCTGCTTTCTAAAGCGAGGCCGGTGTTCATTTCAGTCGACAGAAAGAGAACATAGTGTTTCTATTTAAAAAAAAAAAAAAAGAAAGAAAGAAGATTTTCAAAAGAAGATCATTTTTTGAGGCGTGTGCCCTGTTCTGTTGACATCCAGGTAGTTTGCCAGTTCCCTTTCAACAAAAGACACCGGTTTCATGTCCGGACTTGTCCAGACTCACTTTTCTGTCTGAAGCGCTTTCCCACAGTTATCAGCGAGCGAAGCCGTCGCCCTGCTCAGCCGGGTTGGGAAACGTTTGAGAAACGAAAGCAGAGGCGGGCGTCTGGGGCCCAGGCCTTTCGGCCCGCCGTCCAGCCGAGCCGGCTAAGCGCTAACGCGGCGATAGCAGCCTTACCCTTTCTTTGGGAAGCGTTTTGGCGGGCCGCCCTCGGGCTTGTCGCGGCGCGGGTTCGAGCCGAGCCGCCGGGAAGGACGGGCAACACCGCCGTTCGGCGGTTGGGTGACGCGGCTTTCGGTCTCGCGGTGCGGCTGGCCCGTGTTGGGAGTCCTTCACAGAGGGAGAGTACCGCGGCGTTCTGGTCCTGCAGCGGGATTCTGAGCTGCCAAAAAACGAACTCCATTACAATTTTGTGCTACAATACGTCCATTTAACAGACGGCCATATACAGAGCTGCTAATGAAACAGAGCACGTTAGCGTCTTCAATAGGTTTATAGGAGCAGGGACAACTATAGAACAGGAGCATTAACGCTCTGTGCTTTGAGGGCTAAGAGCTGCTGCTATAGCTAACTGTTTCAATTAGAACTCTTAACGTGTCCGGTGTTAAGGGTGGCAGCATGTCCAGTGTTAAATGAAGCTGTGTGAGGTTACATCAGGAGAGGCTGGAGTTGGGAAAGCAGGGACGGTCTCGTAGGGGTGTCCTGTCCGTCTGGACAGGAGGCCGGGGAGTGACAAGGACCGGGAGGAGGAGGGGTGGGGGGGTTGTGGGGGGTGTGGGGGGTTCTGGCAGGGCTCCAAGCTCCCGGACCGGGGGGGGCTGGCAGTTCTCCAAGCTCCCAGACCAGGGGGAGGGGGGGCTGGCAGGGCTCCAAGCCCCAGTGGCCAGTGGGAAGGGGATGGCGTCTGGCCTCATTACTGCAGAGAATTCCATTGAGCTGCGCAACAAGAGGAGTGAGTGTGTGAATGTGGCAAGTAGGTGGTGTGTGTGGAGACTGCCACGGCAGACACACACACACACACACACATACGTGCACACATACATGCATACAGGCGAGCTGGCACAGCCATAAACACACCCACAGATGCACATGCAGCCATAAACACACACACAGATGCACATGCGCACACACACGCTCACACACACACACACACAAACACACACACACACACACACACACACACACACACACACACACACACAAACACACACACAAACACACACACACACACACACACACTCACACACACACACACCACACACACACACACACCACTCACACGCAACACACACACACACACACACACACACACACACACACACACACACACACAGCTCTCTTCTGTCAGTTACCTGATAGCGGTGAGAGCCACGGTGGCATTTCAAAGAGCTGCTGGAATAAAAGGAAAGAGTCTCCAGAGGCTTCTCCCTGCCCAGGGTCTGAAATCCACCCCCCTCCCCCCCCCACTTTAACCACCCGACACAGGGTCAGAGCCCCCCCCCCCCCACCCCCCACCCCAGTGTAACCACCCTGCCCAGGGTCTGAGCCCCCCCTTCCCCACACTGTAACCACCCTGCCCAGGGTCTGAATCCACCCCCCCTCGCCCCCCCACTTAACCACCCGACACAGGGTCAGAGCCCTCCCCACCCACCCCAATGTAACCACCCTGCCCAGGGTCTGAGCCCCCCTTCCCCCACACTGTAACCACCCTGCCCAGGGTCTGAAATCCCCCCCCCTCCCCCCCCACTTTAACCACCCGACACAGGGTCAGAGCCCCTGCCTCCACCCCCCCCACCCCCCACCCCAGTGTAACCACCCTGCCCTGGGTCTGAGCCCCTCCTTCCCCCACACTGTAACCACCCTGCCCAGGGTCTGATACCCCCCCCCTCCCCCCCACTCTAACCACCCTGCCCTGGGTCTGAGCTGCAACCTGCCCAGACTCCACCCCCACTGAATTCTGGGAAGGGAATATTCACCAGCATTGGTTTCTCTGTCCAGGGGGAGAGGTGGTGGCTGTTAGAATGTCCTTTCTGGAATTCAGCACCTGACAGTTAGTCACATGGGAGTATCCCAGGAGGCAGCGAGTGCAGTTTCGCTGAAGGGACCTGCGGCAGTGAGATAGCGAGCTGCTATCTGTGTTTTTTTTAAATCAGATGTGCTCGTTTGCTAACCGCCCATCGATCTGTTTACGTTATCGCTCGAATGAGAGATGAACTGTGCGCCCTGTCAGAAGTCTCGACTCATAGAGCTAATCTTGCATTAGTCATATGAAAGAAACCAGCATCAGCAGTTTCTTTTTAATGTGCAGTTGGATGTGGGACGGACATGCATCAGGTGGTGTTGTTTACCACGCGCTTTAAGGAAAAGCTTGCCCAGAACCACCTCCCGATGATGTATCTTAAAAAGATGAAATTCACGTTTGTGTGCGTGGAGGCTGAACAGGATGAGCCGGGTTTGTCACAGTAGAATGATTTTAAAAAACAACAAAAAAACGGACAGCTTACAGTACCTGATGGTGGCAACATGGAACACGGAACAATATCGAGGCACGTTGGTTACACTTGTTACTCCCTTACCCCCCCCCCCCGCCCACCCAGCCCTAGCCCTGACACGTCTGCTTTTCCCAGTTAATCCGATTAGATCAGAAATAGGCAAATAATCACCCAGCTGGCCAGGAAACCGGGCTGCTGGGTTTTTTTTCTTGCGTGTGGGATCTGTGGAGTGGGTTTATGGTCCAGGAGCAGACCTGCACGTGCAGGGAATGGATCCTGCCCTCGGTGGGGGGGTGGGTGGGTATGTGGGGAGGGGGGGGGGGGGCAGCCTTGGAGCAGAACGATAAAGCCGCTAGCGATATGTGGTGGCCTTTCATGTCCTTTTTTTTTCTTTTTCGTCGTTTCTTGCCTGTTGCACTGACCCGCGTCCTTTCTTTCTCCCCCACCCCCCACAGAGGTCCTTCACGCTGATAGTGGAAGCCTTGGACAGCAACGAGACGGCCGGGGCCAGTGAGTATCCGCTCGCCTGTCTGTGCGCTGGGAGCTCGCTGTCTCCTGACGAGCGGCTCGCTAATTTTGGCGGGAAAAGAGGAAGAGAATAGAGGAAGGGTGTAGCGCTGCGTGCGGAGGGCCGAACGCGCCAGCGTCGCTCTCTCGCCTCGGTTATCGGGGCTGTGGTATGTTCTGTGGGTCGAAGGTCGTTGGGGGAGTGGGGGGGGGGGGGGGGGGGGACCCCCGTCTAGGAAACGGCATTGTTCGCCTCAGGAGCAGCTCGGCCAGAAATGGACGTTTATTTTTCTTGCCTTCTCCCCCCTGAAGAGAGGATGCCGCCGGTACCCATGTCGAGGAGCTAAAGAGAGCGTGATGACAGGTGGCCCTGACGGGAGGAGGGAGGAGGGGGGTTGGGGGGGCTCTCGTGCGCTTATAAAAATGTTAGTGTACGCTTGAGGGCTAGCGGCAGGTGCTAGCCCCGGGTCGCGCGGCCGTGCGGTCCGAGAGGGGAAGTGCGTGCAGCTGTGGGGCCCTGACCTTCCTGCCCGCGCGGCCCTCGGCCTGACGGCCCTTCCCAGCATGCCGTGCGTTTCCTAATACGGCTGGCGCGGGAGGTCTGGCCCCACACACACACAAGGTGGGGGGGGGGGGGGGGGTTTTGGGAAGGGTCGGGCATGCGCTCTAATCAGGGGAAGGAATGTGCTAAGCTGCTGTTTTTAGTGTGTGTGTGAGCTGGAAGTGACCTGAGCTCTCGTGGGTCACGCCGGGCTCGCTGCATTGTCTCCCGATTCGTTCGCAGTGAAGTGAAGGTCCTCCGCTTCTCCGCTTCGTCTTCGTCTTCTCCTCCTCCTCCTCTTTCGCTGTATTTGTCCTCCGGAGAGCCATTAGTGCGTGGGTGTGAAAAGCACTTTGCACATGCATGTGTGCGTGTGTGTGTGTGCGTGCGTGTGTGTGTGTGCGTGTGTGCGTGTGTGTGTGTGCGTGTGTGCGTGTGTGCGTGTGTGCGTGTGTGTGTGTGTGTGTGTGTGTGCGTGTGTGTGTGTGTGTGTGTGTAGGTGTGTGTGTGTGTGCGTGCGTGTTTCTTTAAGACCTCTGGGCTTGAGCACCATCACACTGACAGCTGTACTGTAATAAAGCCAAAATCAGAGAGCCATACTTTAGATTACTGCACTTATGGTAAAGATTGTCATTATTCGGTCAAGATCGTAAGGTTGAAGTTCCTTCCTTTTTTTGTTCCCCAAAAGGTCAGTAGTGAAGCATACCGCAGATCTGTCAAACACTGGCTGCGCTGCCTCAGCGGGGCTCCAGTGAGCCACATGTTCCCTGGCTTTCCGTGCAACCAAAGGGCTATCCGCTTTCACCGTTACAGCCCGCCAGTGTGTAGTGAGGTAACGTTAACCGGAATAGGCTTTTCTTTTATTTAAAAAAAAGAGAAAAACCTCAAGCTGTGACTCACTGCTGTCACTCTGTTTGCATATGAATATATATTCCGATCAGCTGGCGTATGAACTGCTGAGCGGGGTATTCTGGAGCTGACAGAATAACACGGTGGTGTTTTTTGCGGGAAAACCCACCCCGGTCCGGAGGGGTTTTTTGGCCACGCTGCGCTTCGGGCCCCTGATGCAATTTGCCTGCAACGTCCCTCTCCTGTGCCACGGCGGAGATGAAAGGCCGCTCTGAGTCCAGACCGGCCCTCCTGTCCCGCTAACGCAACAGCGCTGTTTGCTAACGGGCTCGCGCGTTTATTTGCGAGGGAGCTCCGGGATATTTGGCGAGCTCCACCCCCCCGGCGGTTCAAGCATCTCCCCGGCGGCGGGTAGCGAGGGGGCGTGACCCGGCCCCGGACGCGCGCCGCAGCCCGACGGCGAAATGTCGCGGAGCGGCTCTGCATTCCGGGCTGACGTGAAAATGCGATCGCCTGCTGCGTTTCGGCCCTCTGTTTTTTGTAAACGCAGTCAGCGGGCGAGGGGGGGGGTGTCGCGGTCTGTCGGGCGCTCGGGGACAGCACAGGAAACGGCGGTGACCCACCCTCCGGGGCGACCCGGTTCTGGGTTTGGCGGGGAGTCAGGAGTGCTCAAACGACTGAGGAGGGAGGCTCTTCTGGGAAGGCAGGGGCCTGTTGCCGTTTTTAAAAATCTGTTAAAAAGCGAGAGTCGGAGGCGCTAAATCCACTCCGAGGCTGGTGTGCCAGGGCCAGAGCGCTGTCTGCGGAGCCCCTGAGGCGTCTGGCACCTGACGAGGTGATCTGGCACCGGGCCCAGCGGGGAGAGAATCTGTTCTAAAGGCTACACGGCTCATGGGCAGCATATATATAGAGTGGTCATGTCAGGTGTGTGTGTGTGTGTGTGTGTGTGTCTGTCTGTCTGTCTGTGTGTGTGTCCTTTTTCTGGGTGCTTGTCCTCAAAACAAACCCAGGGCTAAAATGGAAAAATTGGACACACTCCAAAATAATCTTCAGAAAAAAAAAAAGTTTTATGAGACATAAGTTTGTATTCAAGGGCAAAGGGACAAAGCAGCTCAGCAGGTTTGCTGTGCTTTCAGAGCTATGCGAAAAGCACGGTCGAAATGTTAGCTACTTGTGGATCAGACATGGTGCCTAATGAACTGTGGATTGTTTTACTGTCTAACTTACACCTGCAGCTCTGTCTTGCCTTCTGTAAAGAAGGAGCGAGGGTCTGAGAAGGCTAGTATTAGAAAGCAGAATGCCACTCAAAGCTGAGGACTGAATGTCAGAGAACTCGTCGTGTGCTCCAAACATGAATCTGAAAGCATGAATGCATTAATGATAACATTATCTCCATGTGTCTATTGTTATGATTTTATGTCATATTACCATTGGTGTGATTATTCTTATTTGATGAATGTATTATTGTCAAAAAACAGTTTTGTTTTGACTATTCGCTGTGGAGGACTTGTGTACACTGTTCTGTCAGTCATGCTACTGAAGCAGATTTTACCTGAACTGAGAGAGAGAGAAAAGAGAGATGAATGGAGAGAGCGAAAGAGTCCTTTAAAGATCCGACAGCCTCATTGTTCGAGGAATCGGTCAGTGCGGTGTCCGGTACGCGCCGGGCTCCTCCTCCTCTCACACGGGCGCGGTGTGCCTGTCCGACCCGCAGGGGGCGAGCTCATCGAGAAGGCCGTCCACTCCGGCATGATCAACCCCAACCGGCCGTGGCACACCCTGAAGCACAACGGGCAGGTGGGCCAGTTCCAGTACCAGATCCGCGTCACCTGCGACGAGCACTACTACGGCATCGGCTGCAACAAGTTCTGCCGCCCGCGCGACGAGTTCTTCGGCCACTACGCCTGCGACCACAACGGCAACAAGACCTGCCTGGAGGGCTGGGCCGGCCCAGACTGCAACACGGGTACGCGGCCCGAGTCCCAGAGTCAGCACCGGGGATTCAGCCAGTGAGGGAGATTCAGCCAGCGAGAGAGATTCAGTGATTCAGACATCAGACATACAGGCAGTGAGGGAGATTCAGTGAGTCAGACATCAGAGATTCAGCCAGTGAGAGAGATTCAGTGAGTCAGATATCAGAGATTCAGCCTGTGAAACAGATTCAGTGAGTCAGACATCAGAGATTCAGGCAGTGAGGGAGATTCAGTGAGTCAGATATCAGAGATTCAGCCAGTGAGAGAGATTCAGTGAGTCAGACGTCAGAGTGCTGGACAAAAGGCCTAGTCGAGGGAGCAGAGAGCCTGATGCTGACGTTTCAAATGCATCATGGGTAATTTGGCTGCTTCTCCCTGTGACAAAGAGGCCTTTCACCAACTCACTGTCTGTCTGTCTGTCTGTCCACTGTTAATAGTGCAGAGGCCTTACAGCAGCATATTGTCTGTCTGTCTGTCTGTCCGCTGTTAATAGTGCAGAGGCCTTACAGCAGCATATTGTCTGTCTGTATGTCTGTCTGTCTGTCCCGTTAATAGTGTTGGGCTGTATTGTAAACTGAACTGATGGATTTGTGATTGTGAGGCACCGCCTACCCAAGCCTGGATCATGCAGGATAATTGGAGGGTCCAGATAAATCTTGGATTTTGTAGGATTACTGCACCAGGAGATTAGTGGGCCTACATTCCCACGAGTGAGATGGGGGGTGGGGGGCGGGGGGCGGGGGGCGGGTTGGGGTACACGGTAAAAGGGACGGAGGAGCTGGCAAAAATGCTGACTTTCTCTTTCCTGCTTTCTTCTTTTCTCTCTCCCTCCCTCTCTCCCTCTCCCTCCCTCCCTTCTCCCGTTCTCCAGCTATCTGCCGACAGGGCTGCAACGCGGAGCACGGATCCTGCAAACTGCCTGGAGATTGCAAGTAAACGCACATGTTTTGCACTGCATTTATTTCATTCTGATATTCGATGCCAGCAGCCGGGAGGGGCGGACAGTCCGTGAAGCGCTGTCTCGGAATGCCCGCTGTGACGGGCAGGGGTTTTATTGTACTTCTCAAGTGGTGCCAGAGGACGTTCAGAGAGGGGCGGTCGAGCGGTCCGTCTCCACGGCGCCCCAGAACCAACGCGGTTCCTTGCCGTCCGTTCTGAGCAGCGAAGCTTTTCTGCTGTTGGTGCTGGCCGCTTGGCCGTGAGGCGGGAATCCGGATGTTTCGTTGGTGGCATTGGCCCCCCCGCCCCCCCGCCCCCAGGGCCACGCGGAGAACAGGGAAAGGGTGTCTTAGAAAGTGCGCCCCGAGCCCCAGAATGCCGAGCGCCTAATAGCAGGGCCGGGGCCTTCTCCGAAGACAACGATGAGTCCGGCTCTCTTGCCGCGCTCTGATGTCCCTCTCCTCCTGGCCACGAAAAACAACGAGAAGCAGAACTCTCCGGTTCCGCCCGGAGCGGCGTCTGCGTTAGCGCGCTGCAGCTGGGAAAAGGCTACGCCCGGCCAGCAGCTTCCCCCGACTCCATCACCCGTACAGAGGCAGAGAGAGAGAGAGAGACAGAGAGAGAGAGAGAATTGAATTTTAACAATCCTTTATATTTCAAAACCCAATTTTTACACATCACTTGACCAAAAATTCACTTAAGTGAACAAAACCAAAGACAAAAAAATTAAAAAAAATAAAAACCGCCCCTACTCAGTCACCCAATGCCCTCAGCAAACAGAAGCTCTCCTTCCTCCACTGAGCATACTGCTCCCCTATAGCCCCATACACTCTTAAAAACTTCTAATGTCCACATGGCCTTGTAGTACCTGAACTCTACCATGACTCTGGCCTTAATCATGCCCCTGACCACAGCTACCGTATCTTGTGCATCCCCCCGTTCAACCATGGTTTTACGGCTCAGGTAAATTGCCATTTTTGCCTTCCCCAAAACAAAGTTAACTTCGCCCTCTGTCTGCAACTGTATGGGAAACCCAGGATAAAAACCTTTTTGGGTCAATGGGGGAAACCTTTTCAAGAGAGAGAGAGAGAGACAGAGACAGAGAGAGAGAGTGAGCTGTCGGGACTTTCGAAACTCAGGAGCTGGCTTTGAGATTTCTCGTTTGTTTGGTTGTTTTGCATCGAGAGTACATTTTCACTTTTTTTTCGTTCCCCCACTTTGATTCGCTGACGCCAGAACGCCTCCTTTATCGGACGACCTCGTTTAACCCTATTCTTCAGGATTGGGGGGGGGGGGGCAGCCCTTGTTTTTGCCAACGACTTCTTGCCGTTGCTCGTTATTGGGGCTGAGCGGGGGGGGGGACGAGCCGGGGCCTGCGCCGCAGGAAGTCTGTCGTGCTGATTTCTGCGCCACTTCCTTGCCAAAGAGAGGCTTTTCACCCGGTCATCTTCACGCACGTCGGTGGTGCGCTGCCAGAGGAGTCGATCCTCGAACAAAAGACCCGTGCGCTTCAGAGTCAAACAAATGAAAGGGGGGGCAGGGAATAAAACTCCCTCATCGAAACTTGTTGAATGGCCTTCTTACAAAGATGATGCGCGCAGTCAAGTGATAACAAATAACAGGAAGTGGAGCGCGTCTATAGCAGGAGTTCAGGGCCTGGTTTCACACGCTCGGTAGTGCCCTAGAGGAAGCTGTGGCGTGTCGCATGTGGGAATAACAAGCGGAGTTCTTCCCTGCGCACCCAGGCCCCCTCTCACACGGTGTCCGGACCAATCAGACGCTCTTATTTGCTTACGGCGCAGCTTTCACGGCGTGGAGCTGCCTGTCGCTCGCGCGCTGGGTCCCAGTCAGCGCGCACGAGTGTTCCGCTCGCGCGCGTTTCCCCGCCAGCCTACCGCAGGCGCCTTTTTTTACCTCAGCGTGGCTCAGCGCGTCGGCGCCTCCTGCAGGTGGGGATGGAGTCGCGGAAAAGCCAGCGGATGGCGGTTCCCTCCCTGGCTCAGAGAGCCTCAGTGCCGGACTGGCCAGTACACTTTTCTTTTCGCCCTTCCTGCCTTTCCTTCCTCTTTTATGAGCGAGTGCAGACGGAGTCTCCTGTGTCGCCAGGACTCCCCCCCCTCCCCCCCTTCCCCCCCCCCGGAGCACTTGCAGACGCAAACTCACCGTCGAGCACCGTCCACCAGCTCTGCTTTTCTGCTGTTTGAGTAAAGCCCTCAAAGTCAATATTAGCATATTAGGGCTTTCTTCACTGGCTCTATTGGGGAAGGTTATCATTCTGTACACAGCGTTAACTCCTGACCTCAAAAAAGGGTTGCCCCCCCTCCCCTCCCCTTCTCCAGCTGTACATGTTGCTAAGCTGTTCAGCCACTAGCCAGTCTTTATTGTCTGTCACAGGCCTGCTGTCTCATTGCTGCCCCTTTAAAAGACCTCCGCTCTCCAGCTGAAGCGTGGACTGCAGCTCACGCTTCGCAGTTTGAAACTCACATGGTGCTCATCCTGCCGTTTTACTGGTGAAAGTTCACCAGAGGTGGGTGACAAACGCGCGGAATGTGACGGAGCGCCGCAGCGGTTAGGCTCCGCCCCCCGAGCGGCCGCGGCGGTTAGGCTCCGCCCCCCGAGCGGCCGCGGCGGTTAGGCCCCGCCTCCCAGCTGTCTCCCTCCGCGCCGAGCTGCTTCTGAATCCCGCGTGACGGAGCCCGTGGGAATCGAAGCGCTGCCCAGCCGCGAAGCCGCCGCGGTCTGCACATGCCCAGACCGTTTCTACCCTCAGCCGCTGAGAAGGGACCCTGCTGGAATCAGCGCTCTTTTCAAAATATGCTTTCCTTTGTTAACATGAAACTGTTCACTTTTTTCTCCTGTGTCGCTGCATTGACTGGAAATAGAATGCAGGGTGTGCTTTGCTCGTACGGAGTGAGACCAGTAGTGGCAAGCTTTTTAATTAGGGCGCATCATCATTAGGGCACATCATCATTAAGTGTTCGTAACCGTTGTCCCAGTGGCTGGTAGGCCCTGTCTTCCGTTTGTCTGTGGCTCGTTTCTGTCTCTCCTCAGTGGCTCGGCAGGGTGTATTTCCTGATTTACCGCCTCAATCTGACCCATAGGCCCTTAATGCTCTGAACACCCTCATGTTCTCCTCTGAGTGGAAGGCCGTAGGCTCTCTCTGTGGTCGACGGCGCTGCACACGCGCTCCGGAGCGGAGCGCTCAGTGAGAACCGGCTGCTGCTGCTGTAGTTGTTGTTGTTGTTGAAGGCGTGTGTTTTCGGGTGGGGCGCGGCGGCTCATCCCTGCTCCCCGTTCCTGCAGGTGCCAGTTCGGCTGGCAGGGCCAGTTCTGCGACAAGTGCAGCCCTCACCCGGGCTGCGTGCACGGCACCTGCATCGAGCCCTGGCAGTGCCTCTGCGACACCAACTGGGGCGGGCAGCTCTGCGACAAAGGTACAGCCCCCCCTGCCACCCCCCGTATCACCCCCCCCTCTTATTTCTTTCTCATTCTCAATGCTCAAGTAACACTTTACTGAGTAATAATACAGTTGCCATCAATGGTGACAATAATGATAATAACAGGGAAATAATTTCATATATTTTAATGTTTTATCATTTGATTGTCCATTGTTTTAATCTCTTCTATCCCACTGTCTATTGTGACACAAAATGCTATACTGAATAATAATGACACATTCAATAATTGGAACAATGATAGTAAGAGAAGTAGGGTGCCACGGCTAATTGGAGACTAAATTTCCCATAGATATGAGTGTGTGAGCGAATGTGTGAGTGCATGGTGTGTGTGTGCCCTGCGATAGATTGGCAGCTTGTCCAGGGTGTACACCTGCCCCTCACCCAGCACCCCCTGTGACCCTGCCCAGGATAAGCGGGCATAGATAATGGATGTATGGATGGATAGTAACAGAAGTAGGGCAATAATAATGGATTTACTCTCTCTCTGCCCTGCCACGCCCACCTCCGCTCCCCCCCCAAGACCTGAACTACTGCGGGACGCGCCAGCCCTGCCAAAACGGGGGCACCTGCGGCAACACGGGGCCCGACAAGTACCACTGCTCCTGCCGGGACGGCTACTCCGGCGTCAACTGCGAGAGGGGTACGTGCCCGCCCCCGCCAGGCGCCCAGCATGCCCGATTAGTCAGACGCGCTCACGGAACCTGTTACCCGCGCACGCGCGCGTCCCTTCAGGTTTATTAATCATGCAGCGTGATCTACGCAGTCGAACCTTTCGCTCTGCTCTTCAGTTCTGTGAGCTCTTGCGCTTGTTTACGCTGAATTTGACATGTACCGCTATTGTAACTCCCCGTACCTTCATTTAGGCCACTTTGTGTGTGTACCCTAATAAACGGCGAACGTTTGCAAACCCGTGGTTTTGGTGTTTTCTTATCCGTCTGAAGTACAGTAACGGCCTAGTTGGCCTGAGTCCAAGTGAAAGCACGGCGGCTTTTCTGTTTCCGCGTGAAAGAAAACAAAACGAAACAGAACGTCTGAGGGTGTGAGTTCTGGCTGTGCTCTGAGATGCCTTTAGAGTCCGCTCCCGGGTACAGTGGCGTCCCTGTGGGGCAAACTGGGGAAGGTGTTTTTTTTTGAGTACGTGAGGGATGTTAATGGGGATGAGGGGCGGGGCTGAGCTGTGTCAGAGGCTTTGATATGGCTGACTCATGTTGCATCTGTCAGACTGGTCTGTGATGGATGGGCGGGGCTTGGCTGTTGTTTGACTGTTGTGTGACGGGGACGCCCTTAACTGGAATATGACTTCAGATTTTTAATGGGAGGATTCCATGGCAACGAATGTTTTATTGTGTGTGTTTATTATTATTTAGGTGTGTGTGTGTGTGTGTGTGCATGCGTGCACGCGTGCATGTGTGTGTGTGCACATGTGCATATGTGTGTGTGTGTGTGTGTGTGTGTGTGTGCAGTAGGGTGGGGGAGTAGTGACTGTCATGCTGCACAGGCGAGCTGTACCAATCAAACCCCTCCCCTCCCCCCCCCTTCCAAATCTCCGATCATTAGTTCATTTGAAGTGAAGATCACACTTCCAAATGCAGGCCGCATACCCCCCTGTCCCACACTTTAGCCACCCCCCCACCCCCCCACCCCTGCCCAGTTCCTTTGCACAGGACTCCCCAGCAGTAGGCTGGAAGTCTCGCTGCATTGGTCAGCTCAGCGCAGCGTGAAAAATGATTTCCTGCCGGTGCCGTCCGGAGCAAGGCTAATGCTAATGAGACCAGGTCTGGGGGCCGCTGCCCTCCTGGATGCACCTAGGGAAGTTTGGGGTGGTCTGGGAGAGGGAGGGGGGGTATAACGGAGGAGAGACGCCCCCCCCCCTCCTCCCGCAGTGTGAGAACTTTGTGCTTAAACCTGTGTGCCCCCCCCCCAGCGGAGCGCGCCTGCCTGTCGGACCCCTGTGCTAACGGAGGGACCTGCGCGGAGACCAGCTCCGGGTTCGAGTGCCAGTGCGCGGCGGGGTGGAGCGGCCCCTCCTGCCTCACCAGTAAGCGCGGTGCGGCGTGACTTGGCATCCAAATCACCCCCTCCCCTCCCCTCCCCTCCTGCCTCACCAGTAAGCACGGCGCGGCGTGACATGGGGTCCAAATCACCCCCCCTCCCCTCCCCTCCCCTCCCCTCCCCGCCTCACCAGTAAGCACGGCGCGGCGTGACCTGGGGTCCAAATCACCCCCCCTCCCCTCCCCTCCCCTCCCCTCCCCGCCTCACCAGTAAGCACGGCGCGGCGTGGGGTCCAAATTACCCCCCTCCCCTCCCCTCCCCTCCCCTGGTGACAGTCGCCGCGGTAACGCCACGCCCTTCCTTTCCCTCTCAGATGTGGACGACTGCACCCCGAACCCCTGTTCCCACGGCGGCGCCTGCCAGGACCTGGTCAACGGGTTCAAGTGCAGCTGTCCCCCACAGTGGACCGGCAAGACCTGCCTGATCGGTGAGTGCCTGCCTCCCCGCACCCCCCTTCACCCCCCCATGGTTATGGAGGCGGGGCATCTCCTATGTGCAGGCAGGGCAGTAACAGTAAAAATAGCAATCATTTATTATTCCGTGTGGCAGTATAATGGGTAAGGTACTGGTCTTGTAATCTAAAGGTCATAGGTTCGATTCCCGGGTAGGACACTGCCATTGTACCTGTGAGCAAGGTATTTAACCTGCATTGCTTCAGTATATATCCAACTGTATAAAAGGATGCAATATAAATGCTATGTAAAAAAATAAACTTGAGCCAGTCACTCTGGATAAGAGAGTGTGCTAGAATGCCTGTAATGTGTTTTTCGTGCACCCAAAGCTCTATGTTCAAGGTGCACAGTATAAAGTAATGAAACAAATGGTTCTGTCCTCATGATAATTGAGTCGGACATGCTTGCTGAGCTGGGCGAGCAGCTCCCCTAAAGTAAGGGCAGTACGTCCTCCAGCCACTAGGCGGCAGTCTCTTCCGCTCTTCCTCTGCGCTGGAACGGAAAGCGCGCCGTTCCCCAGGAGCAGCTGGTTCTCCCGGGTTAGAGCCCGTCTGCAGCTGGTGCTCTGAGCACCAGGGCCTTGTGAGAGAGAGCGTTCGGTTCTGGGGCAGGCTAGTTCAGGAGAGAGCTCGGGGGGGCGTTGAGGAGGGAGGGTGTGGGGCAGCACCTGGGCCTTGTGAGAGAGAGCGTTCGGTTCTGGGGCAGACTAGTTCAGGAGAGAGCTGGAGGGGGCGTGGAGGGGGGAGGGTGTGGGGTAGCACTGGGGCGATGAGAGAGAGCGTTCGGTTCTGGGGCAGACTAGTTCAGGAGAGAGCTGGAGGGGGGCGTGGAGGGGGGAGGGTGTGGGGCAGCACCGGGGCGGTGTGAGAGAGCGTTCGGTTCTGGGGCAGGCTAGTTCAGGAGAGAGCTGGAGGGGGGCGTGGAGGAGGGAGGGTGTGGGGTAGCACCGGGGCGGTGTGAGAGAGCGTTCGGTTCTGGGGCAGGCTAGTTCAGGAGAGAGCTCAGGGGGGCGTTGAGGGGAGAGGGTGTGGGGCAGCACCGGGGCGGTGTGAGAGAGCGTTCGGTTCTGGGGCAGGCTAGTTCAGGAGAGAGCTGGAGGGGGGCGTTGAGGGGGGAGGGTGAGTGGGGGTAGCTCTGGGGCATTCGGGGCTGGGGCTGCGGTGTAGGGGAACGCTGTTCGGCCTCAGCGAGGGTGAGGGGGTGAGGGGCGGGGCGAGGGGGGGGGGTTCGCTGTGGGAAAGGCAGGGGCTCCTCTCCGCCCCGCTGCCGTACGGCTGAGCCCCCAAAGCCGGGATGATCTCATGAGGAATGAGCCGGGGGCGTCCCGGGGAGAACGGGCCCGAGCTTCAGAGTCCGTTAGAGACGCGCCACTGAGCCCATTTACCCCTCTGATCCAGCAGAGCCCCCCCTCCCGACTGAGCCCATTTACCCCTCTGATCCAGCAGAGCCCCTCCTCCCAACTGAGCCCATCTACCCCTCTGATCCAGCAGAACCCCCCACCCGACTGAGCCCATTTACCCCTCTGATCCAGCAGAGCCCCCCCTCCCGACTGAGCCCATTTACCCCTCTGATCCAGCAGAGCCCCTCCACCCCACTGAGTCCATTTACCCCTCTGATCCAGCAGAGCCCCTCCACCCCACTGAGTCCATTTACCCCTCTGATCCAGCAGAGCCCCTCCTCCCAACTGAGCCCATTTACCCCTCTGATCCAGCAGAGCCCCTCCTCCCAACTGAGCCCATTTACCCCTCTGATCCCAGAGAGCCCCCCCTCCCCACTGAGCCCATTTACCCCTCTGATCCACAGAACCCCTCCTCCCAACTGAGCCCATTTACCCCTCTGATCCAGCAGAGCCCCCCTCCCGACTGAGCCCATTTACCCCTCTGATCCAGCAGAGCCCCTCCTCCCCACTGAGCCCATTTACCCCTCTGATCCACAGAACCCCTCCTCCCAACTGAGCCCATTTACCCCTCTGATCCAGCAGAGCCCCCCCTCCCGACTGAGCCCATTTACCCTCTGATCCAGCAGAGCCCCCCTCCCCACTGAGCCCATTTACCCCTCTGATCCAGCAGAGCCCCTCCTCCCAACTGAGCCCATTTACCCCTCTGATCCAGCAGAGCCCCTCCTCCCAACTGAGCCCATTTACCCCTCTGATCCAGCAGAGCCCCTCCTCCCAAAAACCCTCTGCGCTCGCTCTGTCTCTCTCTCTGACTCTCTCCCTCTCTCCCTCCCTATCCCCCTCTGCTCTCTCTCTGTCTCCCTCCCAAACCCCTCTGCTCTCTCTCTGTCTCTGTCTGTCTCTCTCTCTCTCTCTCACTCTCTCTCTCTCTCCCTCCCTATCCCCCTCTGCTCTCGCTCGCTCTCTCTCTGTCTCTCTCTCTCTCACTCTCTCTCTCTCTCTCTCACTCTCTCTCCCTATCCCCTCTGCTCTCGCTCGCTCTCTCTCTATCAATTCAATTCAATTCAATTCAATTCAATAAGCTTTATTGGCATGGTAAGGGTACACTTACATTGCCAAAGCATTCACTCACATGACAAATATAACAGACAGGCAATAACAATTTAACTACAATAAACAGAAAAAATATAAAATCCAGACAATCCACAGAAATAAAATTCTACATCTAGAACATAACACATACAAAGTGTCAATTAACTATAATAATGTTACTTTTCTGGTGTCAATGTTACTCCCTGTCCCTCAGTTTGTGGCAAGTGGCAATGTATTGTGCTGCCAAATCTACACATTCCCTTCTTTCTCCCAAAAGGAATGGCAGCTTCTCTGTCTCTGAGTGCATCTCAAATTGTGGGCAGATTTTTTTCATTTTTAGGAAGAACAGTGACCTTGTCTCTCTGTATTTCTCACATTTTGTGAGGAAATGAAGCTCTGTCTCCACCTCTTCAGTGTCGCAAAGTGAGCACAACCTGTCCTCTCTGGGCAGCCAGGTCTGCCGGTGTCTACCTGTCTCGATAGCCAGGTTGTGTTCACTGAGTCTATATCTTGTCAATATTTTCCTTGTTTTTGAATCTTTCACTGTGGTCAGGTAATCTGCCACAGTGTACTCTCTTTTTAGGGCCCGATAGCATTCTAATTTGCTTTGTGTTTTTGTTTGTGTGTCCCAATAGGTGATGTAATTTTCTTTATGTTTTGCTATAATTTGGTTGACTCTAATTGTTTGTATGTTGCTGTCTTGAGGCTGCTTTGTGTTAGTAGGGGTTAATGAACTAAGCTTCAAGACTAGCTGGCTGAGGGGACTCTTCTTTGGGCTCATCTCTTGGTATTTCAGGGCCTTGTAATGATAAGAGTGGGGGTCGCTGTTTTTGAGGTTTTTTACGTTGTCTACGAGGTCGCTGTTTTTGAGGTTTTTTACGTTGTCTACGAGGTTTTTTAAGTTGTCCACGATCATGAAAATGCACTTCTTGTACGTCGCTTTGGATAAAAGCGTCTGCCAAATGAATGTAATGTAATGTAATGTAATGAGGTGAATCCAAAATTTAACTGCCCTTTTTTGGATGTTAATTAATAGTGGGTATTGGCCTATCTCTCTCTATCTATCTCTCTCTCCCTCCCAAACCCCCTCTGCTCTCGCTCACTCTCTCTCGCTCTCTCTCTCTCTCTCTCTCTCTTTATCTCTCTCTCTCTCCCCCTCTGCTCTCGCTCTCTTGCCCCCTCTCTCTCTCTCTCTCTCTCTCTCGCCCTCTGATCTGCCTGTTTTGTGTGTGTGTGTTTGTTGCGAGGTTTTTTTTTAACTTCTGTGCATAAATGGCTCCTCTCCATGGCAACCAGCTCGGTTCAGTTTTGAATGTGGAGAGACCCACCGAAGTTCCATCTCAGGGCGACCAAAAAGCATTTCTCGCGCTCCCCTTTACGTCACTGTCGTTCCCGCGGCCTTCTCCTCAACTGACGTCTCGTGTTTGTTTCTCAAGACGCCAACGAATGCGAGAGCAAGCCCTGCGTGAACGCCAACTCCTGCCGCAACCTGATTGGTGGATACTTCTGCGAATGCGTAACAGGCTGGACAGGACAGAACTGTGACACCAGTGAGTGGGCTTCAAATTTGAAAATGTATTTTTAATAGGCTAAAATATTATGTATTCATATTTAATCTTTAAATATTAAAGAGTTTATGGTGATTAGGGAAATCTGATGAAAGCTTAGAGAGTTAACTGTGTTAGCTAACTTCAAGTCTGGCTTGTGATTTAAAAAAAAAAAACATCTAATCTGCACGCTCTATCTGGTTCACAGATATTAATGACTGTGAGGACCAGTGTCTGAATGGAGGCACCTGCAAGGTAAGACTTCTCTCCACAACTTATTTCTGTACTTTTATATATTTATATAAACTTATATGAAGGAGTTTACATCCTCTTTTTTTTTTAGAACCGTCTTTAAAAAACAGCAACTGTTAACGCCTCCCTGGTGCTTTCAGACGCTTGAAAAACAGACGTAATGAAGATGTTCCTTGTAAAAGGGGGGTGGGGCAGTGAGAAACTATGGATCAAGCTCTTTGAGCCGCGCAGAGGTGGGGGTGGGGGGTGGGGGCGGGGGGTGGTGGGGAGGGGGCGGAGCGCCCTCCGACTGCAGTAAATAGGATAATCGTGGATACGCTTTTATTGCCAGGAAAGTCCGTCTTAATTATCTAGCTTGTGTGATGGTGATTTTTTTGTAATGCTTGTTTGTTTTTTTTTTCCTCCCTCTCTCCCCCCCCCCTCCCCCCTCCCTCCTGCCGCTCTCTGGTTGTTGTCCTCTCTCTCTCTCAGGACCTGGTGAATGGTTACCGCTGCCTCTGCCCGCCTGGCTACACGGGGGAGCGCTGCGAGACGGACGTGGACGAGTGCGCCAGCGCCCCCTGTCTGAACGGAGGTCACTGCCGCGACGACGTCGACGGGTTCCAGTGCCTCTGTCCCGCCGGCTTCTCGGGCAACCTGTGCCAGGTGGGCAGCGCCAATGCCCAGCCCCCGCATCACCCCCCAACCCCACCCCACCCTACCCTACCCTACCCCCACCAGCCCATTTGTGACATGTTACATTTCCTCCTCCACCCGACCCCCTCCCCCCCGCCGCCCTCCGCCCCCCGCCCCCTTCCAAATTCCTTCCACACTAAACGCCTGTTGTTCTGCTATTTAAAACCAAGGCTTTGTTCAGCTGGAAGGCCACTTATGAAATATTCATGTTGATTTAACTCCCAAGTCAAGGAGAAGCGGCTATTTATTTCCACTTGTGAGTATTTTTTTCTAAGCTGCTTCCTGGTAGTTTCTGTCGGGGTGGGTGGGGGGCGTTGGGGGGGTTGGGGTGGATTGTGGGGGGTACCATGGACTGTCCCAGAGTTGAGAAAGCTGCATGGCGGTCAGTTTCACGGTCATTGTGCATAATGGCGGCTCTCCTGCCCCCCCCACAGCTGGACGTTGATTACTGCGCCCCCGACCCGTGCCAGAATGGAGCACGCTGCTTTAACCTGGCCACCGACTACCTCTGCACCTGCCCCGAGGACTACGAGGGCAAGAACTGCTCGCACCTGAGAGACCACTGCCGCACCACCTCCTGCCAGGGTGAGTCTCTCTCTCTCTATCTCTCTCTCACTGCCGCACCACCTCCTGCCAGGGTGAGTCTCTCTCTCTCTATCTCTCTCTCACTGCCGCACCACCTCCTGCCAGGGTGAGTCTCTCTCTCTCTCTATCTCTCTATCTCTCTCTCACTGCCGCACCACCTCCTGCCAGGGTGAGCGCACCTGCCTCAACTCTCTCTCTCTCTCTCTCTCTGTCTCTATCTCTCTCTATCTCTCTCTCACTGCCGCACCACCTCCTGCCAGGGTGAGCGCACCTGCCTCAACTCTCTCTTTCTCCCTCTGTCTCTCTCTATCTCTCTCCCTTTCTCTCTCTCTCTCTCTCCCACTTGTGCTCTCTCTCTCTAGCTCTCTCCCCTTCTCCTCCTCTCTCTCTGTCTCTCTCCCTCTCTCATCTCTCTCCCACTTGTGCTCTCTCCCTCTCTCCTCCTCTCTCTCTCTCTATCTCTCTCTCTCATTCACCTGCAGACTAACTCGCCCGCTCGCTGGGTGAAGCTGCTAGCTGTAGCGCTGTAGCGCTGTAGCCCTGTAGCGCCGTAGCGCCGTAGCGCCGTAGCGCCGTAGCACTGTAGCACTGTAGCACTGTAGCGCTGTAGCACTGTAGCGCTGTAGCACGTTGCGTAAGGAAGCGCCTGAATGCAGAGGCTCAGCGCTAACAGAAGCCCTGCAGGTCTCCAGGGCCTTGTTACCGATACTGATACTCGGATACTGTTTCAGGTCTTCAGGCTTCGCTGCCAGATCGTCCTTGACAGGCACCCCCCAAAACCCCCCCCACCCCCCGCGCTCCTCCCACCCCATCTCCTCTGACGCGCGCCTCGCCTACCTAAAATATTTCCCGTAATTCCCGCTGCACCCCATCCTCATCACGCCCCCCCTCCCCTGTCTCTCTCTCTCTGAAACTCTGGCCAAAATTTGGCAAGACACTAACAGCGCCGTGTGTGTTCCTCCTGGCAGTGTCCCCCCCCCCCCTCCCCGCCCCCTCCCCCCCCACCCCGTGCTCCGTGCTGAGCGAGCAAACTGAGGTCAGACCAACCACAGCGCCGGAGAGAGAGAGAGAGCGCTTGCCATTTGGCAGGATTTGGAGGTTATTCGGTTTATAAGACAACCTCATCCGCATGACACCCCCCGCCCCCCCCCCCCCCCCCCCCCCCGGCCCTCCTCGACCCCACACCTTTTACCCATACTAAACAGGAGGAGGAAACCTGAACTGAACCTATTCATGTGGCTTTTGAAAAAAAAAAAAAACCTTAGTATTTTTGTTTCGCATTCTGGTCCTTCTGAATGGGTGTTGCTGGCGGCGCTGTGATGGCCCCGTGCTGGCTCCCAGCTTCAGGAGGACGTGGAGGGGCCAGGGTGTCAGGATGTAGTTTTGCTTGTTTGTTTATTTAGAAACCCCTTAGTCTAGTTGTACTCGTCTTCCTGGGTTCAGCGTGTGCGAGCACAAACTCGCAAACTGTTAATGTGCATATTTGGACCAGAGTTCAAAGCAGAACAGTGCATACAGTGTAGTATCAGACCGTACAATGTGATTATGAGTGGGAATAATAACACTGCCTAGACATGATGTTCAACAGAAAAATAAATAAATTAAAGTAAGAATTTTAATGTGGTTTTTTGAAAGCCTGGGTTTTGTTTCAGCCTGTCCTACTGAGATTGACGTACCTGTTTCTGTTTGTCCGTCTGTCTATCTGTCTGTCTGACTGTCTGTCCCTCTGTCTGACTGTCTGACTCACTGTCTGTCTGTCTGTCTGTGTCTGACTGTCTGTTCCTGTGCCTGTCTGTCTGTCTGTCTGTCTGTGTGCCTGTCTGTCTGTCTGTCTGTCCGTCCCTCCGCAGTCATAGACAGCTGCACCGTGGCCGTGACCTCCAACAGCACCCCGGAGGGGGTGCGCTACATCTCCTCCAACGTGTGCGGCCCCCACGGGCGCTGCAGGAGCCAGGCGGGGGGGCAGTTCACCTGCGAGTGCCAGAACGGCTTCACCGGGACCTACTGCCACGAGAGTGAGTACGGGCGGCCTTCCCTGCCGTCCGGCGCCAGGTGTCCAGGGGGGAGGGGGGGGGGGGGGAGGGGTGGTGCTGATAGCTGCCTGTGCCCTTGGGTACCGGGGCCTTCTAGTGTGTCTGTAGGCCGCTGGGGACCCTGACGGCAGTGCAGCGGCCTTGGCGAGCCAGTGTGCGGTGGTGGTGGCCCTGACCGCCCGCTCGGTGGCGGTGGGGGGGGGGGTTCCACGTGTGTGTCCCGGGCTGGCGAAGGACCCGCCGAACAGCTGGAGGGGCGGGGCTGGCTGCCTTTCGGAGGCGGAGCCGGGGGGGGGGGAGAGCGGGACCGAACGCAGTCACGGGCACTGTCAGAGCGGAAGGGGGCGGGACACGGGGGGGGGGAGGCTGTGGGGTTAGGCCCCGCCCCCCTTCGGCTCTGACCGTGCCCATGACTGCGTTCGGTCCCGCCCTCCTCCCTCGGCCCCGCCCTTTCTGCCGGGCCGGTGCGAGCGGGAGTCGCTCAGCGCCCGCGGGGGGAGCGCAGCGTGCTTCTGTACGCTAAGCTAAATCGCGCGTCGCAGGCGCCGCGCATGACTGAGATCGAATGAGAGCCAGACGGGGAACGTGAGAAACTCAGCCGAGGCTCACGAGCCCACAGCTGCATCTGAGGCTAAAGAGCGCAGCGGTCACTGCAGGAGACGCACATTCTGCTCCACCACGCCGACCCAGAGACAACAGAGCACAGATCAGGGCTCACGTTGGCTGGGACGGGTCAGGGGCCATTTTGGCTAGGACGGGTCAGGGGCCACGTTGGCTGGGGTGGGCGAGTGGCCATTTTGGCTGGCACGAGTCAGGGGCCACGTTGGCTGGGGTGGGTGAGGGGCCATCTTGGCTGGGACGGGTCAGAGCCATTTCGGCTGGGACAGGTCAGGGCCATTTTGGCTGGGATGGAACAGGACCCACGCTGGCTGGGACGGGTCAGGGGCCCATGTTCACTGGGATCAGCACCTCGTTCTAAGCAGGAGCAGGATCGGCGATGAGCGCTGCTGGAGGGACCGTGTGAGCCCTGCAGCACTGCTGCTGACCCTGACCCTGCTGACCCTGAACCTGGAAACGCCAGAGGGGTTAAAATCTGCTTTTTCACTGCACACCTGGTCATCAAAGCTGCCTTTGGAAGTGTAACGGTCAGACTGTCTGTTTGAGTCCTGAGCCTGCTCCAGCCCTGAGAGGCTCCCTTGTTCAGGAGCCACGAACAGGATGTTGCCGATGTCCGCGTCTGTGCTGGCTCTCATTCCTGTCTGTCCGTCTGTCTGTCCCTTTTCCCGCAGACATCAACGACTGCGAGGGCGGCCCGTGTTGGAACGGCGGGACGTGCATCGACAAAGTCAACGCCTACCAGTGCATCTGCGCCGACGGCTGGGAGGGAGCTCGCTGTGAGACGGGTGAGCCCCCCTCGACCCCGCCCCCCCCCCCACCCTGCTGTCACCCACAATGCACTGGGCCCATTCTCCACGCGCAGCCCTGTTTGCAGCGCAAGCTAACCGTCTGGACTCTCGCCCCCGCCCTCAGACATCGACGACTGCGGAGCGAACCCGTGCAAGAACCGCGGCGCCTGCCAGGACGTGGTCAACGACTTCTACTGCGAGTGCCGCAACGGCTGGAAGGGGAAGACCTGCCACTCCCGTAAGTCCCGCCCCGCCCGTCCCCGCCCCGCCCCGCCCCTCAGCCCGAGCGCCGTTGGCTCGTCTGTGTCCGAGCCTGACCGCCCCCCTCCCCCCGCTCGTCTGTCTCAGGTGACAGCCAGTGCGACGAGGCCACCTGCAACAACGGCGGGACCTGCTCCGACGAGGGCGACGCCTTCCGCTGCCTGTGCGCGCCGGGCTGGGAGGGCGCCACCTGCAGCATAGGTGAGGTCACGGCGGGCGCCGGCCCGAAGCTACGGCTCCGACGTCCACGACGTTTCGTTTACCTCCGCCGCGCTCCGACACCGCCAGCCGCTCCTCCCGCCCTCCGCAAGCGGCGACAGCGAATTAAAGAGCCGCGATTTCAAAGTCGCCATGACTTTTAATTGGTTATTTTTTTATATTCCGGGCCCAAGTCAAACAATGAAATGAAAGCATTGCATGTTGTGTAAATAGCTAACAGGAGGGAGGGGGTGGTCCCTGAGGGGTCTGGGGTAGTGCGTGTCTGTGGACCTGATGCTGACACCCCCGTGTTTCCCCCCCCGCCCCCCCAGCCAAGAACAGCAGCTGCCTGCCAAGCCCCTGCGGGAACGGCGGGACCTGCGTCGTCACGGGAGACGGCTTCGCCTGCGTCTGCAAGGAAGGCTGGGAAGGCAGCACCTGCACCCAGAGTGAGTCCCGCGCGGCCGGCCAATCGGGAGGGGAGGGGAGGGGAGGGGAGGGGCGGAGCGGGCGGGCGGGCGGGCGGGAGGGGGGAGGGGCCTACTGCATGTCTGTGGGGTTCCGGTGCCGGACACATTAGAGTATAGCCAGAAAAAGGACGTATGTCTCCTGGTTTTTCTCCTAATTTCCACGGTGGTTTATTGGCATGTAGTTATTCGCTGTTGCCAAAGCGACGGTAACCGTATCAATAACGCACGCCCGGGCTGACGGTGACACGCAAACTTCCTGTTTCCGGCTTTTCATTTCCCGTCAGCCGCATCTATAATGAGCTCCCCTTGCGCCTGCACGTTCTGAAACGCGTCCCCCGAGCCTTTCCGATCGGGGAGCCTGGAAGCGATTTGGGCGCGGGGCGGCATCCCGGCCCTCGGCACCGTTAACGAGGCGGGGAGCAGGCGGGCGGCAGAGCCACCGGGCGCGTGCAAGCCCGGGCCTGTCGCCGTTCTCACACGCGGCCGCCTCGATGCACTCTCAACACAAAAAATGTTTTTCCTCTTTTTCCAGATACCAACGACTGCAATCCGCACCCCTGGTGAGTTTCTCCCGAGCTCCTTTCCCGATACCGGACGCAGAAACGAAGCCTGCATCCGCCCAGCGTCGCGCTTCTCGCTGACGGCGAAGCGACGTCGCGGCGATTCCGCTTTCTTCCTGACGCAACGCGGTCGCGTTCAAAGAAACGGAGGGGGTCACGCGGTCGGGTTGCCGAAATCCATTTCCCTTCGAGTGGAATGGAAGCGATTTAGAAACGCTTATTGTCTTGCCAGTTATTGTCCGCTGCACATGAGAAGCTGCTTTGTTGAGGGCTGGTTTGACAGGGATGACGTATTTTTGGCATGCGTTTCTCTATGGATGTTCACCGCAATTACGTTTGTTAGAATACTTTAAATATAAGGGTCCCGCACAATGTATATGAAATATTTATATTTAATATCCTTTCGCCTGTCCGACCCACCTTTCACAATAGTTGCGCTTTTTTTAAATGATTATAATACTTTACCCATTAGAAAATTGTTTTGTATCTGCCAGGATTTAGAGCACAATATAATTCATAATGCATGTGAATCACATGACTCGACACTGCAGCATCACATGTTTATAATGGGCCCGGTGGTGGTTTTGTCATTTCGCCGACTGTTTTTAAAAACGTCCTGTTTGGTGACCTGTGGGTGACCCCTTGGAGAGGCGGGGCCTAACGGTGTTCCTCCCGCCCCCCCCCTCCCCACAGCTACAACAGCGGGACGTGTGTGGACGGGGACAACTGGTACCGCTGCGAGTGCGCCCCCGGATTCGCCGGCCCCGACTGTCGAATAAGTGAGTGCCAGCCGTCCCGGCCCCGCCCCCGACCCCGCCCCCGGCCGCGCCCCCCACCCCGCGCTCACACCCCATTAAAAAATCCTCCGTGTCAGAAGCCCGGCGGCGAGGCTGGGGGGTCCTGGGACGCTGCGCTGACAGGGGCAGATAGGTGGTCTCTCTCCGTCCAATTAGGAGAGCTTTTGACCTCCAGCCGAGGAGATGGATGTCAGCTCCCATTTTCTGCGTTCAGATCCCCAGGGGAGAGTCTGTCAGTCGGCGCAGAGCTAATCGCTCATTGTTGCCAGCACTGATTAAAGGGATTTGTCGTCCCCCCCCCCTAACTCTTTCATGGCCACAGTTCTCTTGTCCTTAATTTATGTTTCGACGAAGCCCTGAATGTTTTCCCTGAAAGGGATTTTTTTTAACCGTGTTTTACCAGCTGGAAACCTTTCCTGAGTAGGACCTGTGAACCCCTGCAGTTGCAGTTGGGATCGCGGTCCTGAAAGCTCAGACACGACACAGAGCTCCACATTCTCATGTTCTCCAGAGGATTGTCGCTTGGTGTTGCGTGGGCAGATGTTGTTCGGATGTGATATGAAATGGCACGCCTTTTCTGTCTGGATCCGCATTCAGCTGTAAACTGTACTGTTTAAAGCGAGAGATGAGAGAGAGAGAGAGCACCATTCATCCCTCCATTTATAAAGGAGAAAGTCACAGTTGTAACTGGTGGCCAATGTTTTGTTTGTGCGCAGACATCAACGAGTGTCAGTCCTCGCCCTGTGCTGCCGGCTCCACCTGCGTGGACGAGATCAACGGATATCGCTGCCTGTGCCCGCCCGGCCGGGTAGGCCCCAGGTGTCAGGAAGGTGAGATCCTGTCTGCAGTCCATTCAGCCGAGTCTGTGGCTCCCTGCTGACATCACTTCCTCCCTGCTGATATCACATCCTCCCTGCTGACATCACTTCCTCCCTGCTGATATCACATCCTCCCTGTTGACATCACTTCCTCCCTGCTGATATCACTTCCTCCCTGTTGACATCACTCTCTCCCTGCTGATATCACTTCCTCCCTGCTGACATCACTTCCTCCCTGCTGATATCACATCCTCCCTGTTGACATCACTTCCTCCCTGCTGATATCACTTCCTCCCTGTTGACATCACTTCCTCCCTGCTGATATTTGACTCCCTTGGCCCCGAGGCCCCCCAGGCCTGCCACAGGGGTCGCACACAGCAGCCGTAATCCGTAATCCGTAATCTAAAGGTATTAAAATTGGCCAAGATGAAGATTAAGGCTGCAGCCGTGGCGTGGGAATCCTCGAAGGCCTCCCAAGAGGTGTGGCACAGCCGTGCTTTCTGGCGTCTCATGAGCCCATGACTTAACTCGTGGTCAGTTGACCTTTGACCCGGAAGGGCAACGGATTATAAACTTTGTGTGGTCTGCAGCTTTAAAACCTTTTTTTACTGGAGCAAATGCATCAAGTTGCACATCATCCCAGTGAGGCAGACATGTATGAGGGTACAGGCCGCAGTGCATTAAAAAGCAACAAGAAAGAAACAGGCAGGGAACCTCATAAATGCGCACCAGATGCCGCAGCTGAATGCAAAAAATGTCGTCACATTAGCTAACCGCCACGCTGCGCCCATGCCGTTGGGCCGCGGCGCGCGAGTCGAACCGTAAAAACCTTTTTGGAAAATCCCCCTGGTCTCGTCCCGCAGCCATGGGAACGCCCTGTTTCGCCAACGGCCGCGTCGCCCCCGAGGGAAGCCAGTGGGACGAGGACTGCAACGCCTGCCGGTGTCGCGGCGGGAAGGCCGCCTGCTCCAAGGTACGGGCGCCGCCGCCGTCCTCTCCCCCCCCGCCGCCGCTGAGCCGCGTGTCCCGACCGCGCGCGCTAACCGTCTTTCTTTGCGGTCGCAGATGCGGTGCGGTCCCAGGCCCTGCCGGGTCCCCGGTAAGGGGCGCGGGGAGTGCCCCGCCGGCCAGGCCTGCGTCCCCGTCGGGGAGGACCGCTGCTTCGTCAAGCCCTGCCCCGGGGCGGGGGAGTGCTGGCCCCCCGGCCCGGCCCCGCCCCCGGCCCCGCCTAAGTGTCGCCTGGCCCACGGCGCGGCGGAGCGCGACTGCGCCAACATCGCCTTCGCCTTCAACAAGGAGTCCCTTCCGCAGGTGAGTCGCCGCTCCGCCGCCGCAGTGGATTATGGGAACGGCGCCACGCCCCCTTCCTAAAGGCACGCGGCGACTGAGATCCGCCCTTTGAGCGGAGCTTTGCATCCAGCTCTCTCTCTCTCTCTCTCTCCCTCTCTGTCTCCCTCTCTCTCTCTCTCTCTCTCTCTCTCTCTGTCTCTCTGTCTCCCTCTCTCTCTCTCCCTCTCTCTCTCTGTCTCTCTCTCTCTCTCTCTCTCTCTCTCTCTCTCTCTCCTCTCTCTCTCTCTCTCTCTCTCTCTCTCAAGAGCCTTTCGCCCAACCCTTTCTGTTTTCTTTTAAAGAAAAAAAAAAGAAGAGAAAGAGAGGGAAAGAAAGGCTTGAGCCAGCTCTCTCCCAGGCTCCGTTCTCACAGAGCCTTGGGTGTTCCTCCAAACAAAAGCATTCCAGGCCCGCCAAGCCAGGCATGAGAATAACGAGAACCTGAACGTGTCACTGAGCCCTGCTGGACTAGAAAACGTCCTCCCTCCATAAATCTCACTTTTCTGCTTTAGCCGAGCCTTCGCCGTTTTGGACGTCGGACGAGCGACAAGGCGTCCAGGCCCGCGGTCTCTCTTTCCTGTCGGAGCAGATCGAAGCCAGCAGCTGGCCGCTCGGTGTGGACGATCGGGCAAAACACCCCCACCAACCGATTTCTCCGTGTGGCGTCGTTGTGATTTCAGGGTCTGACGGTGGAGCAGGTCTGCAGCGAGCTGAGGCGCCTGTGCGTGGCGAGGAACCTCTCGGCCGAGCACGCGCTCTCCGTGACCTGCGAGCCCTCGCCGACCGCCGGCGACGAGATCCACGTGGCCCTCGTACGTACCCGTCCGGCGCGCGGGCGCTCTTCCCCGAGACGGGGAGCAGACCCGCCTCTGATTGGTGCCTTTTTGTGGGAATGCTGGGATTTTATGTTTCTTGCGGTAGATTTTTTTGTTTGTTTTTTTTTTTGTTGTTTTTTTTTTCTGTTGTGGTTTTTTTTTTAAACTGTGGGCGAGGTCGCAGCCAAATGGATGAATGATGAACACGAGTCACCGCGGTGCCGGGCGTAGCCTGTTGCAGAGTGAATGCACGAGAAACAGCTCAGAAATGTAGCTTAAAAAATGCTTCTTTTAGAATAAAAAAAATTTGATTTAGCTTCTTTTGCATTTCAGTGGACGGAGGACGAGGTGTCAGGCCAGAGCCCCGTCAAAGAGCTGGCCGACCGGATCGTCGACCTGGTCAGCAAGCGCAGCGGGAACAGCACCGTCATCGCCGCCATCGCCGAAGTCCGGGTGCAGCGGCGGCAAAACCCCGGCAAAGCGGGTGAGGAGAGGTTTTTTTAATTTATTGTCGATTTTTTCAGCGTTTGAGACCAGTGTTCTGACTCCCCATTACGCTGAAGCTCTCGGGTGTGTTGAAGGCATGGCAGCGGACTGGTTAGCAGCCTGGATTGGCTCAGATCTGAGGGGGTCTTGCTAATGGCCTGTGACTGCCATTCATTTCAGCACCCCCTACACCTCAGCCAATAAGGAAGACTTTATCTCTTATAGGCAGTTTGGTTGCAGCCAAACATTAATACATAAGATAAAACACTCATAAATCACAATAATTTAAAATATAATTGAAATATAATTTACGATGCCGAACAGCTGTTAAAATATAAAAATATATTTAAGTAACACAATAATCACGGCACCATAGAAATCCAATACATGAATAAATAAATGCACAAATACCTAAAACATGGCTGTATAGACAGATGCCTGGTAAATGATGCATTAATGTTGAGACTGGTGTTAATTGTGTGTGTGTGTGTGTGTGTGCATGTGTGCACACTAGTGGGCGGTTGGTTGGGTCATGTGACTCTTCCTGTGCATTTTCCACATTTTTTCTCTGATCATTTGCTGGCATTACACCTCTCATTATTCAGACATCCACAAGAAAGAGGGAAATTTTCGCAAGCCGTGTACATTCTCGATGCATGTGGTACTCAGGCAAACATCTGTCAGTTTGAATTATTGTATATTCTCAACACATGTTCCACTGCTTTCAAGCCCAAACTGCTATCATCTTTTTGGGACTTTGCTAATACGCAGAACTTGGCAAGAGTGAACTTCTACAATCCAGAACTTTTAAAAACACAAACCCGCTTTAGTCTGAACTATTTCTGCTCTGTCTGTGAACAGCGTGAAATTTGCATGGGGATGTCGCTGGGGAAATAAACCCAAAGTGTGTGTCTGAACACACTGTACCAGACTGCAGTCTTCCTGGTGAACACCACTGACTTAGTGTTTGGTCTGTCCAGCTAATGAATTTTCCCACCTCACAATTAGCATGTCAGTTTGAAACTGTTATCATTTTGAGGCAAAAAGGCAGATAATTGTTCCTCAGTGTCACCTGAAGTGGACCCGGTTACGGTAATTGTGATTGGTTGAGTCAGCGTGGCTCGTTGCTGATTGGCTCCCTCCCTCCCTGCAGACTACCTGGTCCCGCTGCTCAGCTCCGTGTTCATCGTGCTGTGGATCCTGGCGGTGGGCTCCGCCTCCCTGTGGTGCGTGCGGCGGCGGCAGAAGCAGGGCGGCCACGCCAGCGCCGCGGCGACCGTGGCCGACGACAACACCACCAACAACGTGCGCGAGCAGCTCAACCAGATCAAGAACCCCATCGAGAAGCACGCGCTCGTCGCCGCCGCCCCCGCCAAGGACTACGAGGGCAAGAACTCCGTCAACGCCAAAATTAGGACGCACGCCTCCGAGGCGGAGGACGAGGAGGCGGAGAGGCGCCTCCAGAAAGGGCGCTTCGCCAAGCAGCCCGCCTACACCCTGGTAGACAGGGAGGACAAAACGGGGCAGACCGCGCCGGCCAAACACCAGAACTGGACTAACAAACAGGACAACAGAGACCTGGAAACGTCACAGAGCTTAAACAGGATGGAGTACATCGTATAGCATTCCCCCCGCCCCCCTCCCCCCAACACGCCTGTCCTGTCCTATTTGGTCGTATTTTCCGAGGTTATTACTTGCCTTAATATCCCTTTTTTGTTAATTTAAGTTTTGACAAGCTGGCCTTACACTGGCGGTGGTCGTTGCTGTTGGTTGGCTGGCTGGAACACCAAGCGCTGCATTTCACGTCTGTGCAAGGCTAGCATCGGCAGTCGCCCTGTCCTCCGCGTGCGTGAGCTGGCGACGCTCAGAGAGAACGAGCAAACTGAATTTCGCCTCTCTCCCTTTAAAGTCGTACGCGTTGCCAAGTCAACGTAACGGATCGCATTTGCGTGGTACCCTTGGTAAACTCAAAGCACTTTACAGTTGAAGGGGGAGGAGAATACCTTAGCCACCACCAATGTGTAGCGCCCATCTAAGGTGACGTACGGTAGCCATTTTGTGTCAGACGCTCACCACACATCAGCTGAGGTGGAGCGGGAGGGAGATACTGCAAGTCTTAAGCATTTTTTTTAAAAATGAAAACAAAATGGACCATATAGTTTATTATTTTCAGTTCATACGCAGGCTCTTTATGGTTAATGTACAGCTAGTTCTGTTTTAAAGTGTCCTCGCAGCTCCATGCCACAGCAACCATCAAAAAAGTTAATTTATTATTTTTTATTTCTTTTTGGGTTGGGTTGGGTCAGTGGCAGCAGTTGCTGCCAATATGAAGAATTTAAGTGTCAATCTAGAACATTGTGTAGATATGTACATTTTGTTTTAATTAATCACTGTGTATATTTGATTTATTAACTTAATAATCAAGAGCCTAAAATACCATTCCTTTTTATTTATGTATATTTGTCTAGATTTGAAGGTTTTGATAGCTTTGTAAGCTCACAGATTTGTTATTGATGCAAATATCATTTCATGTTCCAAAATTCCCAAAAGTGTTCTAGAAATAAATTTAATTTTTTAAGCAATAGGACGGGCATTTTCGTGCCTGAAAAAAAACGTTTGTACAATGTCAGGTATTTGAAAGTTACTGCAGCAAACCTTATTCTGCCAGGACCTTTTTTAAATAAGCCCTAAAGGCAGGTTGGAAAAAAAAAAAAAAATCGACTTTGGTTGTTAGTGAACGGAGTGGC
Source organism: Anguilla rostrata (assembly GCF_018555375.3). Lineage (NCBI taxonomy): Eukaryota > Metazoa > Chordata > Actinopteri > Anguilliformes > Anguillidae > Anguilla > Anguilla rostrata. The sequence continues at coordinate 26,535,119 of NC_057950.1, read as the reverse complement.
GTACACTTGCCACAGAAAAAAAAAACTTTAAGGGAACAAAATCTTTTGTAGCTTCACGACTGCCTGTTTTTAAAAAAAAGGTGTAAAAAAAAAAGAAAGCAGAGTTTTTAAAGAAAGTGACGGCATCTGTATAGCACACCACTTATAGATTATTTGTTATTACTTTCTGCTTTTAATAGTGTAATATAATAAGCTAGACCATGAATACTTGAAGAGTAGGCGGGCCAACACTGTACTACCAGAATCAGACACACTGCCTTGCTTAAGACCCCCCTGCTTCTGCGACCCAACGTCTTTTAAGAAGGCTCTTAAAAGAATGTTATTTTCACTTTAATAACCCTATCAGACCATGGAGACATTTCATGTCCTTTTTGACTTTAGTGTTATGAACTTGAGAATGAATATTTTCATTTTGAGTTGTCGTTCCTGGCAATTTCTTTTCCTTTTTTTTTTTTTTTTTTTTGGAAAGTCATATTTATTAAATATTTTGTATGAAAAGAGGAACAAGTTTGAAGTGTATTTGTTCATGGAAGGTGGTCCTGATTTTGGTTGGGGGTGGGGGTGGGGGGAAGAAGTACGCCGTGAACAGACAGGCCGCTGACAGGCCAAACTCAGAAGGGGGAAACAGTAGTGACTTTGTCTGATCCAGACTCCTTTGTCCGGCAGAGGTTCATGCAAACATGTGAGAGCGCTTAGAGGAGCGGGTGCGCCGCCTGACCTGCGTGGGAACGGGTGCACCGCCTGACCAGCGTGGGAGCGGGTCCGTCGGCTCCACGGACAGCGTGAGGCCTCCTCAGCGCGTGTTTACACAACGGGCTCCATTTCAGTGAGCCCTGTGTGGAGGGGGGACCGCTAGCGCAGGGATAGCGCACGCTAGCGCAGGGATACCGCACACTAGCGCAGGGCTCCGGAGTATTTAACGGCGTTGGCCCGGCGCCCGATTCGGCGGCGTTTCTCTAGACGCCGTGACGCGTTTCTCGCTCGCTGTAGGGCCACGCCTTTTAGGAATCCTGTGTCTTCGGACGTAATTTCAGATAAGGATTTTTTTTCCTCCCTTGTTTACAAATATTATTCTGAACTGCGAGCGATGTGCTGAAGCGAGGACACCACGTGGATCGTGACTCAGCGACCGTGACCTCATTTTGCCGCTAGCGCCAGCGAGCCCTAGCGCAACCTGTTCTCCGCGAGCGCCGCTCGACGCGTTAGCGCCGCGACCTCGATCGCACAGCCGCGACCGGCGGCTGCCCTGCGCAGCCCTGGGGGTGCGGCCGAGGCTCCTGCTTCGTTGGGGGGTGGTGGGGTGGGGTTGGGTTGGGTTGGGTTGGGTTGGGGGGGGTCTGACCGTACTGAGCTGCCCGCGCCCCTGGAGCGCTGCGACATGTCCACACGCAGCCGGCTGCCGGCCCGTAGCGACTCTCCGCACAGGACGGGCGCATGTCTCGCCAACGACACGCGAGCGGGCGGGCGGGCGGGCGTACCACTGGGAGGAGCCAGCGCGGCGGTAACCCTGGCAACACAGCCGAGCCGCTTAGGAACCACTCAGTGTGGGCCTGGTGGTGCTGGGGAATCTGGCTGGCAGCGCTCAGCAGCTCCCTCACAGGCTGTGGAGCCCCAGCCAGGGGGGTGAGTCTGTGCAGAGACTAAAACAGCACGCTATCTCCACACGGTGGGTGTTGCAACGCCGCAGACGGTCCCAATAACCTGGCGGCCCGCCTCTGTTTTTGGATAAGGACTGTGTATTGACTGCGGAGGCGTCTGGTCGACGAGCGCGACAGATCCATTTTAGGATCATGTGGAACAGCCAGTGCTGGCATGCAGCGTTTTAGGGCAGGAGGTCAGTTCTCACTAACGCTGAAGGTTTTTTTTTTTCCCCCCATGAAGAAGCAATATTGTTTCGGTGACATCCTGTGACTGTGACTTTAATTTGGTCAGTGCACAGTGTGCAGGCTGTACAGGGGAGATATGTATGGCTCATTGAGAAAAGTTAATCTTCTGGCAAGTAAAAACAAGTGCTTCCCTAATTTGGCTATCCTTTTTTTTACGGTCTTGTATTCATGGGAAACAGCAGCTCTGTGCAGCTTCAGAAGGCCAGCTGTAGCCACGCTTTGAAATTGCATGAATGCAACCACCCCCCCCCCCAACCCCCCCCACACAACAGTCGCTCAATGCTCTTTGTCCGATGTCCCGCAAAGAAAGACTCCAGTGACACTAATGTCTTCATAGCTGTGTGTAGGCAGAGCCACAGGTGGCCTGACAGACCTCCTCCTGCAAAATGACTACAGCATGTTAATACATACTAGGGGTGCGCAGAGACGTCATTATCTGTATCTGTATCTGTATCTGTTCAACCATCAAAATTATCTGTCTGTGTATCTGTATTCGGATAGAAGACCGGAAGTGGGCGTGGTTTATACCGGAAGTCACGTTAAATCGGGCAAATGTTGTATTTTCTAACCTAATATTCATTGGCTCATGGAGAGACCGCGCTCGGCTAGCCGAGGTCTGGATCTACTTTGCCGGGCGAAAGAGCGTCACGGGACAGAGCGCGCTTTGTTCACGTCCCGTCTGAACGACAGCGTCGAGCGAACGTCCCCGCACAGGCAGGTTAGGGGGGGAAGAGCGTCTGACGAAAAGGACCAAAAAGCTCTGAGTAATCGGTCTGCTGCTCGCGCGCGCGCTGGTGGACAGGCGGTAATGATTAATGAACAATGCGCCGCTGTCCCGCGCTTCGGTCGCGCGGCGGTGACGCCATGGCGACAGTCGCTTCGGAGCTGGCCCTCGGGCGACGGATTCATCGCGCCGCTGGATCCCCGCGCGTTCGCGCCACGCTAGCTCGGCTCCATAAAGCACAAGGGGGCTCTTTATTGAGAGGGGAATAAAAGAATCTTTATTAAAGACACAATGTTGTTTATTGTAAAAATGCATTTAAGAAAAACGATGAAGCGATAAATCAACGCGGTTGGCTTTTATGAGTCATCGCTGTTGGGACGCCCTCTGCGTTTTTGGATGAGCCTGGAGCGGAGCAAAGCGTGGGCCTTCCACCTGGCTGTCCTGGTTCTGGGTGGTCTGCATAGCGGGCCACAGAGATGCCTGATCATAAATCGTTTGCTACACTGGTGCCCGGCTAGATCCTTTCCATTACAATGAGGACGTTCTGCTCAGCCCCAAATTCACCCTCACCACAATGTGAACTCAAAGGATCTGCAGGGATTTGGGCCTAAAATGGCTAAACATGCATTGCTGCTTTGAGGGACTAACACTTTGAGGGCTCAAAAACATACCATAGTCCATAAATTGTCTTTCATGAAATAGTCACAACAGCCATGTCTAAAAATAGTCAGAACTACAAAACTGCAGAATATTCACATCTGAATATTTGCAGACATTCATTCCTTTAAAATTTGTGAACTTTGTGGGTTTTTTAAATGCTTGATTTTTAAAATGCATTTTGTCAAATACCCTTTTCAATTTGGGGCTAATGTTGTAATGTTCTGGTGTGGGAGGGGGGGGAAGGGTCTTGTGGACAACGAACGATTGCGGAATAAAACAGCCGAATGTGTGAGTGCACCTGTGACTAGTGTGTACGTGTGAACATAAGCAGAGTAAACACACCATCAGGCACGCCTCCTCGTCGCCTCAGGTTTTTTTAATGCGCTTTAGCCTTGACTTCCTGGGCAGGTTCTCCGCCCCCCGCCCTGCGTCCGATGGCTTTATCTCGCTGTGCTGGCTGGACGCGTCCCCGTCGCTCCCTGCCTGACCGCCCTGGCTTGCCTGCGGTCCATTTCGCCGGAGGAGGGGTTTGGAGCTCGGTTTCTGCTGCGTAGGCCCCTGTCCCAGAGCGGGCCCCGGAACGGGCCCCGGAGAGGGTGGCGATCTGACAGCCAGCGGAGGCGATGTAGCGGGCGGCGATGAGGACTCGGCAGAGCGTGTTTTTGTTATGACCTGGCTGGGGGACGCTGGAGCCTGTCCAGAGCACGCTCTTTTGGCTCGCTGTCCCTCTTCCAGCAGCCTGGCCCTTCCCCCCCGGCCCTCGCCAAGTTCGGCCTGCGGCGGCTCTGCCAGCTCCCCGCCGGGGGCCCTGCAGCCCTGCCTCGGGGCCGGCCCAGGCCTCTCGCCCCGGGGCCCGTTCCGGATGGGCGCCCCCTCCGGCCGTGGAGCCCCTGCGGAGGTTTGGGCTCCGCTCCCTCCGTCCTCTCCCCCCATCTCGCCCTCCTCCGCCCCGTCCCCGAGCTCCTCGTTCGACGCTCCGCCCCCTGCTTCAGTTTCCATGGCAACGGAGAGGGGTGGCGCCCCCTGCTGGTCCCGCCCACCCGGGACCCGCGGGCAGGGATGGGCCTGGGCGCTCGCTTTTTTGGCTCTGTCAGAAAAGCAGAAAAGGGTTGGAGGGGAAATGCGATGTTTGTTTAACAACCATTATCCCTGCTCCCTGATGGAAAATGTGACAACACTCACATCTTTTGAAGGGTGATCCGTTTTGTTATTGCAGAGCTGTTTAATGGGTCTTGAGTTTCATGGTGGCCAGCAAAATATTCCGACTTGCTATGTTCCATCTTGAAAAACACAAATAACAACTGTGTAAGCACAACCTGTTATACTTGGCCTCCTGCTAAAACCATAAGGTCGGCACCAAACTACAAGTCAACACAAACACCGTACGCTAAATGGAATGACATGTTCATGGAACATCATGTGAGCATGTTGACACATTTTCTTAAGTCAAGATCAAGGATAACACATTAAAAATATAATTACAATAATAATTAAATAAACACCAAAATGATGTTGGCCACTGAGAACCCATGGAAAAACAGGATTCATTTTGCACTTAACAAGTGAAATTGCCAAGTAGGGAGACTTCAAAGCAGTGAAGCTTAGAGAGAGCTTTTTTGTGACCATCTGTTACATGGCAACGTCAAACAGTCATGTGGTTGTCCAATGTACCTTATTAAGCAGTTGTGGCAATGGTAGAAACCTGCACTCATTTCTACTTTTGGAAAAGGAAAAAGGCACGTTAGGAGAGAAAGGAAACGCTTAGCTGTTCCACAGCGGTTACTGCGGAGCGCTGCAGCGCATCGAGACCGAGGCCTGTGGTTCGATGTCTCGCTCTTCCATCTCCCTTCCATTCGAAGGCTGTTCCCGCGGCTCCGGCGGCGGCGCTAAGGCTAACGGCAGCACTAAGGCCAACGACAGCGAGGCTAACAGCAGTGAGGCAAATTAACAAGGCTCCTGGGCTCGGCAGGGACGGAGAGCACGCTAGCACGTTAGCGAGGCTCCTGGGCCTGGCAGGGACGGAGAGCACGCTAGCACGTTAGCGAGGCTCCTGGGCCTGGCAGGGACGGAGAGCACGCTAGCAGGTTAGCGAGGCTAGCCGCGCAGCTGGAGCAGCGGGGAAATGAATAACTCTTGAGTAAACCTATGCGCCTCATAAAACTGCTCGGGAACCCCGGTGTTGAGTCTGTTTTCCGAGACGGTAGATAAATCACTTATCACCTCCGTTAAAAGCAGCAGACCTTCTGAGGCATAGTGGCTCATTAACAGGTTTGCTACATAGAGGAGCCCTGATGCTTATGCCTTCTAATACTAATGCAGTACTGTTGTACAGAAGATTTTCACATCGTTTCCCCAAAATGAAGCCTAAACAAACCTGTCTGTATACATTTTAAAATATTTTCATTTAGGCTACATCGAAAAGCAAACAATCAATAAAGTAACTACAATGCATGAGAAGTCCCGAAACTATAACGCAACGGTTTGTCCGTTTTTAAAGATTTTAAAAAGAAAGAGGTTTTTCCATCGGGTGAGGGCTACCTGTGAGCCGGAAATGCGGCTTGGAGAAACGAACAAAGAGGACGGAGGAATAAAGAAAATAGAAAAAGGAAAAAAAAAATCCAGCACATTGTTTCACTGGCAAACCGGTCCGAGGGAAGGCCTTTGAAAGCTTCGCCTTTGTGTGAGAACGAGAGCGCATTCATTTCTGTGTGGGGTCCTGTTGTCTTGGGTTTGAGCGTGGTCGGGGGCCTGTCTCGCCCCCCCCCCTCCCAAAAGAGGGCCTGGGTTCTTTCCAGGAGGTGTACAAACCCCACACCAAACAATGAGCGACTTGTGAGCGAGGAGTGGGCGGAATCCTGTTCTGATTTTACGGGCCCTTCAGAACCCCCGTACGTTAAAACGTTCGATTAAACGGCCCGAACGACGGCGGCGGTGAAAACGCGACCGCTTGGCTCGGCCAGGCCGCGGGGGGGGGGGGGGGGGGCTCGCGTCGGGAGTCTGCAGCGGCCCGGATCTCTCTCTCCGCTCACCACACCCTGGGAGGAGAGGAGTGTATTTTGAAAAGTGAATAATTAAGACGGGAGGGGAGGAGGAGGGAGGGAGGGAGGGGGAGGGGGGGGGGGGGCGGGGAGCATGACTCAGGCTCTGAGAACTCTGTGGGAACGCCGGAGTCTGAGCTCCGGTGGAATGCCGTAAACTCCCCGGGGCGGGGCGAAGCCCACGCTGGCCGGGGACGGGCCGTAAATAAGGCAGGACGGGCCCGGCTGCTGCAGCTCCGCCCGCTCCGGCCCGGACGCTTCCGTACGGGGGGGGACCCCTTCGCCCCGTCCCGCAGCTGTTTAAAGAGCGCCCCCTGTATGCCCGCAGGCTGGCACTCCCCGTCTCTTTACAGTCTCAAACCGTAGAGACTGTCATCCATCATGAAAGAAAACTTTTTTGTTTTTTTTAAGAATAAAGGGGTAGACGTACTTGACATTCTTAATCTGTGGCAGCCATGCAATGGCATACATTCCCAAAATGTGCCTCTGGTTTCAAAATCATGCGAGAAAGCTAGCCTGAGATAATTTAGACAAGGATTTAGCCAGGCACTTTTTAAACATTTTCCCATTCAAATATGTAACATGGGTTTCTTCGAAAGGAAGAAAAGATGTTTCTCTGTGCTCAGTAGTCAGTAATATGTCGAATGAACAACTGACAAATCAAGAGTCTGGACTACAGATCTGGAATAAAGTCTGTGAATACAGTGGTCAGGGGTGCCGGTAGCTGGACCCGTGGGAACACTTTACTTGATATAAAACTGTCATCCCCTTTACTGGTAAATGTTATAACAGTAACATCATAGCATTCACCAATAAAAGTATTTTACGTCATTTGACATAAACTGACATCATGTTATGCCATCATATGACAATTGTCTCACTGAGCCCTTGGAGAAAGTTTGGCAGGCCGGCCACTCCTGCAAGATTCACCACCGTTCCAAGTGTTCTCCATTTGAAGATAATGGCTCTCACTGTGGTTCGGTGGAGACCCAGAGCCTTAGAAATGGCTTTGTAACCCTTCCCAGACTGATATTCCATTCTGATCTGTTCTGGACTTTCCTTTGACTGAGGCATAGTGTGCTTGTAGAAACTTTGTGGTGACTACTTCACTCTGATAGTAAGGTCCAAAAGGAGTGAAGCTTAAGTTTAGATTCAACAGGGCTGGCTACAATCGAGCCTGACTGTTTTTAGCTAAAGCTAATTATCAATTAGATTTGATTAGCTGGTTGATTGAGTTACTAAGTGGGCAATCACATTTTTTCACATGGGTGATATTGGTGTTTGAAGCATTTTTTTAATTAAATCATTTTTAAAAAGCGACTTGTGTTTACTCAGTTTACCTAGGTATTACATTTTGTCTAACGATCTGAAACCAATTCAGTGTGTGACAAATATGCAATAATATAGGAAATAAGGAAGTGGGCAACTTCCTCTACAAACCACTCCCTCATTGCCCATCTTACGCCGTGGTCTGAAGACTCATATCTTCAGACTATACCTGGAATAACTATCACCACTCCGCAGATCATTTCTGTCACTTAAATTCCCCTCTTTCATGCTACACATGTATCTCTTGTGCCACTCATGTTACATGTACCTCCATCCAGCACTTATTGTGCCTTGTGTCACTGTCTTGATGTTGTAGCTTGTAATGCCTCCTAGTTTGACTTAGCATGTTCACTGTGTGAACTTGACGCAATGTGTTCGTGGCTATGAATAACTGTACGAAATGAGTATTGTACCTTATCGGACCCGTGTTTTGTAGTTGTTCCAATGACCTTTGGTATGCACCTATTGTACGTCGCTTTGGATAAAAGCGTCTGCCAAACAAATGTAGTGGAATGTAATGTAAATAAATACAGTTTCATGGCTCTGCATGTTTAAAGTCATTCATGTCACACTATGCATGACCTCTATAAAGAGCTCGTCAACAGAAACACAGAGACAGGTAGGAACAAGAAAGGCACTAAATCCCACAACAGGCCTGTCAGAACTCTTTTATCAGTTCTTAATTGGCACTCTGAACACAGCCAATAATTCCTGATGTCTCAGCTAATGTTTTCCAGAGCTTCTGTTGTTTTAATTTATATGTAAGGTCGGGTTTTTTTTTTTTTTCTTCTTCCTTGGCAAACAAAAGATCGGCTTTGTCTCGAAAGCGCCTCGGGGTGAACTGTTGCTTAGCAGTGCAGTCGCTCAAAACACCGTCGGGTCCACGGGCCACATCAAAGCACGCAAAAATAACGTTCCGCCGCATGAATGTGAGAACGCGGAGGAGGCGACGGCGGCCGCCGGCTCAGATACGCTGCGTCGCGCGGCTGCGATAGATGAGCCGCTGAAGATAGCGCGTCGGGCTGACCTCTCCTTCCCCGGAAGCGGCTCCGCGCCGCGACGCGCTCGAAACAGGTTAGCGTGAATATCCAGCCGCGTTCGGCGCTCACCCGCGATTGTGCCGCCTCCCTAACTGTCACGGAACAGAGTGCGGTCTGCCCTTTTTTTACTCGCCGGCTCGGTGCTTTCTCAACGCGAGGGAGCTAACAGGTAACCCATGGTGCTTCAGTAGCGGTAAGGCTTGTAATACCTGCCAACAAATTCTATGCATACCTCCGCCATTCAGACTGCGCTAACAATACAGGCCAAAAAATGAAGGAAAGGAGAGTTTATGTAAAATGTATGAGGGCCGGTAAGAGGAAAGGACAGCTTCAGTGCAGACGTGGTGATTCAAAGCACACACACACACAGCACTTATATTATGGGAAAAGGAGGTGGTGAATGCTAGCAAGACTACCTGTTAGCCTTTACCTGGACCCTTTGACCAAAAGTGCCCCCCCCCCCCCGAAAGTGAAACCACCCCCCCTCCCTTTACCTCTCCACTGTGAGAGTGGGTGCAGGCACCGCAAAGAGGGGGTCACCATCACGTGGAAAAAACAGCTGAGGCGAGCGCATTTCAGACTGTTCCAAAACACGCTCCACGTGCCTGACGTGATCCTGAGGGGGGGTGGGGGGGGGCGTTTCTCTTATATCCTTTTGCTGGATGCGGTTTGTCTCAGCGAAAGATTAAACAGTGAAAGTAAAAAGTTCACATGTTGGTACTGGAAACAATTATTTCAGTTTAGGTTTTTTTTAACATTGTTGTTCTTACTTTTTTCACCGCATTTTAAATTTTGTTTGTGTCTTTCGAGTTATTCGCCAGCCTCCTCGCTCCCCGTGGGCCGTCTGCACCGTTTTCTAAACAACACAAATAAAGGACCGCGTCTCCCAAAGTTCCCCGTAACGCAGACCGCACCGCGAGATGCGGCTGACGTCCGTCTCTGCCGTCTACGGGAAGGAGGCGTCCGCAAGCTAGCGGGAAAGCGACGCTCGTCAGCGACTGGAAAAGACGCCGGAACGCCGCCGTCTGCGAAGCACGACCTCTGACCCCTCGGGAGGCGGAGGGACAGGAACGCAGGGCGGAAGGCGCGGCCGCGGAGAGGTCCGACTGCGCAGGACTGCGCGAGCTGCGAAACGGCGGCCGCAGATTCACCCCGAGGCCGAGAGGCGAGGCGTCAGCGGCGTGAGCCGTCGCTAACCGACTGACCGCTCGCAGACCCCCACCATGGCCTCACGCCGCGCCGTTTCTCCATCGGCTGTGCCGAGGAAACACGCGGCGTCCATTTTGGCTCTTGTTCCTCGTCGAGATCGGATGTTGTGACAAATCGGAGCGAAGCGAAACGAGGTGAACAGCGGACCCTCTCCGCCACGTCGGAGACTCCCGCTCGCTCGCTCGCTCTCGCTCTCTCCTCACAAAAACCGCCGGAGGCGTTAAGCCAGCTAGAGGGCTAGCCGCAGACCCGAAACCACCCCTACACCCCCCCCCAAACCCCCCCCCCTCCGCCCGGCGCACACAAAACACCAAAGCCACATCCCGAGCCGGGGAGGTGAAGGACAGGCTGGAAAACGAGCCACGCTACGATGTGAACTTTTCACTGAGCGCGCTCCATCGCTCTCGCGCGCCACGGCTGTCAGCGGGAGACGCGCCGGCGACGGTTACGGGACAGACGAGAAGGTCGGCCCCCGCGTCCCCGACCAGACGCTCCGTTTCCCAGGGGCGCTCTGTTTCCCAGGGGTGCTCTGTTTCCCAGGGTGCTGAAGGGCGCCGCAGTGCTCTGTTCCAGGTGCTCTGTTTCCAGAGCTGAGGGTGCTCTGTCCAAGGGGCCTGTTCCAGGTGCTCTGTTCCTGCCGCTGCCTGTTCCAGGTTCTAGAGAGCGCGCGCGCTGTGGAAACAGGCCAAACCCACTTCATCTGCACGCACGTCTGTCGGCTTCTGATCTTCCCGCCAGCTCAAACATCACCTGGCAGCGTGACGCACGCCCGTTAGAATATTCGCACGAGTCTCCACCCTCCTGTGGCTCCGCCCCCCCATCTGCGTCCCCCCCCCCCCCGGTCTCTGTCCCACCCGGCCGCCTGTGCTCACACGTGAGTCAGCCCGAATGAGCCTGAATGGATAACTGTCCTTTGTTTGTCACTTTGTTCATCACACAATAAAATGTCATAAAAGCAGGAAGGAACATAACTGGTCTGGACTACTTGATTCTTTAAAAAACAATCGTTTTTTTTTTTTTTCATTCTTTGTATTCTTACATATTGCTGTGTTTCATTTTTAACTGAAGCTTAATGTCTGCACTGCTGCCATCTTGGCCAGGTCTTGAATGACTTCCTGGCTAATCAAAAAAAATAATTATATACAATTGTGGTTTGAAATAGTTCTCATATTAAATAATAGCTCTCATTAATAAAACTTTAATATTACCCTCTGTCTTTTCACTCATCACCCTGATCTCAGCACATACGTTGCACAAGTTGTTGCAAAATATCCTGTCGTTTTACACCAAGATTTGACAAGTTTTTATAGTTATTTGGTCCGAGCTTGTTTCGGGGATGACCCCTCCCCTCAGAGCAGACCCACAGGACTGGCCTGAGAGAGAAACGGTGAAGGTCTGAAGTGTTCCCATGCGCGTAAAGCCTGTTCTGCACACAGGGGAACGGGGGGCGCGGGGGTCCAGGGCCGGCCCGCGTGAACACGGTCGAGGCGTGAACCCGAGCAGGGTTTGGCGGTTTGGCGGTGGCGGCGGCGGCGGCGGTGGCGCTCTGTGAGAACGCTCGCGACCCTCCCGCTCGGGTTCGGTCGAGGCGCTGCTGGGAGAGGAAGCGGGGAAACGTAAACAGTCCCTCACCGCGGTCAGGTCGGCCTCTTCTCCTCCTCCTCCTCCTCCTCCCCCCCGCTCCGCCGCGTCCGCTGGAACGCTCGCGCACACAACCAGCCGCTCGGGAAACACACGCAACTCTGCGGAGAGGAGAGACGCAATCATCGTCGCGGCGACCGCAAGCACGGGCTACCCACAGTGCACCCGGGCGGCACCGCTCCCGCGAGCGTGACAGCGCGCGAGCCGCGGCTCAGCTCCACGCCTTCCGCGCCAGGGAAAGTTTAACCGTGTGTCGCAGTCAGCAGATCTGCGTAAACGTCTGCTCTGTGCCCATTTACCGATGCTCCCGGATGCCTGCTTCCCAGGGCAGACGGTTACAGGCTGTGAGTTCAAGAGTGCTGTAGTAAATGCTTTATTCCCGCGCGCCAAGCGCGTTTTGCGTCGGGGCTGTTCGGACGCGTGGGCGAAGGCGCGAGACCCGCGGTCGCCGTGGCGACGGCCGCGCACGTACCTCCCCGACGCCGCGGCCCGACGCACCGCAGGTTGACGTGGCGCTTCATGAAGTAGGCCGCCAGACGGATGCGCTCTCCTGCCAATCAAAACAGAGAGAGAGAGAAAAGAGAATGGAGTGAGAGAACGGGGGGGGGGGAGTGCTTCTTAATGAATAACATTGCGCAGAGAGACCGTGAGGCAGATACAAGCACATTCAGACCCCCGTCACGTGACTACGGAAGGACGCAAGAATGCAAACAAGCTGCAGAGCGCCAGAGCGTTTCGGTGAGTCTGCATGTCCGTGTCCAGCACTCGTAAACACCACGCTAAATCTCTGGGGATAAAACGACCCAGGTGTGCGAGGTCCTAAAATAAAAGTGGGCGTGACTTTCTAAAGCAGTCAGGAAAAAAAAAGTTGGAAAAAATTAATTGCTGATGAAAGAACAACATCGGTCCCCCCCCCCCCTTCATGGCTTCGCGGTCTCCCGAGCGTCAGGCTCTGCCTGGCAGCTCCGCGTTCCCGTAGCAGCGGCGGCTGGCGAGAACATTCAGTTCGCGGAGCGCGTGACCTCATCCCCCTTTCGCCCAGGCTGGCGCCGATCGGCGGTTACGATCTGTTCTCGTCCGTGATTACTGTGGGAAAGTGCATCTTTACCAAAATGGCGACGCCGGAAGCACTAGCTGAAACACAGCACAACGTGCATTCGTTCTGTCTCTGTACGATAACCACACGAAGCTGAGTTCACCTGTTCATTCCGATTATGTCCCGTTCCACACCACAAGACCATGGAGCATTCATGAGTAAAAAGTGAGATTATGTTTTCTTTTTTCTTAGCATCATGTTCAACATCAATAGAAGAGGATATTTTTGAATTTTAATAATCATGTGATTATACCAGGTGGCAGAGATGGCGCAGTATACTCTCAGGCACTAATGCAGGGGTGCACAACTCCGGTCCTGGACGGCCGGTCCACATGCTGGTTTTTGTTCCAACCAGTCACCTCAGTTTTAGTTCTCTGACAGCTCTGTAATCTACGCTGATTCGCTCCTGTACTTGAGCAAAGTAAAATCTTTAGGACGCACTTGCAGTCTGCGGCTGTAGCTGGTGCTTGTACACACGTCAGATCAAGATATGATTGACCTAATTAAGTAATTAAGAGCTGAAGTTGGCGCAAAATCCTGAAACGGATCAGTCCTTGTTGTGCACCCCTGCACTAATGTTACGCACATACAGTAATGTGTTATAAAAGAAGCTGGCCAAAAGAAAGGGCGGGGCACGAGACTATCGTCGAGCGATGCGAGACGACAGGCACGTCCTCTTTTCCTAGAAGTCAGAAATTTGTTGGCGGAACGGGGTTGTGTCCTCCGCGGTCAGAAAGTTCCAGAAACAAATCGGGCCGCGTGACGAGCGTGACGAGCGTTGCGGACCGGACCAGACGGCTCGTCTGTGCGACGGCGAGACTCGGGGGCCGGCGTCCAAACCCTGGAAAGCGCAGCGCGGTCGATTCCGCCGCTCCGTCTGGAAAGGTCGCCCCGCGGCCTCCGCGAAACGGGCTCGGGGCGCTCGCTCGCCCGCCGCCGCGAAACGCTAGCGCGCTGCCGCTAGTCTGCGCTCCAGACCGACGCTGAGGCTTCTGGGCTGAAGCACAAGAGCGTGCGCTAAACACACGGGCAGCTTCCGTTTTTAAACGCACTCCATCACAGAGAGAGAGAGGGCTGTCGGCCTTCAGTAGAGCATGCGACAAGTGTAACTGGGAAAGGGCTTAGGAATATTCAAAAGGGAGGTGTGAAGGAGGTTAAGCTGTCTTGGAGGTTAGGATGAAGGAGACGTGCACCGTTACGCGTCAGATGTTCGGCCTTTCTACAGTCTATGGATGGAGCCTGTGGAGGCTAGCGGTCAGACGAGGGGGTGGGGGGGGTTGGGTGCGCTACGTCTTACGCCCAAGTACCACGATACGGGCTGAAAGGGGAACGCGGTCAGCAAAAACCCAGGGAACTCTGGGAAAAAAAGATGAGCTGAAGTTTAGAACTTGCTGGGAAAGACCGGAGTCATTATTTCATTGTTCCCATTATGGCGGTTTTAGCGCCCACAAGGCTAACAACGGGAACAGAAGCCTCTTCAGGGTTAAGAAAACAAAACAAAAAAAAAAAACTTTTAATATAAAACGCAAATCATGTGACGTGACGGATGGACGCTGATCTATTCAGCGTTTCACGCCGGCGGATGCCTTCAGGTCGGAGAATTTGGATTTGCATTTGCCCCTTTGTCTCTCGGTGAACCCAGCCCACGGGGCAGCTGGCTCTCACCGCCGCCCGCTCCGCTCGCTTCTGAGCGCCTTCCGTTCAGCCCACCGGCCCCGAAGAACGTCCCGCGTCCGCGGAGCTCGGAAATATTCGCCTTCTCCTCCCCTCGCGCTTCGACCGTGCCAGTTCCCAGGACAAGGCTAGCCTGCGGGCGGGGGGATGGGGTGGGAGCGGGGGAGGGGGAGAGGGAGGGGAGGGGAGGGGAGGGTAGGGGAGGGAGGCACGTCTGGACTCTGGCGTTGGGAACCGCTAAGCTGCACGCTGAGACATCAGCTGTTTTCCAGACCTTAAAATGCCCTGTGCAGCCGGGGCTGCTGCTGGCTCGGGCGCTCCGCGCTGGGCTGCAGAGCGCTGCGCTCAGTTTGTCAGTCTGGGAAAAGAGCGCGTCTGTTTGTTGCTGCAGCGGTTTTAAAACCAGACTGACCGCCGTTCAGATGCTGGAACGGAGACAGAACTTCGGAATTCAGTGCTTCCGGACCAGGAAGCTGCGCTACGTAGCGTTAAAGGGAGAGCTCACTTTCTGTGGGCTTCTGACATTATTTCACTTTCGGTGTATGTCCTTGATTGGCCCTTGATTGGTTTTTGTGTGCGGCGATGGACATTTTACATATCAACAGAAGTATCTGATGACCTGCTGGTTTTATAATGGCTGGCACAGGGGCATTGCGGGGTTCGTGGTCTAAAGCAAGAAAATACACTTCAAGTAACTGCAAAAAGCAGTTTGCACAGAGAAATTAAGTTTCTAGAGGCTGCAGATATGAATACATTGGGCCTCATTCACAAAATCCTTCTTAAATTATTCTTACTTTTGTTCTTAATAATGTTCCTGTGAAAAACCAATATGGGATTCATGACACAGGTGCAGACCTTTGTTTTTGTGCATATCCCAGGTGCGTGAGATGATGAATGCTGGCTGTTTGTAAATTTTATGCGCAATCCTGTTCATGTGATTAGCACAAGGAAACAGCCATGAACAAATACAGATAAGGGAAAAAAAAGATGAATGCTGAAATGCTCTTACACAGTTTACGATCAAATGTAATCGTACGCATGTTTTTTGTGAAAGAGGCCCATTAATTCTGCACTGTCAGGTCAGAATTATGAACACAAAGATCCGTTTTATACCGTATCACGCCCTTCCTCAGCACAACAGCATCAGGCCGCACGGTCCATAGAGCACAGTTCAAACTGCAAACAAGATTAAATGTCATTTTTCCGGAGAACAGTCAGGTAATACACACACACAGAAGCTCTAGAGCTGCAGCATCCCTGCACAGACTGGTTTAGTGTTAGCTGAAGTGTATCCTCCCCCCCCCTTAACGTTCCATATCAGCTATGCCAGCAGGTCGTCAGAAACGTCTGTAAACACCTGAAATATCCTCCCCCACACGAAAACGGTCTGGGCCCATTTAAAGCATACACTAAAACTACTTAAAGGAAATGAACTGTCCCTTTAAGTATGCGACAGCACGCTCAGGCCTATAAGCAAACAAAGCCATGCTACAGCTACAGCTACAGCTACAGCTACGCGTGGAGGGGAAACTGAGAGAGAGCAGTAAACGGTGCAGTCTCAGCTGTGATAATTAGTCTCGGATACGTGTTACACACCCCTGCCCTAGCATACAATGCCATTCATTGGTACACGTGCTCTGGAAAGGGGGCGGGGGCGGGGGCGGGGGCGGGGGGGCTGGGTCTCGACTTGAATCCTCTCCAGCTTCGGTATAATTTGGCACAAGTCCTGGCTCTCGGAGAAGACGGAGCCAGACTGCATGGCCAATCGGTTTTCACCGCTTTCCCTGGACAACGGCTGCAATAAAAACGTGAAAACGAAAATAAAGGAAAAAAAAAAATCGAGAAGGCAGAGAAACGGAAGGGACTCCGAGGTGAAGGACCGAAAGGCCCCTTCCCTCTCGCGTCGCGGACGGGCTCGTCCCGTTCCGGTCCGTTCCCCCTATTCGCGAAAAACATTCCGGTTCCCATGGTGACATGGATTCCATTATTTGTTTCCTTATTTGCTATTTAATGAAGAAGAAAAAAAAGGATAAACATATATCCACGAGATATATGTCAGAGTCAATATTTGCCACTGAAGAGGTGCAGTTAATATTGGCTCGAGATCAGAAATATGAGTCTGCAGTTTTCGTCAGGTTCTCCCCTCCAGCCATTGCGCAACCTTGCCCGCCGGTGAAAGGCTGTGGCTACCGTGTGAATTCTGGGATTTCCTGCGGTGGAAGAGACGGTTCATTCCGGGTTTGTTCGGCTCATTTGAAAATGGTCTCGACAACAGCTTCGGGAAATATGGAGATTCCTTTCACAGATGTGATATCGGACCGGTGACACTGCTATTAATGACCAAATGCCAGTTTTTTTAAAAATCACTTTTTTCTTCCGTTTTCCTGTGCTCACCCGTTTGCAGAGACTTTTAAAGACTTCTTTAAAGACCCGGCTTTTTTCATTCACTCTGCCAATTTCAAATAAAACAACCACCTCCTAACATCTAACTTCTATAAAACCTGCTGACTGAACACGTGCTGCATCACTGGATCAGAAAAACCCCAGTGCTTAGAGGGGGTAACCTTAAAAGACAACTAATGAGGTGAGAGAGAAAGCAACTCAACTAAGAACAATGCTTTACTTTTGTACAAACACACACACACACACAAACTACACACACAACTACAAAAAAATGAAAACACACATGAAAACATGCAGGAATTCACACACGTGCATCCATACCCGTGTGAGCAGGTGCATAAGGACTCATGCATGTGTACACGCTGAATCCCAACACAGAAAATGTGTGACGTTCTCTCCCCTTCATGTGCTCTGATGGGAACAGCACTCTAAGCAGTGAAAGTGAATGGTCTTCAGGAGGCAGGTGGAGCTCTCTGTCGTGCTTTGGTCCCGCACTGATCAAGGACACAGTCTACCTGCTCCTCCTCTGTGGGGATGAGTGGCAGGTTTGCAGCACAGCCTGCTGATACTCCTCAAGAAAGAAGACATGGTTGGCTGCGTTACTGCTGGAGGCGGGCCTAGGAGGTGTCTCAGAGGCAGGATGGCCACAGCTGATTGGCTGCTGCCTAACTCAAAATCCTACTACTTGGCTATCTGCCACAGGACAGGTAACTTACAGTACACACACTATTACAACACACACACACACACACACACACTTACAGCTGTGGGGCGTGTATGTGGGCGGGGACAGCCTGGCACTGTTAGTGAGCTGAGGCTAGTGGAGGGGGCGGAGCCAGAATTAAAACCAAACCCCATAGGAGTCCAAAGGGGAAGTATATGTTGGGTGGCGGTTGCATCATTTTGCCCTCAATTAGCTCTTCTCACTAAAGTCTGGTGACAACTCCCATGTACAGAGCCCACCCCCCCCCCCTCCCCTAATCCCCCTCGCCCTCCTCCCTCCTCTTCCTCCACCCAAAAGGCCCCGTAACAGCAGGGCGGGGTCGCAAAGAGGGGAAAACCCCTCGCCTGGAGCCACCCCAAAAACACAAATAAATAAGACTGCAATGAGCTAATGACAAATTCTCAGGCAGGGAGGAGAGCGGAAGGCAGAGAGAGAGAGAGAGGGAGAGAGAGGGGGAACACGGTCAGGGGAATGGCTGCGTGTCCCAGACTGGAGGTTTGGCAGGGGCTGACGCAGGCCGTATTAGGAGGGCGGGGTTTTTACGAGGCGCCCCGTCCGCACGCGCGCACCGCAGAGCCGGGGGAATGCTCCGGGCCGCCGCCGGCCCGTTTGGAGCGCTGGCGGCTGAACCGGTTACAGCGCTCGTGCCCGCGCCGGTCCGCGGCCTTCCCGTCGGCTGGCCCGGGTCTCCCCTATCCGCTTCCGCACAGGAGATTAGCGGGTTAGGCTCGGAACCCGCCGCAGAACCTGAGAACTCGGTTGCTACGAATCCGGCTCGAACCTCTCTCTCTCACACACACACACACACACACACGACAGAGCAGGGCTGTCTCTCTCTCTCTCGCTACACACACCCACACACAACCGACAGAGCAGGTGCTGTCCTCTCTCTCTCTCACACACACACACACACACACGACAGTGCAGGGCTGTCTCTCTCTCTCTCACACACACACACACACACACGACAGTGCAGGGCTGTCTCTCTCTCTCACACACACACACACACACACACACGACAGTGCAGGGCTGTCTGTCTCTCTCTCTCTCTCACACACACACACACACGACAGTGCAGGGCTGTCTCTCTCTCTCACACACACACACACACACGACAGTGCAGGGCTGTCTCTCTCTCTACACCACACCACACACCACGAGCAGAGCATGTCTCTCTCTCTCAAACACAACCAGACACGAAATCGGCAATGATGTGTTTTCTCCTATATCATTGCAAGCAAGCTTGTTCCTCTCAACACATCAACTATTAAATTGGCATATATTTTCTAACTAATTTCAATCACTCAAGCTTGTCCTTCAAACTCAACTGATTTAATATTGCATATAATTTTATAAATAAGTTTCCAATTAACTGTAACCTTCACTCCCCGCCTTTTTTTATTTTTAACTAAAAAGTTTTATAACATCTAAACGGCCCTTTTGAAAAAAAATAAACTGACTGAAAAACTGGACTGGAAGAGAAAAAAAACTGGACTGGATGAAAAAAATACGTAAAAAATACATCATGGTGGGGATTATAATTTTTTTTGAGATACTTTTGCGTTCCCTCGCAATGCTTTTGCATTACCTCACAACGTTTGACATTCACGACAGGTACACCTTTCCGTGCAGCTCTGGTAATTCATCTTGTCCTGGCTCTACATTTTGGATGGTATACTGGCATGCACCCTTTTGTAATGTCTAATGTTGATAAAAACGGAATGTCATCGCTTGCAGTGATTTGTTAACGTCGTTTTGTTGAGGGTGTTATGTAAGGAATAAACACGACGGGCTACCCCGTTATTGGAAATGATACACATATACTCGATTGGTCCAAGGGTGGGCATTGTTTCTCAGTATTTCTCGGCCTTTTAACAGTTCCAAAATCAATGCGCTACAAAATCCAGCATTCTAAAGCAGTTTGAACAGCAACATTACTCTTTCGCTTTTGAACTGTTGTTACATCCCCTCCCCTTTTCAATGTCCAATTTCACAATTGATGGCAACAATCACATTTCTAGTCACTGTTGCTAGCTTTATTTACGCATCCCGCAAATCGGAATCGTCCCTTATTTGGACAGTAGAACAGGCGTTGCCCATTTAACTCATGGCTACGGGACACATTTTCAGCCGTATTTTTGTGAACAATTGCGTTTATAGTAACCGCCGTTTTGAAGACAATTCAATAGTCAGCCAGCTAGTTACCCGGTACAATTGTGACCTAAGACCAAGAATTTTAATATAGGCTCGGTAACAAGTGAGGCTGAAGCTATTGCAGCGAGAGAGCTCCATCAGGAAGCTGACTCGTAGACAGTTCAAAACTCAATGAACAAAAGAGGAACAAAACAGGAAGTAAGACAATCCGCAGATTCGGACTTCACCATAGCGAACAGCAGAGAAGCCCCCCTTTACAGCACCGCTGGTTCGCTCAGGGTAATACATATAAAACACAATTCGGCTAACAGTAGAACACATATTTACATATTTACAAAAGTCCGCGCACCGTGCATTCTGGGAGTTGCCGGCGCAGCCTGCCGGAACAGCCCCCAGACGTCACACTATCATCAAAACCCGTTTCAGAGGGTTTTTCAATAATGTGACAGCTTGTCGTGGTCCTTTCATGTACGACAGGGTGGTGATACGGCCAAGGCGAAACGAGGGTCGCTTAACCAGCCCCGAAGTACATTATTTTCCAATAACGGGACAGCCCGGAGGGGTTTATTCCACTTATACAACGGGCTACCAACAATGACTATATATGGTTACTTTTATATTTATTGATTTAATCACCTGAAAGTGAAATATTCTTCCGCGGGCATTTAGGCATATTATTTTACCACTGTCAAGCAAAACTCTGGTTGGTAGTTCTATTTGGACCGTCGTTATGCAGAAACTTGTCGTTAATTCTATGAAAACAATGATTCTATCAAGAAAAAATAGTTCCTTCTTGTTTTATACCATACAATTAGTTTATAACCTTGTATACCATACATTTTTTGTCATTACATTATTTAATAAAACTGCATGAAACCATAAGTCAATCAAATTCATCTCCCTAGCATTGTCTTGCTTTTTAAATGGTGTGGTCGGGCAGTGTAGACATAACGTCTTTCTAAGACCCTCTGAAACGGGTTTTGAATGCCAGCTCGTTTTATGATAGGTTCGCCGTCACAAGGCAGCTGCTATGTGCCGGAGTTCCAGATTCTCTCTCTCTCTGCCCGTGTAATGTTAGATAGAGGCTATGAGAACTCGGCATGGACTTTTTTTTCCCCCGAATCCGAATAATAACGAGCAACTTCGGGTAGAAGAAATATTTGTTTCCATGGCATTATTCGTGCTTTCCCGAATACAGTAGGCTATTCGGATTCGGATACATCCCTACTAGGCACTGTGTCTATTGGAAACGCAATGGTAATCAGGATAGGGGGGTATTACGGGAAGGTGGAGCCAACTCTGATGTTGTGTGCATCTGTGCTCTAATGTGGCTAGACGGGGGGATTTTCAATTAGCACAGAGTCAGAGAAATGCTTGCTATTAATTAGCGCATAGTCACATAAATGAGGCTTTCAATTAGCACACACAGTCAAAAAAATGAGGCTCCTAATTAGCACACACAGTCAGAGAAATAGGGCTCCTAATTAGACAGTCAGTCATCCGTTCAGACTCCCGCTGTAGTAAATTGTTTGGCCTTCCCACTCAAGTCTTCACAAGCATAATTCGGAGAGGTTCAATCACAATGCATTTTTTTCTTTATTCGGTGGGGGGGGGCGCTACTCTACAATCACACGGAGTCAGTCACAGGCGAGGTCGGAAAACGTCGCAGACATAGGGGAGGAGGAGAGGCGCCCCTCCCAAAAGCTGCCACGGGCTGCTGCCTGCTTTACGGTCTCCTGAATGGAACCCCGCCCCACAAAGTGAGAGGAAGACGGGCCGGGCCGTCTGCGTGCGGCCTGTCATTCAGTCCCCCTGCTGAAGGGGCACTCTAATGGCAGCAGAGGACAAAGCCCCCCCCCCCCCCCACCACCACCCCCGGGCCGTCTGCGGGGGCCAGCTTAGCGTCTGTAACGTGAGCGGAGCCACTCGCTGATTTACGACCCATAATGGGAAGCCGGGTTTCAATGACAACGCGAGAATGGGGGGGGGGGCTTGGGGGGTTCACAGACCGCTGCGTTGGGGGCGGGGGGGTGAGGGCGGTCTCCAGGGAAACCCCTCCCCCCTCCCCCCTCCACCCTCCACATACCCCGTGGGGTTTAACCATCTCAGACAGTCTCCCTGGTGACGGGACAGTGAGGCCCAGGTATGCGCCTGTTCTCCAGGTAGACACACAGCCCAGACACATATACTGTCTGCTGTTCTTCCCATGGCGTTACCAACATGGCCGGCAGCTCACCACAACTGTGGTGGGAAACTCGCTCACTCACTCACTCACTCACGCACACTCACTCACTCACTCACTCACTCACTCACTCACTCACTCACTCACTCACTCACTCACTCACTCACTCACTCACTCACTCACTCACTCACTCACTCACGCACACTCACTCACACACGCACGCACAGACTCACGCACACTCACTCACACGCACACTCACTCATTCATTCACTCACTCACTCACTCACCACCACTCACTCACCACCACCACCACACTCACTCACTCACTCACGCACACTCACTCACTCACTCACTCACTCACGCACTCACTCACTCACGCACTCACTCACGCACACTCACTCACACGCACACTCACTCACAAACACACACACTCACTCACTCACTCACTCACTCACATATCCTACATGAAGTAGCCTGCATCCCATATCTTTGATTTGTGATCTACTATCAGAGGTAATATTCTTCAACCGAGCTCTCTGTTTTTAGATATATATCAGAAGGTACAGAAGTTGATATTCTGAGAATCTGCGGTCATGGTGGTTATTTCTATAGGAAATACCCTGAAAAGTGGCCAACTCTCTGTGCTGTACAGTTATGGGGCGTTCTGCCTTGTCACCGCGTAGCTTGGTGGATGGCATACCTCCCATCACAATAAACTAATTCATAAATGCTTTATTCATAAACACTCCATTCATAAACGCGTAATAAATGCTTTATAACCACTACCTTTAACACAGACGGGACTGGCTGAAGCTGAGCCTTTCCTCTGCTTCGGCTGACCCCTCTGGTGGCTGGTCTCCAGGAAGTGGCGAACCCTCTGATCCACTGCATCTCTGATCATCTGGCACACTTCCTGAAGGGGGGGGGGGGGACAGGGGGAACGGGGATCAATCGCAAGCCCTCCTCTGCCTCTCGTTGTATTTATTTATTTATTTTTTTTACATTTTTCAATGCCTGGAGACATCGAAGACAGCAGAAGGGATGTTTATGGCTGCTTATTACACAGGCCGAGTCCCCTCTGAGAAAAGCATTAGCGTGACTGCGCACAGACACAGGATAAGTCCTTTTCAATGAGATGTGGGTGAAACATTTAACTGCCCCCCCCCCCCCATGCAGTTCACAACCCCCTCTACCCCCCCCCCACCCGACCCCCCCCCCCACCCCAAAAAAAACACAGCAGGTAAGTACTGGTCTGCTGTGTGCACCAGGGCAGTAACACTACGCTCTGCTGGCGTGTGAAAGGTGACCCTCACTTTAAAACACATCGAGCGTGTGAAGAGGGGAATGGAGCTCACGGGAGTGTGGTCTGAGAGATCTGGGTGGGGTTTGTGTGGGGGGGGCGGGGGAGGGTGGGGGCGTTTGAGGTGACGGTTCGTCACTCTGGGACAATGAAGAGAGATCTCTAAAAAAAATAAACTAAAAAAAAAGTCACAGATACGTCCAGATACACCCCGCCCCCGGCAGCTTTGTCCCCTTTGAAGCGAATACCCCCCCCCCCCCCCCCGTCCCCCTGCCCCGTACCTCCTTGTGCTGCTCGGTGAACCAGCTGGCCTCTTCTCCCAACCCCGGGGGCAGAACATGGAGATCCACCAGCACGGCGAAGTTCCCACACTGCGGCACGGAGGGATAATGAATGAGTGACCAAAAGCTAACAACAAGTCCCCCCCCCCTCCCTCACCTTAATCCACACTCCCACTTTCACCCCCCCCCCCCAAAATAACACACAGACACAGGAGACCGTGCCGTCTAAACCAGGAGCGTCCCGTCTTAGCTGAGAAGATCTGGTGCGGCTGCAGGTTTTTCTTTTGGCTCAGTACTGCAACACCTGGTTCAATGCATTAACTAATTATCCAACTTCAGTGAAGACCTTGATGAGTAGAACCAGGTGTTGGGCTAAAAAAACAAAAAAACAACACCCACAGAGGCCCTTTTCGGATACGACTGGGAACCCCTGGTCCAAACACTTGGGTCTCCCACGCTGAACTCCACCGGTAGTAGAGCTGACGGGTCGAAACGCTGGACTCTAACGAACGCTGACACCAGCCCCACAGCCGTGACCTCACCACGCTGAAAACCACACGCGGTACGGCGGCGTCCGTGCGCCCTCTCAGGCAACCCGCCACCTCAGAGCCGACGTGTCTGGAACATCCCAAACACCACAGTTACATTCTACTGACTGAATACCGCTGAATTCCAGCTATTCTGTTCAACCTTTTAAGGCTGTTAGCTAACGGTAGCGAGTGTTCACAGCAGACATAAGCTAACAGAAAAAAAGAAAAATAGGTTAGCAAATGTTTGCGATCGTTTGCCTTGTTGAACGTCTGACTGAGGTAGAAATGCCACTTCATTGTCAAAACCTCACGGTTGGTAGTTTTCTTACACCAAGTAAACGAACGTGTTGGACCAGCAGTGGACTTTGGTGACGTCGACTTTTAAAAACTTTCGACTTTGTTTTGTTACTAAAACGGGCCTCGCAGGGCTAGCCTGCCTGTCCAGGTACGGCCTGCGTGTGGGGAAACGCCGTCCTCCTCTCCAGCAATAACCGCCAACTAAAGGCCGGGTCATGTGACCGCAGCAGGCCCGGATTCCTACAGCGCTACATCACAGCATCGCTGCCCTCTGTGGGCAGGGAGGCCAAAGGCGCCGCAGGTTTAGTTAGGGCTACATCTTTGAAAGCCGGGCAGAGAAAGGCTTAAGCATCGCACCAAAGCAGCCCACCGCAGAGGAGGAGCGTGGGACGTCTCAGTCCTCCACGAATCTCCCCTCGGGACGGGGACGACGGGCCGCGGACCCCTGACTACGTGCCTGGAGCGGGACGGGGAAGAGAAGGCGCCCGGCAGCACGCGAAAGGAGGCGGGATTTCCGACAACTCTGCTGAGAGAAACTTCCGGAAGGCTCCGCCCCCCCCCCCCTTACCGCCTGTCAACGTTTGCCGCCGCCGGTTCTCCTCGGAAACGAGCGTCGGCGGAGCGAGCGGGAGGGCCGGGGGAAGGTTCTCACGCTGCCTCCGACGTGACGCGGCGGCCTACACAAACACTCCGGGGCGGGGCGGACCGGACCGCGTTCCCCCTCGCTGGGCCGGGACGCCGCCAGCGCCTCGGGCCGGCCGATGTCCGCGGCCGCGGAAAACAACACCTCGATCCCGGCAGGGGCGAGCCGGGGAGGAGGGGGAATTCCGTCCAGTAAAAAAAAGAATAAAAAAAAAACAAAAAAAACATCCAGTACACGCCTTTGTCTTTTACACACGTCAGCGATAGGCTGGAAATGTACACTTGATGGGAGAGCGCTGGCACTGAAAGGCTTTGGCAGAGGGCACTTTCTTCAGTTACTCGAAAGGAAGTGGCTTTGCTTTGAACAAAGTCCAGTTTTGCAAACACAGACGCAAGAGGAGCCCTGGCTTCTCTTTTGTCTTTAAAGATACAAAAGACAAATATGAGCAGAGCGCCTCCTTGTGGCTGATCTGAAAAACATCTCGGTCACAAGAACGAGTTTTAATTCCTGAGCAATAAACTCTGGATGCTGGGACACCAACCTTTCAAGCATTTTTAAAAAATGTAATCCTCAGAAATGAATATGAATGAGTTCTAAACTTGGTCCTCTACATTCAAAAAAGCTGATAATCAAGTCCAAAATTACATAAACGGAAAGACAAATTTATCCAAGCCTTAACAAAAAGACAACAAAACTTTTGATGAAGACATTTTGTTTAATGGAAGGGTTTAGAATTGAATCTAGCCTTATAACGAAGATACAGGTACTTGTGCACACACACTCGCACGCACACCCGTTCTGAAGCCACCACCCCCAGATGGCTTCCACATTGTTTGCTGAATACTCCAATATAATGTCAATGTCAGAAATGGAAATAAAGTTGTTCCAACTGCTCCAAAATGGAGGCTTTTAAATGAGGCCATATGAAGGAGCAGAGTGAAGGCTTCCAGGATGCGCTCGGCGCGGCGCTGAATGTGTTTGTAGAAACATAAAGACGGTTTTAGGTAGGTCCCCCCACCCCGCCCCCCCGCCCTTTGTCTTCAGGCCGACCGCCACTGGCCAGCGGTTTCGGCTGACCGGTTTTGACAATCGCCGTGGCGTGGGAAAGGCAAGCGGGGGCCACACAGCGGCTGTCAATCACCCGTCAAAAGAGCAAACCAAAGCCCCGCCCCCTCCCTCCCTCCCTCCCTCCCCACCCCTGGCGAACACAAAACCGCTTCTGCACGGCCTTCTTTCTTCTCAGAAGTATTTTGTTGCAGACCGAAAACGGCCTCCACCGAGCCACGCTTTCATGTACCTCGTCTGAAACCACAATTCCCAGCATGCAGTCTGTCCTAAGATGGTACTGTCTGCCTGCAAATAAAAAGCACGGCTTTAACAGAAAGAGACGCATGCCAGCGCACAAGGATCTCCATCCAGACCTGGACAGCTGCCCATCTCTGGGCCCGCAGCCCTGAGAGATCATGTGCCAGGGGGTCTCAGGGAAAAGGCCATCATGTGATCCTGCCATCGTGATTCCGCTTTCAGAAGTGCAGACGACGACCTTTGACCTCCGGGCTGACCCCGGGCGACCCGCTCAGACCTGCGTTCCCAGGGCTGCGGGGCTGGCCCGGATTGTGGACGCCGTACGTAAAAAACGCAGCAACACCACCCCAGCACTGCATCACAGAAATATTGTCCCAACAGTGTGTGTGTGTGTGTGTGTGTGTGTGTGTGAGTGTCTGTGTGAATGAGTGCGACTGTGTGTGCGTGTGTGTGTGTGAGTGAATGTGTGTCTGTGTGAATGAGTGCGACTGTGTGTGTGTGTGTGAATGAATGAGTGAGACTGTGTGTGTGTGTGTGTGTGAATGAATGAGTGCAACTGTGTGTGTGTGTGTGTGTGTGTGTGTGTGTGTGTGTGTGTGTGTGTGAATGAGTGCGAATGTGTGTGTGTGTGTGTGTGTGTGTGTGTGTGTGTGTGTGTGTGTGTGTGTGTGTGTGTGTGTGAATGAATGAGTGCGACTGTGTGTGTGTGTGTGTGTGTGTGTGTGTGTGTGTGTGTGCGAGTGTGTGTGTGTGTGTGTGTAAATGTCCGTGTTTGGTTAAGGCACCGCACTCTGAATGCAGGGACGAGCTCCACGGTCTCAGATCGAATGCAGGCCGTGGCAGTGCTGGCCGTGGCCAGTAGCCTGATACTGTTGATTGAAAAATTGCTGACTGCATCGCCCAGGGTGCCGGTGGGTTCAGTTGGTTAGGAGTCCGCATTTCCTCGCTCCCTGGCGACCCCAACTGGTCGGGCGGGCGCCTGTCGACTGCGTGCCAAAACCAGATATGAGACGTGTTCCTCTGACTCCACTCCGTGCGAGCTTGGCTGTGGGCTGCAGTGTGAAGAGTAGCAGGCTAGTGACACCCTGTGTTTCGGAGGAGAACTGCGGTTGTCTTGACTCTCCCCAATCGAATATAAATACAAAAATAGATATAGTTGCAGATGCTGTTTCCATTTTCTGATGACAAATTAAAAAGGGAAGAGAGTCAGCAAAGCTGCAAAAGCTGTCTCTGATGTAGTATGTCCCGTGGACCACTCTATTGGTGTTTGAGTAAAGCACAGGCTCACGTAGGCCCAGTCTACAAAAACACACGCTTAACTGAGCGATGCAGCTCACAGCCGAGTGGAAGGCTTCCAGAACAAATCCATCCCTCAAAATCACATCAAAATCAGAACGTCCAAGAAGAAAATCCTGCAACCACAAGCCACTTTGATTTTGAAAGTACCGCTGGACCAAGACAGTAATGTTGAATGTAATGCCGGACCAAGACAGTAATGTTGAATGTAATGCCGGACCAAGTCAGTAATGTTGAATGTACCGCTGGACCAAGTCAGTAATGCTGAATGTACCGCTGGACCAAGTCAGTAATGCTGAATGTAATGCCGGACCAAGTCAGTAATGCTGAATGTAATGCCGGACCAAGTCAGTAATGCTGAATGTAATGCCGGACCAAGTCAGTAATGTGATGTATGCGACCAAGTCAGTAATGCTGAGTAAGCCGACCAAGTCAGTAATGCTGAATGTAATGCCGGACCAAGTCAGTAATGTTGAATGTAATGCCGGACCAAGACAGTAATGTTGAATGTAATGCCGGACCAAGTCAGTAATGTTGAATGTAATGCCGGACCAAGTCAGTAATGTTGAATGTAATGCCGGACCAAGACAGTAATGTTGAATGTAATGCCGGACCAAGACAGTAATGCTGAATGTAATGCCGGACCAAGTCATTTCCCTTGTCTCTCACAATCCACAACTCCTTCGTGTTCCACGGGGTAAAGGCGCACCTTAAACTGTTTTTTTTAAACGGTATTGTTTTCTAAACTAGCCATAAATAAAAAGTGTGCTTGTGTGTGTTCTGAGACAGATGTGTTAGATGCCCCTAACCACTACAGTGCATGTGCACTCCCGAAGACCTCAACACTGGCACAAGCTCCCCCTCATTCACCCTTAGGGCTGTCTGTGTACACAGGGTACGCTCCCAGCCACTTCTGCTCTTGCCTCTTCATGAATGAAACCCATTCTCCCAGGATGCAGTGCACATCCTGTCCCTTCCCCTCTTTCTCTAGACCTTTTCTTTCCCTGCAAAAGGTGATGACAGCTTGATGTGCCAAACACACACACACACACACACACACACACACACACACACACACAGAAAGTCTGAAAACAGTAAAAACCCTGACCGCGGCCGGTTCGCCTTCCTCCGCGGCGGGAGAGGCGGGCGCGGCCTCCTTGCGTTTCGCCGCGAACCTCGGTAAACAAACAGGGCGGCGTCTCCGGCCCGCGCCTCGCCGCCCCGCCAGCTCCCGGGCTCCTCTCCTCCTCTCCGCCGCTTATCTCTCTCTCTCTCTCCCCCGGCTCCAGCTTCCCTTCGCCATCGGAACATCCCGCCATCGCCGTCAAACGCCCCCGCCGTCGGCCTAGGCCGTATCAGGAGCAGACCGTCTCCCGGGCTAACATTAACCAGCCAGCACACGTATCGCCCCGTGAAACCTCCCCAACCCTCCCGAATCCTCTGCGCCCCGTCCCCAGTCCTCCCCCCCTCCATCGGCGTGTTCCAGTTCACGAGACGTAGTCCTCCAGGCAGGCGGGTTATTCTGCCGAAAAACAAATGCACTTTTCACCTTTTCAAAAACGATCCGTAACAGGTGGAAGGAAGAGGTGAAACAAAGTGGGGGGGTTGGAGGGGGAAGTGATTTATGCCAATACCCAACCGCAAAAAAAATCCCAGCGCACAATAGGCAAGAATACGCTGGGTACACGAGCAGGAGAAGCGTTTTTGTAAATAAAGCTGCGCTCATTCAAGAAGCGAGAGAGAGCGCGTGAAAGGGGCGCGTCTCACGACAGGAACCGCGGCGGCAAGAGCGGACAGGCAGACCCCCTCCAGGTGACGCTCCGCAAACACGCCATTGTGCCGGAGTCGCCCCTGGACGCCCGCAGATCTGACGGAGGAGCCGGGACAAAGGGCTGGCTTGTGGCGCCTGCGTCATTAAGGAACAATGAGCACAATGGGGCGGTGAAGAGGTCTCAGCTCGCAGAAAAATAAGCCTCTTAAAAAACAAGAAGTAATGACAAATAGCTTCCTCCGACAGGATCCCCGGGAGAAAAGCGCGGCCCGATTTAACCCTCTCTCGCCGCCGCTCGCACAATGTCACCGGAACGGCGAACCGCGGGCCATGTTTCGGTTTGAATGAGCTGGCGACGGAACGTCCTTCGCGCGTGTGGTCTGGCACCGCTGCGCCCGCGGGGGGGTGGGTGGGGGGGTGGGGAGAGACCGTTGGCGTCGTGCGGGAGCGCTGTGGCGAGGAGGAAGCCAGCGTCCTGAGAGCCAGAGCCAGGCCGCTCCAGTAATAACTGCCATTTCCACGGGGGGGTAAACCCCGACCTGTGCCGACAGCGCCGCGAGGCGGAGCGAGCGCGCTTAACAGACGACCGTCTGACCGGCAAGGACGTAAACAGGAAGGATGCGTCGTCATGGAAGGACCTCGCTGTTGGGGGAGACGCGAAATATCGCAAGCATTCACTGCAGGCCGAACCGTTTAAAGCAAAGGAGATCGTCCACGCTCGGTTTACGGCCAAAAAGCATCTAAAGCCGCCCGAGCAACTCACGCGTCTGTGATGTGTGAGGTGCTAATTGCATCTAGGCGTAGTGAGTTATAGTGCTGCTATTTCTACGAGGCTTCTGCAGCTCTGCGAGGAACGGCATACGTTGCCGTGTCCGCAGCGTAACAGACGCGCCCCATCGCTCGGGAATGCGCGTGGTTAGTCGCCTGCGCCGTTTCCACCGGCACACAGCGGGAGGAGACAGACATTGAAACTCCGGTCAAATCCGATAATTAAACGTCAACAACGCGCAGGCGGTCCCGATGACATTGATGCTACCGGGATCCGCACTGCCCCTTTGGTGGACTAAAATCTTGTCCTCACATTGCAACCTGTTTTTTTTCATATAACACTGCTTGCTTTGGTTATTACAACAGAAATATAATTAGTTCATAACTTTGGAGATATTTTCTGTGGCACGCATATGAGAAATTAATAAATAAATAAATAAATTCCAATCACCAACACTACAACTGTCCAAAATCTAATCACTTTTGCAACCTTGAATTTCCCTCAAATGCGTCTGAGGGATGTGGGAACCTTGGAATATCCTTGGCTCTTTTTGAATCAGAGAACTGATAAAACGACAAAGCTTCACAGCGGATATAGAAGGTCAGCACACCCTTACTGAAATTGAGGGTTTTTGTGATGTAAAGCCCGAAATCAAAACAAATCATGCCATACTTCTTTTTTCTCACTTTTGATGTGCCCTTGCAACCGACACAATTCAAGTGACAAAACAAATAGATAATCTTCAAATCAAATAGATAAAAAGAACTGAAAATAAAAACCCCCACAATACCCTGCTTGCATAAGTGTGCACACCCGTTAACGAATACCTTGTGGAAGCACCGTTTGCTTTTATTACAGCAGTAAGTCTTTTTGAATAAGCCTCTTTCAACTGTGCATACCTGGACTTTGGAATTTTATCCCACTCTTCTTTGCAAAGAAGTTCAAGGGTTCTTGGACATGATACTGAATGCGATTGGTTGACTCTGAACACAGCTACAACCCCCATTATAAAAGGTTGTGCATATAAATGCAACCAGGGTATTGTATGATTCCACCATACCCCCCCCCCCCCCCCAATTATTTCACCTAAAAAGTATCACTTTGTTTTTCATTTGAATTCTGTTGGTTGCAAGGTCACACATATCAGGCTATACGTCACAGAAACCTGCAGTTTTAATAAGGCTTTTCAGACTTTGTATATCCACTGTAAGGATGTAATTACCTGCTGCTTACAAATTATGATTTACTCAGTAGAGTGTCCAGTGTTAATTCTACACTATACACCATGGCTGGCAAGAGTGCTATATCTCCTGGAACAGAGTTGGGCAGCCCTGACATATACACTGTCAGAGTTGATTCAACACTGAACATTTCACTGTGTAGGCAGATTCCAAAAACTCTGTCTTCATTGGATTGCTAGTTTGTACAGTACTCGTTGCAAAAAAGTGGCCAATTTATATTAAATCCCATGCATTACACCATTGCTGTTGGAGTCAGAAACGGTGTCCAAAACACGTAGCCAACTAACACTGAAATGCAGTCAACAGCACCCTCTACTGGCAGAAAGAGGCATTTCTTCAGACCTCACATTGATGCAAGCCCCTTGTTGAAATCCACTTCATCAAGCACATATGCTGCTGATTTACCAAAGAAGGTGTAGGAGGGGGCATATGCCATAGGCACTGTAATCTACAACAAAACCAATCTTCAGCCATGGTTTCCCCTTCCTAAAGCGCCATCTAAACAAATTCAGCCAGAGAACCGCTATGTTTTACAAGCTTACCTTTAGCACAAACTTGGTAGGACACATTCTGAGGATGACATGCAGATACAACCTAGAAAACAAATGCCAAAGGAAATTAGCTATGCAAGTGTTGTGAAAAAATGTCTAGAAATATGAATATATTTCAGAAATATGCTTTAGGTTTGCAATAGTCAACAAACATAAATAAAATAAAAAACTATATATTTATTTACTTAAATAAATGTTCCTATCTTAAAAGTCTTAGTACAACACAGACCTTCGGTCATTTACTATTTAACAGACATTTGACAGCCGGATGCTAAAGCTTATTTTTGGCCTAATGAGTTAAGGCCTTGTTATGAGATCTGGCAACCCTGCCAGTTTCTCCTCAGTAAAACATTCTATCCACCCTATGCATCTTAAAATACATTATTGCTAGAGTCATAAAATGGATAATACTGATCCACAATGGCATAAAATATGTGTTTAAATATTTAAGCATGGTTAATTATCTTGGGGTTGTGTTTTTCAGAGCTAGCCAAGACATCTCCTGCGTTAAGCCAAGCCGCCCCACATTCTAAAGCACTAAAACCTCCGATATAAACGGGCAGGGACCAGTCACATAGTGACGTAACTGAAAAATGAAGCCAAATTTATTTAATTTCAGAAAATTAATTTTTATTTAATTTTCATAAGTGGATTTAATGATGCCACAGAAATTTCTCAAGTCAAAGACAAAACTTTAACTCTATCATTTCTGGACAAATCAAGCCAACTCATTAGATATCTTGTTAGGTGTTTTTTAAAATTAATTTAAAGCCTACCCTTTTGCAAATGAATATTTCCAGCAGGACAATGCATCGTGTCTGAAAGCATGCATCATCTCAAGCTGGTACCACATGCCACCACAATTAAATTTGGTTAATTGGTTGATTGAAGAACTAACGGGGCAAGTATGTGTGTGTGTGTGTGTGTGTGTGTGTGTATACAGTGGACTCCATAATGTTTGGAACAACAACTTCTTCATTTGGGTCTGTACACCACAAAAATGTATAGGCCTATTTGTAATCAAACAATTCACATGTGGTTAAAAAGTGCACAATCTCTGGTTTTATTTAAACTTGGAGTAGTTTGTGAAACACCGTGTTCAGTGAAAACCAAACACTGCATATCTCCATAAGAACCTTGTGCCAAAGTATGTTGGTGGAGGGGGTGATGACTTTGGGCTGTTTTGCAGCAACAGGACACAGTTGCCTCACCATCATTAATGCTAGCATGAATTCCTTTCATTTCCAGTAGGCTATATTCTACAGGTAAATGTAGAATATAACTAAAGCATGGCAGAAAGTGGACCGTGTAGCAGGACAATGACCGTGAGCACACCACACACATGATGCAAAGGACAGGTTTTTGTATATCTCAAGGAACAAAGTATGAGACATGCTCCATAAGATGCAGGTGCTTGTATGAGCGCAATCAATATATTTCAATTAGTGAGTGTATTTACATGGATGACATTACAATTTAAAATGACATGGTGTTTTTTTTAGTTCATTATATACCACCATGCATAGCACCAAATACAGCACCTTTTTGATATTTGACTTTCATTCATTCCCAGCTATTTTTCTGTATTTTCAGTACTTCAGTAAGAATAAAATATATAGAAATTGTTACATTTCTATGTCCTTATTATTCCCGGCATAACTGCAGCATGCCAAACCTAGTTAAAGCAGTTAAATAAATGTTTAAAATAAAAGAAGAAAAACTGGAGGCTGCCAAGCCTTGCACAGGACGCAGCATGATCTTACAATTACACTCGTAATAAAAAGCAAACCCTATCGATCGGCCTGGCCCTATTGATGGTCATGGCCAAGACTGTATTCTCAAGCACTAGACGCCAAACAAACTTGATAACCTCGAGCTGAACTGATTTAGATGAATGTCCCTAAACTAAGGATACCTATGGTACACACACTCGGGACACAGTAAGTCGGATAAACCCTGCAAACAATCTTTTAGCCAGCCACAGGAGTTTTGCTGTGCTGAATCCACATACATAACGGTAATTTCGTGTATAACCAAAACAAAGTTCCCCAGTATCTATACTTAAAATCCGAACCTGAGCTCAGATATTTACAAATTTGTGACGGTAGCCTACTTACAACCATTACGCGCCGCCTTTTCGTTTGAATGGTCATCACGTGGTATAAGGACCCCGCTCCAAAGAAACGATGTTGAGCTGGTTATTCAGAAGCCTTTCCATATTACCATTGCTCTACTCTGCGTCACAGGCAAACACAATTCATAATACATTGCGGATTTTTCTTTCAGGTATTATATCACCAATTTTAGGTGTAATTGTTTATTTGTGATTATAATATAAATGGAAGGACATTTTTCGGCATAACCACAATAGGATTATCAGAGGGGTTACTGTATAAATCTGAAAAAGGACCCAAGCGAAATTTCCCATAGCAACCACTGCCTGTGGTATCAACACCATATATAAAACTTTTTAATCTCAGAATTGCGGCCATGGCATGTGTGAACCGGCCAAGGATTACAGGAACGTTCAGAGAGTATGCATCGTGAAGTAATAATCGGAAATACATTGTTGAATTAGGAAAGAATTACGTATCGGTTCTCTGGTAAGAAAGATGATTAACATCACATGACATTTGTGTTCCACCTGGTCATACTAGTTTAGCTAAAATTAGTTGCTAACCTGGCTGGCTATATTGTTTAAATTGACATTATATTTAGCCGGCGGTCATTTGTTATTCCTGCACAGTGCAACCTGTAAAATGCGTTTGGATTAGGTTGTTGTTAATCAGCATGCGTTACTCGACATCTGTTCGATAACCCACATTATTAGCAGTAACGGTGTACCGTTAGCTAGTGTAATCCCGTCTCAGTCTTCTCAAAATACTAATATTATTTTCCTACATGTATTGACTTACATATTTGGTCTGAGCACTGCTATGAGTCCTAGATATATCTGAAAGAACTAGAAAGTCTTGATTGTACGGGCATCCGACTTTGGACTGTTAGGGTGAAATCACAGTCTAGACTGCAGGGGCAGAAAGGTAGACTAGGTACTTCT
This sequence comes from Anguilla rostrata, assembly GCF_018555375.3. Lineage (NCBI taxonomy): Eukaryota > Metazoa > Chordata > Actinopteri > Anguilliformes > Anguillidae > Anguilla > Anguilla rostrata. The sequence continues at coordinate 26,500,317 of NC_057950.1, read as the reverse complement.
AAAACACAAGCTAGAATGTGGACAAGATGACTGAAAGGATGTGTGTTTGGTCGATAAAATAAGCCAATAATGTTCATTCCCAGACACGCATTTCATCAACCTACTTCCACTCGCGGAAAAAACAAAGAAAACTGAACTGAGCAGAAGAATAATATCGCAGACTGGAGAACAGCTAATGGATTTAAGGGTCGACCGGACAAAAAGGTATTCTAACTCTTGACCGCATCGAAGCGTCCAAATTCTTGGTGCGGTTCTTGAAAAGATGTCTCGCCTCGCCAAGAAGCAGCCGTCTGTCTGCACGAGCGACCCTCTGAAAGACGAGGAGGTGCGCCGCAAGCTGGCCGTGCTGCGGCAGATCCTGGCGTCCTGCTTCGGTCCGCGCGGCCGGCTCAAGCAGGTCCACAACAACGTGGGCGGCCCGGTCCTGACGACGTCCACCTCGGCGGTTCTCCTGAAGGCGCTGACCCCGTCGCACCCCGTCCTCAGGCTCCTGACCGCCTCCGTCCTCAATCACGCCGCCCGCTTCGGCGACTGCGGCCTGTTCGCCGGCATCCTCTGCTCGGCCCTGGTGGAGCGCGCCGCGGCGCTCGGCGTGGAGGCGGCCACGGCGGCCGGCGCGTACCGCCGGCTCCTGGGCCTGTGCGCCGGCTACCTGCAGCGGGACGACTGCGGCTGCAAGGTGCCGGTGGACTTCGGCAGCAGCCGCTGCCTGCTGGCCCTGGCGCGGGGCGCGGTGGCGGCCAAGCCGGCGTGCGCGCTGACCCCCGGGGAGGCCCGGCACGTCGGCGCCCAGGTGGTGAGGGCCTTCCTCCACACGGTCCCCTGCGCCGCCCCGGGCCCCGTGCGCCTGGGCAGGGCGGCGACGGTCGCCGTGGAGGGCCGGCCCGCGGGGGAGACGGCGGTGCACCCCGGGCTGCTGGTGGACGCGCCCGAGACGCTGCGCCCAGCCGACGCCGAGCGGCTGGGCCGGGGGCCGCTCAGGCTGGCGCTCTTCAACGCGTCGCTGGCGGGAGACCTCCTGGAGGCGGGGGAGGGGACGTTCGAGCTGGACTGGGAGGTCAGCCTGGAGGAAGTCGTCCTGGGACAGCTGATGAGGCTGGGCGAGCAGGTGGTGCGGGACGGGGTGCAGGTGTTTGTGTGCCAGCGGGTGGTGCACCCCGTGCTGCAGCAGTACTTGAGGAAGCACGGAGTCATCGTTGTGGAAAGGCTGGGGATCGCCCTTCTGGAACCACTCATCCAAGTGTCGGGTATGACTAAAACAGACAGGGTTACTGACTGTTACAGTGTGTGATTAGCTAACCCTGTACTCAGGCCTACAGTGAGAGAGAGATTAACTAACCCTGTACTCAGGCCTACAGTGAGAGAGAGATTAACTAACCCTGTACTCAGGCCTACAGTGAGAGAGAGATTAACTAACCCTGTACTCAGGCCTACAGTGAGAGAGAGATTAACTAACCCTGTACTCAGGCCTACAGTGAGAGATTAACTAACTCTGTACTCAGGCCTACAGTGAGAGAGAGATTAACTAACCCTGTACTCAGGCCTACAGTGAGAGAGAGATTAACTAACCCTGTACTCAGGCCTACAGTGAGAGATTAACTAACCCTGTACTCAGGCCTACAGTGAGAGAGAGATTAACTAACCCTGTACTCAGGCCTACAGTGAGAGAGAGATTAACTAACCCTGTACTCAGACCTACAGTGAGAGATTAACTAACCCTGTACTCAGGCCTACAGTCAGAGATTAACTAACCCTGTACTCAGGCCTACAGTCAGAGATTAACTAACCCTGTACTCAGGCCTACAGTGAGAGAGGGATTAACTAACCCTGTACTCAGGCCTACAGTCAGAGATTAACTAACCCTGTACTCAGGCCTACAGTCAGAGATTAACTAACCCTGTACTCAGGCCTACAGTGAGAGAGAGATTAACTAACCCTGTACTCAGGCCTACAGTGAGAGAGAGATTAACTAACCCTGTACTCAGGCCTACAGTGAGAGATTAACTAACCCTGTACTCAGGCCTACAGTCAGAGAGAGATGAACTAACCCTGTACTCAGGCCTACAGTCAGAGATTAACTAACCCTGTACTCAGGCCTACAGTGAGAGAGAGATTAACTAACCCTGTACTCAGGCCTACAGTGAGAGATTAACTAACCCTGTACTCAGGCCAACAGTGAGAGATTAACTAACCCTGTACTCAGGGCTACAGTGAGAGATTAACTAACCCTGTACTCAGGCCTTCAGTGAGAGAGAGATTAACTAACCCTGTACTCATAACAATCGGACACATCCAACACTAGAGAGCGGTTTTCTTCTCTGAAAATGAGCCGCGCATCTTTGTTAGATCTAAATAGAATACACCAGCCCTGCAAGGAAGATGTAAATTTGTTGTATGAGGCAAAGTGGATGTGGCTGGTATTGAAATGGTTTCTGCTCTCTGGGTGGGGTGCTCTCTCCCTCCTGTGTGTTGCAGGGGCGCAGGCGGTGGCCTCCTTCCAGACCCCCGTCCCGGTCCAGTCCTACGGGCAGCTGGGGGGGCTCCGGGTCCTGCGCTGCGGGTCCAGGGAGCTGCTCCACCTGCTGCCTGTCGGGGACCCCCCCTGCTGCACCCTGCTGCTCTGCCACCGGACGGAGACGGCCCTCAGCGAGCTCAAGGTGACCCGCCCCGGAAGCGCCCCTCCACCCCCCCCCCTTCACCACACTCTCGGCCGTCCGTGCGTCAGCTTCGGAGAGTGTTTGTTTGTTTTAGTTTTTTTGTTGTTTTTATTTCTTGTAAACCACGCAGTAACTCCTCCTCTCCTGCAGGTGGCGTGTCAGACTGCAGAGCGCGTCCTGAGGCAGACTCTGACGGAGCCGTGGGCCCTGCTGGGGGGAGGGTGCACGGAAACGCACCTGAGCGCGTATGTCGGATTCCAGGTACAGAACTCACCCTTTCCTTTTGCAACACAGCTTTCATCCTGAACATCTGTCCCCCAGGAGCGCTGAGCTCTTGCTGTGTAATTGCATCAGGTTCATTCATGGCATTTGTGCAGAAAAGTGAGCAGTGTGCTTTTGGACACAGGAGCTGGCGCCAGTGCTTTCCAGCATCACTTACGTATTTTACAGGAGATAGAGGTGGTGCACTGGCTATATGGAGAGAGAGGAGAGAGATAAACAAACATGTACAGCCCATCCTCCACACACGCTGTCCTGATTTATTACATCAAACCCAGATTTAGACAGTTTGTTAGTGATGCAGGAGCTTGGTGGTTTATGAAATGCAAAACTGCACTGCCAAATATTTAATATAACCTTAATATAACATTTCAACAAAGTAATGAAATAATGACTCGCTGTAGTGGGTTTAGTATCGTTGTATCTTTAGTGTGAGTGGAGGGGATGCTGGGTAGTGTAGTTTAAATGCGGAACGCTGAAGCGTGCCAGCTGACGTCCTGCCCTCCTCGCAGAGCCGCGGCGACGCGTCCGACGCGGCGGCGGAGCTGGGCTGCTCGCGCGCGCACTACCTGCTGGCGGCCGACGCCTTCCGCCGGGCGCTGCTGGCCGCGGCGCGGGCGCTGGAGCACGACGGCGGGGAGCGGCTGATGGACCTGTCCCACGCGCACTGCTGGGACGTGCCGCCGGGCGCCGACCCCCGGGCCCCGTGGCGGGACGCGGTGGGGCGCTGCGGGTGCGGCCTCACGCCCCCCCGGGGGGACCTGGAGTGGAGCCCCCTCGGCACGGACCACCCGCCCTTCTCGCCGGCGCCCCCCGCAGGCACGGACCACCCGCCCTTCTCGCCGGCGCCCCCCGCAGGCACGGACGCCGACCCGCTGGTGCTGGACTCTTTCGCCGCCAAGTACAATGCCCTGCACGTTGCCGTGGAGACGGCTAACCTCATCCTGGACATAAAATATATCGTCCAGGATGTTAATTGATTTGGGCTTTGTGTTCCTGTTTGATTTCGAGGCTTTTGCTGATTCATATAGATGAATTTACCTTGGGGAATGGAGTGCATCTGCATAACTACCTGAAATCTGAATAAGGTACAGAAGTTCACCATCATGGATGTAGTTTTAAGATTTAAACACTAGATGGCAGCACTGACTGGTTTTTTTTGTTTTTACTGGTCGGCGATCTGCTGTTACTTAAGTGTTCTTGAACTAGTTCTACTATTACAGTTGTACAGTTACTACTGTAGGTGACAGTACTGAAAAGTCCTTTGTTTTACTATTTAATCATTTAAATTTTCTATAGTGATTGCATTACAGGTTGGGAGGAAAGAAAATGAGTTTTAAAAAAGCATTCGGTTCAACCGTCCTTCATATTGTATAAGGTATTTTATTGTGTTTGCTCAAATAAAATAGTGTTGCACTCTTTTTTGTCCTTCATACAAACAACAAAAAAACATTTGTTCTGAAGTAATAAATAGACTGGAATTTGATTAAATCAAATTGATTGCATAATTAAATCATCACTCATGTTAGTGCTATGAACCCGATTCCTTGCTTTTCATGTACAGGTACAGTAACATATATTTTGTCAGGAAAAACATTTTCCAAATTTTCCATTTTTGCTGGTTACCTTAAAAGGGTAGTGTACATTAAGCAAATGTAGTTACTACACATTTTCCTCCTAAAACCTTTTTAAAAACATTTTAAAACATTAAAAAGTGAATTTAGACGTGCTAGTATGATGGTGAGATAAACTGGGCCCTTGTGCATGTGATTACTTTTTAATAAAACTGTGTCTGCCATTTCAGATGAGTAAGACTTTGTGACTATATTGTGCAAAAACTGCTTACAAAATGGAAGTTATAAAACACAATGATGTCAGACCAGACTTACTCCTCCAACAGTTTCCAACTGTAAGCTGATGAAACATAATTTATTGCTTTGTTTGTCTGCTTTGTATTTATACTTGGCCAAAGAGATCTGGAGGAAAAATGTGCTTGTTTCATACTGTATTTCAAATGCATTTAGTCTATTTTTTAAAATGTGCAAACTGTCGACATTAAATTAATTCTAGTCCTATGCCTGTCGTTGTTTAAGACGAAATGGTTCGTGTAATTTAAAATGGTTCTCTAACTCAATGTACCTGTGGCCTGTCACCCAAAAACGGTGTTAGGCAACTGAAGAGGAAAATAACTAGGGACAGGATTGCATTGCATTACAGGCATTTAGCAGACGCTCTTATCCAGAGTGACTTACACAACTTTTACATAGCATTTACATTGCATCCATTTATACAGCTGGATATATACTAAAGCAATGCAGGGTAAGTACCTTGCTCAAGGGTACGACGGCAGTGTCCTACCTGGGAATGGGACCTGTGACCCATTACACTACACTGTCGCTAGCAATGGATATGATGTCAAGACTCAGCAATCTGCTGGCTTCAAACTGGAGGCCTTTATTCAAGTGGGCAATGTAAACCAGGAAGTTCCTCTTTGGGTTTTGATAATTCTGACTTTTCCAAACAGCTAACAAGTTACCAGGGAGCAGGTGATGGCTATATTATTTATATTATTAATTTTATCTTGGTTTTTCTCCAAATGTTAAATATTTGCCATCAGCCACAAGCTGCTCCTGTCATGAATGAATGCCTTGGTTGAAGTCTGGGAATGGTTAAAATCATACTTATTGGTCTGGAATAACTACTTGCTCTCAAAGTAAGTGAGAAGACACTGAAAAAAATTGCTGTAAACAGTTGCGATCTGGCTCCCATACCTTGGCAGTGGAAAGTAGACACATTTGGAGTTCATCACTTCCTTCCCAAGACACTGGCGACAACAAGAGCAGACCTGGCAGAAGAGCGAAGGACCGCAGCTGGTCTGGGAGAGTGTGTTTATTCAGTTGGCTCCCTGACCAGAACCCCCTCCATGACCAATTCATATGGACTCCAACAACCTGAGAAACTATGGCAGTTTTTTTTTTATTTAATTTTTTTATTTTGGTTTGTGTGTCTCTTATTTCAAAAGAGAATAACTCGGACATTTCACAACTGCTGGATTGTGAAATTACCCGAAGCAGTACTCAATGTGCAGAAATTATTTACAATAATATATACATGCGCTGCCAAACTCGATCATGTGCTCAAAGAGGGGGCGGGACCTAGCAAGCGCTTCCTAGTGGACAGTTTGACTCCAGACACGATGTTCCTAATGTGTGAAATATGCCTCGGCACTGTAGACAGCAGGCAAGCCTCACAACATGTTCTGTAGTCTGGCGACCTGCATCTCACTGATAGGTCTCTTCATAGTGTTAGTGCTCTAAGATGCTTTGCTAGTATCGGTGCCTTGGACAAGCATGTCAAAGAGTGCTTCCTGTCCTCTCAAAAGATGAAAGGGACCAAAGCTTTCCTGGACTGTGGGTAATCGCTGAATTTCTCTTTGTAGAACCTGGAACATCAGAAAGGAATAGAGGCTGTCTATCCCACAGTACATTACGTTACAGGCATTTAGCAGACACTCTTAACCAGAGCGACTCACACAACTTTTTACATAGCATTTACATTGTATCAAATTATACAGCTGGATATATACTGAAGCAGGTTAAGTACCTTGCTCAATGGTACAACGGCAGTGTCCTACCTGGGAATCGAACCTGTGACCTTTAGGCTATAAGACAAGTTCCTTACCCATTATACTACACTGCCGTTTATCACACCAAGCCTTACAATCTATCACAATTTCCAACCTTACAGTTTATTAACTTAGGAACATCATTATGCAGATTAAACCCCTATTGTATATGATAAAATGACAGATTTTATAGATTGACTTTTTCTCATGTTCATTGCCATGGGCCTCCCAGTTTCTGTGTGAGGGAGAGGTGACATGCTGGCTCGGTGCGCTACCTGTGGTGGTGGAAGGCTCGCGGTCCTATGGAGCACATGGTAAAAAAGGCGAAGGAGATCGCGGGAAAGGACCGAGTAGCGACCGCGTAGCCCAGCCATTCCACGATCTCACCGAGGAAGTTGGCACCGGAGACGTAGTCAAACAGGCCACCTGCGATTCAGCAATGGGACAAGAATGATGACTCGCTTCCCTTGGAATGAAATGACATGGAAACCTACAAAACCATGCAAAGAATTCACAGAAAAAAGAGAAAAAAAAACTGCCCCTCAGTGACCACAGTGCAGCGGCTAAGCTACACAGTCACTGTGTCAGAGGGGCATACTTTAAACACAGAGCACGCTTTAGTCATCAGGGAGACTGAAGACACCCCACCTGCCAAAGGACTCGCTATCGCGCGAAGGCCGCTACCCTGTGCTGTGATAATCTGTGGGGCTGCCGGTGTAATCGCAAAACTGTTGGACCTGCAAGACCTGTCAACCTGTCTCCGGTTCAGGTGTCATTTGGACGTTTCGACCCCTAATTGGATACAAGGCTATCACATGATTGTGTATTTCAGCACATTGTTTTACGCACGCGTACGTTGAAGTTACTGGTACTGTATGTTAGTTAACTTTGTAGCCCCCTATGTAGCTTTCTTAGCTATGAAGCCTCTGTAACTGGCTTTATCATCTCAGAAGTTAGCTGCCAGCTAGCGTTAAATTCGGTTCAGTTCATATTGTGGAAATGTCCCACTTTGTAGCTAAACAAAGTCAGCACTGCCGGCCAGAACTGGTGCAGATCCGGCCTGGAGTCGCTGGCTATCTGAGTAGCTTTTCAAAAGTTCACTCGCTTTAACTAACTACTTAGCTTGCAGTGCTTTAGCCAGCAGGCTAATTGTCCAGTGCAGATTCTAGGTGAATAAGCGCATAGTTATATATTGTATGCTTAGCCTTGCAATAAAGCAGTCAATATGTTCAAACGACACCTGAACCACACAGATTGATTTTTTTTGCAGGCCCACCGTTTTGGAATTACACTGGCTACAGTGGGGCACAATCAGGAATCTATGTGAAGCTTAGTGAAGCACTACAGTGAAAGTCAGTGTCCTGACAGGATGGCAGGTACTGCTCAGCAACCCCCATGAAATACTGTAACTCTCAGATCAACAGGACGAAGTTGTGTGACAGACAGATGAATATCCTTGACATGCAATGACTGTGGAGATCAGCCTGGGCTGAAGCATCACATCCAGGTACAAAAGATAACACGAGCTAAAGCAAGTCAGTGCCCCTGAACCCGCCTAACCCATTCAGTGACTGTTCGAAATCACTAGCTGTGCCAGGGATGTGACTCAAAGAATTCTCACTCTTCCAGAATTGAATTGTCCTATGATAAATGGCGTGGAATTTTATCAAAGTCTTTATTCACATTGTTATTGCGGACAACTAAAGTTGAAGTGGACATTTTCCATTTGTGACAGTACCCACAGGGAAGGGCGTACAATGGTCTACCATGCAAGTGCCTGGGACTGCTGGGAAGTCCTCCTGCTAATGAGTATGTTGCAGTGAGGGCTCACCTGCATGAAACTTTGTGACAGTGCGGGATTAGGCTACATGTTGGAACACACATCAGTGTGGAAAAGCCTGTTGGAATTGTATATACGACACAGCGGGAATACCTGTTGGAATTTTGTAGGTGAATTCGCCTGGTTTTCTCAGGTTTCGCAGGATGTGGTCGCTGTGGACGTTGATGGCCATTCCCAGAAAGAATAATATCAAACCTAAGAAATGACCATCAGAGAGAAACTTTTTTTATTAGACAAATCCCAGTATAAAACACTACAAGTAAAACTAATCTCCTAACTGGTTAACCTCCAAAACAATATACTGCATGCTAATACAAGCTATGCAGTCTGCAAGAGTGAGAATATGACAAACCATCTCAAACAACTGCCAGTCTACTCTGAACAAAGGCACACACTACATTTCCAAAAGTATGTGGACACCCCTTGTAATTAGCGATTTTGGCTATTTCAGCCACACCTATTGTTAACGGGTGCATAATTTCAAGCATGCAACCATGCAATCTCCATTGACAAACATTGACAGTAGAATGGGTCGTACTGAAGAGTTCAGTGACTTTCAATGTGGCACTGTCATAGGATGCCACCTTTACAACAAGTCTGTTTTTTGGCCTGTCAGAGCTGCATCAGTCAACTATAAGTGCTGTTATTGTGAAGTGGAACCGTATAGGAGCAACAGCTGCTCATCTGCAAAGTGGTAGATCATCTGTCCTCGGTTGCAATACTCACTACAGAGTTACAAAGTATGGAAGTAACATCAGCACAAGACCGGTTCATCGAGAGCTTCATGAAATGGGTTTCCATGGCCGAGCAGCCGTACACAAGCCAAAGATCATCATGCGCAATGCCAAGCATCGGCAGGAGTGGTGTAAAGCACACCGCCATTGGGCTCTGGAGTAGTGGGAATGCATTCTCCGAAGCGATGAATCATGTATCTGGCAGTCTGACGGACAAATCAGGGTTTGGCAAAATGCATAGTTCCGACTGTGCTGGCTGAGTAGTGCCAACTGTAAAGTTTGGTGGGGAAGGAATAATTCTCTGGGACTGTTTTTCATGATTTGGGCTCTACCTCTTAGTTCCAGTGAAGGGAAATCTTAAAGCTACAGCATACAATGACATTCTAGAGAATTGTGCGCTCCCAAACTTTGTGGCAACAGTGAGGAGGGCCCTTTCCTGTCTCAGCATGACAATGCCCCCACACACAAAGCAAGGTCCATAAAAAATAGTGTGCTGAGTTAGGTGGGGAAGAATTTGACTGGCCTGCACAGAGCCCTGACCTTTACCCTTATCAAACACCTTTGGGATGAATTGGAATGCCGACTGCGAGCCATGCTTTACACCCAACATCTGTAACCAACCTCACTAACGCTCTTGGGGTTGAAGCAAATACCTGTAGCCATGTTCCAAAATATACTGGAAAGTCTTCACAGAAGAGTACAGGTTGTTACAAAAGCAATGGGTGGTCCAACCCCATATTAATGGCCATGGTTTTGGAATGAGACATTCAACAATTACACATGTGAGTTCAGATGTCCACATACTTTCAGAAATGTGGTGTATGTTTGTTCTCATCAGAACATGTTCTTTGTCATTAGAAGCTAAGTGTTCTTTAATAAAACGGCACAGTCCTTACAGTAAACTCAATACGTGTCATGAAGAATTTTGCATTTGCTCAGTCCAAAAAAAACAAAAAAAAACAAACAGCTATGACAGCAGTTCAGGGCTCAAGACATAGAAATGTGGTTGCTATGCTCGAAAGCAATGAGTCGAATGACACTCGGTGATTTGTTCGAATGTAAATGGGTTTACTCCCCCTCTCCTCACGCACCAGTCACAAGGCAGATGTCCGCCAGCCAGACCTCCGTGTACTGGAAGCAGTGGAGGTGGTAGTGACCCTGGATGAAGCCGTTGATGGAGCAGAACGCAGTAGCGGAGACTACAATCTTGAGAGGGGAAGGGCGGCCTTTGGTCAGCAACGAAAAGATGAATGTCCTAAAAAAAAAACAGACGTTAAATAACAAAAAAGAAAAACAATCAGGCTATTTAAACATTTTTATTCGACTCCAGTTCAGCTGCTGAAATACTGTTGGGTAGAGTGGATAAATGTCAATATCGTTGAGCTCCGCACTACATGAATTGTCATTTAAATTCAGTGCAATGACTCATTCTTAAACAACTTATTGAGATGATTCTGCAATGACAATGAGATGACAGATTTTTCTAGAAAGAGGCACAGGCCAAGGTTAAATTGAAGCCAGGCCATGTGATTATGTAACATAATTTAATTAAGTTCAAATGATTTCTAAAATAGATTTTTTTCTTTTACTATAATATTCCATTAATTACCTAACTTAAATCACTGCACTCAATCTAAAGACAGTTTTGTGTAACACAAACCTGAAAATGATATTACCTAAATAAAATGGTTACTATTCTTGTACCCTTTTGACTACACCCATAATCCTGGTCTCTTCTGAAAGGTAATGCTTGGGGGCATGTTTTCCATAATTGTTTTCCAGAATTACCATAAATACTACAGAAACAAAGTTACAGAAGCTGAAATATGCTGGAAGTGTAAGTTTTATTCTCTCCTAAATTTTTTTTTGTTGAGTGGATACAGATGCTAGTGACAGTACCTGGTGGGCTTAGAAACACAATTCAGCTAACACCACAACGCTGGACAAATCCTGGTTCAAATTTGATAGCAATACTACCAAAAATGAACATATTGTATTGTTTTTTCTGAGCTATTTCTAGGCAGGTTTCCAAAAAGTCTCCAAGACCATTTGGAGACTCCAAAAGCACACTTGGTAACCAAATGATATTATGGATTTTTAAAGGTGTACAATTATATTACTGTATATATTATAATTGTAATATTGTGTACTATATGCTCATGGAAAAAGTATGCTTAAAAGTAGCTTGCTTTCCCCCTGCTGGTCACCCTCCCCCTCCCTCTCCTGGGCTCAAGTCCTCATGGAACATGCCCTCTGCTGTGGAGTCAAAGTTGTTTTCACTGTCCTCCTCAGAAATATTCACTTAGACAAGTGATTTCTTCCTGTTGCAAAACAACCTTTGTAGGCACAAAGTCTCAAGAACCTTGAGACTCATGCGTAATATTTGCAGCATGCGCACTGAAAAAGTTATGGTTTATTTACGCAGGAGAAACAATGTGTGTCCTTTTATGCAAGCCAAACAACTAATACACTGTTAGAAATGTAAGTTCATTATCTAAAATGCTTCTCAGTGCGCCGGGAAGAAGTTAAACTGTCCATGTTGAGGTGTTGCCAGTACCACTTGCTATTACTGACGGACCGCTTGGCCAGTACAGGTCAGAGAAGCTTATAGCTGAGCTTGTTTTGTTCCAGAGAATCTATACGCACTGAAGATTATAACATTATTTTGCACACAATACTTTCAGCATGTATGCAGCAGCGAAACGAACAACAATGATAATTCTTCCGGAGAATTAGTAAACCTTCTATCAAGGTTTCTCTGAGCCAGAGACTAAAAATGACTATGGATTTTTTTGGCTGGAATATGGCCTTGTGCGACTTAAGGGGTTAAAGTATTTTTTACATGTTAGGCTAATTTTTTAATATTATTTAGTTAACAAACATTAAGCCTTCTAGGGTTTTGAGAAAGACAGGTTATACTTGGCTATAGTTGTATACTTATATTTGCAACAAATGTAGTTGGGTGGGTGGGGGAGGTGAGGGTGCAATCATGACTGCCAATCATAAGTTATCAATAATAATTCTGACAGGAGCTGCAGGGTGTCTTCTAAAGCACTGCATAAGGATCAGATGTCATGTTCATATTTGCAGAAGCCATGCGGGAGTGCTGGGTCAGAATAGTAACCCAGCCGGATGCGCAATTCATTTTCATGTGGCAAGTTTATATTGGTTGTGCCACAGACATTTAAACTTTGTACGGCAACATATGTGACTGGCTGGTTAGATTTGTGGGAAACTTTAGGGAGGCTTTAGTTCCACTCCACTCCACGCAGCTGGTCACACCTGCTCAATTCCGGTGACTTCCGGCCTGTTCGGTTAGCCTGTTCCTCGCATGTTTCTGCCAAATGAATGTGCATTACCAGCATACCAGGACGTTTCTCTCATCGACAAGAATTTATAAACAATGATGTCAGCCTGATCTGACCTGTCCAAGATTCCAACAGAAATGCCCAACCGATGTCCATCGAGGAAAATGGCACAACTTCAAGTCTCCAAATAAGTGCCCAAATGAGCTCGGGGTGTTGCACAAGTGTTGGGGCTGACAGGCGGCTCATGGCAGTTCCCTGAATTTGGAGTCGCAGACAGTGCAGAGATTCTGACAGGAGGGGCCCACATCGGTTCTCATGGCCCACCCGTGAAGGCTGGCACAAGGCTTCGTCAAGCTTAAAATTCAACCCGGAGAAAGAAAGGGCAACATTGGGGCATAATGAACGAGAATCCAGGGCACAGTTAGAGAATGACGCTAACACGTTTATGTTTTCGTTGGTGTGGTTGTTGGCCCACAATATCACACTCCTCCCTCCAGGAGCATGACATTAATAAAAGAAATATCAGAATTTTAAACACTTGGTCACCACAGGAAATAGAACACACAGCGAGACAGGTGAAGGCATCTCTGAACAAGGCTGTCTGCATCCACTCCCCTGCCTCAAGAGCACTTTTTTTTTTACATTTTATCTATTTGTTCAGATGGATATTTACAGAAGCAACCTGGGCAGAGTACAATGCCTTGCCCAAGAACACAACTGTACACCAAGGAACACAAATATGGAGACTTGACAATCGAGATACGAGACACTGAAGACTGTGGAATGTTCACAATGTCCTGGATCCCAGACATGCATCTCAACAGAGCACAGCACTTTTGGAGTAAATAAAATGACTGTGGTCGGGGAAAATGTTGCATTGATTGTTCTGTGAACTTGCAATAGAAAATAATTGTTTGTATGGTTATTGTACATCACACCTCTTTGTTAACTTGTTACACAATCTTTCTTGCTTGACTTTTAATGAGCATGTTAGTGGCTACTTCTGCCTGTGTAAAGTATGCGATTTCGTAATAATACAGAAAAAAGTTTCCAAAAAAAAAGAAAGATTACAGACTATTGTAATAATACAAGTAAACATCAAGACTGTAATCAAACATTGACTTTGGTGGATGTCTGGATGGGGGCCAGTAGGTGAATAATATCTGGCACAATAGGCCTATTCCCAGTAATGGAATTCAGTGAACCTGTTCCCATCAAAAATGATCTGCTCAAATTGTAACATGCCAACTCACGCCTGAACAGGTCCATTCAGATATGTGGTTAAATGTGTTGAATACTTTTAATGAACAGAGAGTCCAGCTGGTGGCCATCAGGTTATATAATAAAAGAACAAAACTAGAAAGGTTACAATTCCGGAAGGAATTGTGTGGGCTTGCTTCAAATTCCAACTGGCACTGTCGTCAAGCCTCAAAGCATTTCAAGGAGGGCACATAGCTCAGAAGAAGCACGAAACCGTCCAGACCCATGGTGCACTGTAGCGTTACATATACAGCCGGTGATCAGCAAGTAGCGATTATGTTCCAGGAATTAGTCATATCCTAAAAGTGTCATGAGTAAAACTTGGCTAACTATATAGCTAGCTAACTATGTCCTCACTTCTGTAACGTTATTTGTTGTCCTCCGTGTGTCCATACATCTGTATCGGTGGTGGTAGCTGTGTGTCATTAGCTCCTACTCATGCGTGCAGGATAGCATCCGTACGCGCTAACTTGCTTAATAAAGCAGGCGAAACCCTAACATGTTAGGGTTAGCTAAAGTAACGTTAGGCAATAAAGCTGTGCTTAAAAATCTTGTGCCGTTGGAAGTGTATCCTACTAAACATCCATGAGTGAGTGACCACCTGTGCACGCGTACTACTAAAGCGTTTCACTAAACGTCCATGACTGACCCTCTATGGAGTGACCACAGAAAAAGTTGAATATTTCAAAAGGTTTTGAATTTCAAAAATCTGAATACAAGCAACAATGTCTGGAACTAGCCGGTCATTTTGGTGTAAAAAGTTTGAATGTAGTGAAAAAACTGTAGGACTATTTAGAGCTAGAAAAATTGGGAAGAAAGTGAGGATAATAAAAAAATATGAAAGATGGCAAGAGTGGGCTTGCCCGAAGAAAGCCCACTAATAAAATGACTATTTACTTTATATGTGAGGCCTACATTTCTGCACAAAACCAGAAAATACACGTACAATTCCACACTTTGGACAACAAATATTAATAATACAACTCTATAGTCTGTAATATTTGAATCATTATATAATCAGTGTAGTTAAGCTAAGTTTAAAAAAAAAAACATTTAAACATATACTTGCAATATAAACATGTAAAATGCAATCAGGTTTGTTCAGGAATGCATCCAAACATGTTGCAGGGCCACAAACTTAACCAATTCAAGAGTAGCATCTTGAGAAAAATATGAGCTGAGAGATACTGTTCATTTGATTGATATTTAGCTTTTTCTGTCCACCTAACTGCCCACAGGAAGGTTCAACTATTTCTCAATTTCAATTGTACTCAGGGTTCGAATTACGGGGGGGGGGGGGGGATTGGGGGGTCTGACCCCTCTAATTAAGACTTGGACCCCCCCCAAAAAAGAGGTAAAAACAACAGGTCAGGGGTGTCGAAACATTTATATATCCTTCTTACCTGTAATCGTAAATATTACAATATATTTCCCATCAGTGGCGTCACTAGACACCAACCCTAGTGACGCCACTAATGGGAAATATATTGTAATAACACCAATAAACTGTCAATGTTTATATAGTATGATATTAAACATAATACAAATTAGTTGTTTTTTAAGAAGTAGGTGGAAGTCATGGTCTGAATTTTAATCAATATTCTGGGGACACATGTACATATGTATGAGCACATGACTACTGGTCAACCAATGGGGACTGTTTTCGAGAACGATGCAGACACCAATATCGATGCCAATGTTTGAGCGAGCAGGAAGGCTGATACCTGGCCTTTTTCCACCAGTCAAAAAATACCAGGTGCAAATTTCAGGTTGGAAATTAGAATTCGCACTAAGGGCAAAAGATTAACAAAGCCTTTTGCAACAACTTTCAGACGCAGATATAACCCATTGTGCCTCAGAAACGAGGAGCTGGAAGCACAGTATGCGCTATGCATTTCATTACATTACATTACATTCATTTGGCAGACGCTTTTATCCAAAGCGACGTACAAAAAGTGCATTTCATGGTCATAGACAACTGCTAAACACAGGTTCAGTAAGGTACAATACTTATTTTGTACAGCTATTTCTAGCCAAGAACACAGTTCACACAGTGAACACTATTCTGACCTAACCTCTGCAAAGCCAACTAGGCAGAAGAATAAGCTACAGTATTAGGACAAATACAAATTACCAAAAAAGTGCTGGGATGGGGCAACATGTAGCAAGTGTCATGAAAAAGGGGGGGGGTATTTTTTTAATTTATTTTTTTTGTATAAAAGAGTGAAATATACAGCGTGGTGGTGGTTAGTCTAGGTATAGTCTGAAGAGATGAGTCTTCAGGCCACGGCGGAAGATGGGTAGTGAGGGGGAGGTTCGGAGAGGGACGGGGAGTTCGTTCCACCACTGGGGAGCTAGGGTGGAGAAGCTCTGTGATCCCTTTGGGCGGGTGGGAGGGGTTTACAAGGCGCCCTGCTGCCGCAGAGCGGAGTGGTCGAGCAGGCACATAGAATCGAGGGATTTCAGGGAGGATCGCGCAAACGACGTAACGGGCAGAGATGTTAGGTGTGGGCTGATTATGTATTCTGTAAAATTTACTACAGTTCGCACAGGGGCGACATAGCTCAGGAGGTAAGACCGATTGTCTGGCAGTCGGAGGGTTGCCGGTTCAAACCCCGCCCTGGGCATGTCGAAGTGTCCTTGAGCAAGACACCTAACCTCTAACCCCTAACTGCTCTGGCGAATGAGAGGCATCAATTGTAAAGCGCTTTGGATAAAAGCGCTATATAAATGCAGTCCATTCACCATTTACAATTAACGATGGTCAATTTTTGCATGATGTTTATCTACCTCTAAAGAACAGGCACAAATCAAGGCGCAAGGAAGACAAAGACAGGTAGGTATAGCCCTCAGAATGGACTGAGAGAAGCTTTACAAAAAGAATCGCATTATTTGAACTTGCCGTGCAAGAAATCATCAAACAGTACAGATTACATTTATATGAATTATTATTAATTAATTATTGCGGGCAAGCAATAAAGGCTGGGTGTTTGTCACAGAAAATATTGGCTAAAGTCATGGAACAGTCACGGCAAAGTTGTTAAAAATCACCACAAACTTAAAGTGGCAGAATTCACAGAGTGTTTAAAAACTGTAATCTACTGAATTAACCAAAAGATCTGAAATGATTGAAATAACATGCACAGCTGTGGCAACAGTAATGAGTGTTTGAAGTTTCAAAAAAATCAGTGGTCAGTTGTCACTAGTAGCTATATATGAATAAATGCACTGATAGGCTGGTGCATTGAATTGCGTTTGTCCACCGTGGAAAAGAGCATGCTTTTTGCCTTTAACGGAACATTGCTAGAAACAGAGCATACCGAGCATGCTCAGATTGCATTACTGAAATTATAAAAAAACAGGGGAACTATGTGTTTATTTAAAGTTAGATTTGGTGCATGCTGCGAGCTTTGAGTCTTTCGGCGTCTGTTGTTACTGACAACGTTACTGTAGCTACAGGATGAGCACCCTAACGGGAGAAATAAAACATGACCTAGAACCTCCCACATACTTCCCATTCCATCCCACCAATCAGTCAAGCTCCTTGCAATAATTACACATCTTGCATCTGGATTCATTTGCATCTACAATTTTACTTGGCACCAGAATATGCATAATTACCCCCACATCTAGTGAAGACACACAGTAGAATGCTCAGGGTTAAATCCACTCCTACAAAGTTTTCATGAGTCCACTATGGCCAGAGTAGACTTATGTAAACTCTGTAAGACTACTACTGTAAGGTACTATCGCTGATCGCGTAATTATCTCTAGCCTTAAGAAATAAGATGTTAATTTCAGGCAGACTGCGAACGTGCCAACATACAGCATGCAATTTGCGCTGCGAGTCTTACATGCATAAATCTGGTCCTAAATGTTGTACTTAAGTGGTTTCAGATTCATCCTCTGGTTTAATAAGAACTTCTGTTACAGAATTTTTTCTTTAAAAGGAAGGTTCTGTCTGAGGTTGACTATTGCAGATTTTGTATCATCAACCTCATTAGGACATTTTAATAGACAGATAAGTGAGGCAGCTAAAAATGGTTAAAGAAATTAATATAATTAAACAAATTTTTAAATTACTGCTAGAAAGTTGGACAGCATTCCCAATTTATCATGCTTACAGAAGTGGATATACACTTTCTTGAACTAAAAAGAACTCAACAGTTCAACTAAAGTTGAGAACAAAGGGCTTTGACATATGTGACACATAAAGACCATTTAATTAAAACTGTGTTCTAAATATGACCCGTGTAGTAAAACAAAAAGAAAAAAATCTGCTAGGCTGAACTGGCCAATGCATGACTGTAGTTCATACCTCTGGAAGTAGTGCAGGCAGAACGTCCAGAGCAGAAGCTTCTGTCCCAGTTTGGATGGAGAGTGTGCCGTCAGGACCAGAACCACAGGGACCAGCAAGGAGGGCAGCTCCTGGAGGAACCAAGCCAACTTGGCCGGCACCAGCAACCTCGCAGAGGGGTTCACGTAGCGCCCGTAGGGAGTGCGGACCCTCATCTGTCTGAAGAGGAACATCACCCCGCCGAAGACCAGCCCACAGCTGAGGTACCACACGGTGCCTTCCTGGCACGACATTTTCAGATGGCCTCTGCGGGACTGCTGTACGGTGCGGGCCCTGTGCCTCTCTCCATCTGGGGCAGGCTGCCGTGGCTCACTCCCTAAAGTCCTCCCCAAACTCCTCCCCAAAAAAACCACCCCAAGCTGACACCAGAAAAAGAGAAGGGAACAGATTTAAACTCCAGTTGCTGTTGGAACTCGCCAGGGCTGCTCTCTCTTCTTGTAGCCTGAGCGCCCGAGTTTCTGCCTTGTGAAATCCCACGAAATCCAAGTCCTGTGACTGTCACTCTGACTTTGACGTCTTGTAAAAAAAAATTTTTTTTTCATGGGAGTTGTCAGTGAATAGGTACTTTCCCAGAAAGCAGAGGAATGCTGTTTAATTGAGGAGAAACCTGCTTGCTTGGCACCATGCCTTTCAGCAAGATGGCTATCAATCTTTACACTGGAATACATAACTCATACACCGTGAGCTCCACAATGTTTGGGACTAAGACTTTTTTTTTCTGGATTTGGCTCTCTTTAAATTCGCAGTCAAACAAATTGTGTGTGGTTCGAGAGCACATTCTCAGATTTTATTAAAGAGTATTTTTAGACACATTAATTTCACCATGCATAAATTACAGCAATGTTTATACATAACCTCCCATTTCAGGGCATCATAATTTCTAGGACATGTTAATGTTAGATAAATGAAAGTAGTCATGTTTAGTACTTCGTCTGTGACCCTTAGACATCACGATGTGCAGAGTGTCTTCTCTGGTGATGCTCTGCCAGACCTGTACTGCAGCCATTTTCATCTCCTGCTAGTTTTGGTGGATAGTTGCCTTGAGTTTTCCCTTCAGCATATGAAACGCATATGTTCAATTGGATTCATTCGGGGAATGACTTAGCCAGTCAAGAATTTTCCAGTTTTTTTTTTTGCTTTTAAAAACTACTTAGTTGCTTTAGCAGTGCGTTTGGGATCACTGTCTTGCTGTAGAACAAGTTCAGACGCATCTGGTTGAATCTGAGCGGGAAGGATGCTTCTCCACGCTCCAGAATCAGTGGGCTGCTTCCGGCAAGCCCACTCTTGGTATCTTTCATATTTCTTTCACTTTCCGCCCAATTTTTCTAGCTCTAACTAGTCGTACAGTTTTTGCACTACATTCAACCTTTTTACACCAAAATGACCGGCTAGTTCCAGACATTGTCACTTGTATTCAGATTTTTAAAAATATTCAAAACTTTTTGAAATATTCAACTTTTTCTGTGGTCACTCCATAGAGGGTCAGTCATGGACGTTTAGTGGAATGCTTTAGTAGGACACATGTGCAGGTGGTCACTCACGTTTAGTACGACGCACTTCCAATGGCACAGGATTGTTAAGCACAGCTTTATCGCCTAATGTTACTCTAGCTAACCCTAACATGTTAGCGTTTCGCCTACTTCAGTTAACCTAGTTAGCGCGTACGGATGAGTAGGAGCTACGGACACACAGCTACAACCCACGTACAGATGCTATCCTGCATGCATGAGTAGGAGCTAATGATACATAGCTACAACCACCGATACAGATGTATGGACACACAGACAACAAATAACGTTACAGAAGTGAGGACATAACTAGCTAGCTATATAGTTAGCCAAGTTTTACTCATGACACTTTTAGGATATGACTAATCCCTGGAACATAATCGCTACTTGCTGATCCCCGGCTGTATATGTAACGCTACAGTGCACCATGGGTCTGGACGGTTTCGTGCTTCTTCTGAGCTATGTGCCCTCCTTGAAATGCTTTGAGGCTTGACGACAGTGCCAGTTGGAATCTGAAGCAAGTCCACACAATTCCTTCAGGTATTGTAACCTTTCTAGTTCATTCTGCTGCTGCTACCAGCATAATCAGTTACGTCAAATGAGCCAGTATCTGTGGCAGCCAAACATGCCCAAACCCTAACACCCCCACCGCGTTTCACAGATCAGGCGAGGGTGCTTTGGATCTTGGGCAGTTCCTTTCGGCCTCCACACTTTGCTCTTGCCATCACTCTGAAACAAGTGAATCTTCATCTCATCTTTTCCAGAATTCTGCAGGCTCTTTTAGGTACTTCTTAGCTAACTGTAACCTGGCCATCCTGTTTTTGTGGCTAACTACTGGTTTGTATCTTGCAGTGTAGCCTCTGTAGCTCTTTCTGTGATGTCTTTTGCAGACACTGACACATTCATGCCTGCCTCCTGAGGAGCGTTCGTGATCTGCCAGACAGGTGTTTGTGGGTTTCTAAGTGTCACCATTATCATGTAGTTCATCCATTTATCAAGCCACCCCCTGCCCAGTCTCATCTGCAACTAGTATGATATACAGTGTCTATCTGGGAGTTCATAAAAAATATTCTTTCACCACCTATATTTCATATTCTATCAAGCAACAAGATAAAGTCAGCAATAGCCTGAAGGTATGCCAATACAGTGGTGAAAATCGCTGTTCACTGAATATCGAAATAAATAAGAATAATTCTGGAGTAATTATACCATGTAATTCGACTGTATATATCGGTGACTAAATATGGAATAAATATACAATCTTACCATTGGTTTTACATGAAGATGTCCCTTTCAAGAATCAGTGGTCATTTATTGTCTTGAAGAATCTGTTTGAAAAATAAAAATACAAGTAGAAAGTAGGGGCAGGCATTTACATCTGCCACAAGGAAAATCTCACCATTGTAACTCTTTTCACTCCATTCTGGTTTGATGGAGGACTCTTTTATCGAGTAGAGAACAGTATAAGCTTTCCAGTGGTGCATGGCAAGTCTCATTTGAAATTTATAACAAAGACTGCGGGCCTTATGCATCAGCATGAATTGTTGCTTCAGTACAGTGCTGTGCAGTTAACCATAATGTTATGCAGTAATATACAGCCACTTGTTGAGGTGTAATCATTTTTTTTGTTCTTTGGTTTTTGGAAGATTTTATTAAATTTGCGAGCTCATCAGTATGGCTAAAGCAAATTCACGTCATACATAGATTTGGGGAGTGGGTCACACGAGAAGGAGGAGGCATGAAGTCAAGCAAGGATACATATGAAAATAGTGAAGATGTATGTATTACTGCTTGTATCGTTCCAATTATTTATGTTGTCGCATTTTTAATATTTTTACATTTGCATTGGGCATACGAGACAAATTTATTGTGTGCTGATACGTGCTAGAAAAATTCTCTTTGAGTGATCAAATAGTAACATTTGTAAAATGACATCCCATCCCCATGCAACACAAAATTACAGAAAAGCATACAAGAGTGAATAACTACATATTTAGGTATGTGTAGCACAGTATGTTTTTTTATTTATTATTTTTCAATTTGACATCACGGTTTCATCTTAAACCATCATAATGAGCAAATGTATATGCTTTATAATTGACAAAAATAATTTTATTCATTTTTGGAGAGGTTATATAGGTGATATTTCAGGATTTAATTTCAAACGGAGACCAATTTCATTTTTACGAAGATAATTGAATTTGTGGCACTTTATTTCTACCAATAATTATGAATATCAACTAATGTATTATATGTAACTATGTATTGTAAATGGTACAAGTGTCTTGCTTCATTTAAGCCATTTTCCAAGTGTGATGCTCACACCTAGTGTTATAAAGCCTTAAACAGAACACCCCTTAAATAGGTGAGGATTGACCATATTTTGCATCTGAGCAAAGGGGTTAATTATGTTCTAAAAAGTTGATTTTGGTAAGCCTAAGGTTTGATCTATGTCTCTGATGGTTTTCCCTTATTTCTCAGACTCATAATGGCTTTCTTGACTTTCATTGGCACAACGTAGTCCTTATGTTGACAACTAGTAACAGCAGACTCTGAAGGCAACCAAAAGTCTAGAATCAAGACTAGATACTGAAATCTTGCCTATACCTGCAATAAGGACGCAATCAAACACGCCTGACTGAAGAGAAACACCTGTTAAGCCATTTGTCCCAAACGTTATGGTGCCATAAAATGGGGGACTATGTATAAAAAGTGTCGTAATTTCTACAGGGTAAAACCAAAAGTTTTAAAAATACACTTTAATAAAAGCTGAGAATGTGGATTGTTTGATGACAAATCTAAAATTGTGGAACAGTTTATATTGATAAATTGATCAAAAATGATTTGAACTAGACTTAGATGAATTATCTCCATGACTTAATCTCCATTTGCCACGAAACTAATTTTTAGGTGTCAAGTGAACCTGGCCACACCTTCCTAGCAGGAAGTCGAACTGGAATGACAAGACCGAGATTGATGTGCATGCAATTTACAGCTAGCAAACTAATGGCATAATTCATGGCCTTGGCCATGGCCTTGGCCGCACTAAATAAATCGCATATTTAGTGCGATTTCGGTGTCGGATGTACAAATTCAAAAGAATCCCAATGAAAACAAAATAAGACTCCTGCATAGGACCCTAGGATCAGAGGCCTCAGGGCCAAAGAGGCAGTTTCATCGCTTTCCGTCCACTCTGCTGCTAGTGATATAAGCAGGTCTATCACCACAATTCCAATAAATTAAGTCCACTTCAGGCATTCCGCTGAAGATGCTTAGCAGGTTTAATCACCCTCTGTGGTTTTACTCATCATCCTTCAGACCCATGTCAGCTGTGCCTTTAATTGCCAAACACACAGCTAGCCTCATCATTATTCAGACATCATGCTGGTTTATGGCTCAAAACTAGCATGCCTGGCCAGTTTTTTTTTTTTTTTTTGCGAGGCATCAAAACCAAAATCTAAACCAAATGGATATGGAAACATTTCTCAGTGGAAAAAAAAACCTTTGCTTGGTAACTGCTGGGGTCTTACATTACATTACATTACAGGCATTTAGCAGACGCTCTTATCCAGAGCGACTTACACAACTTTTTACATAGCACTTTACATTGTATCCATTTATACAGCTGGATATATACTGAAGCAATGCAGGTTAAGTACCTTGCTCAAGGGTACAACGGCAGTGTCCTTACTCGGGAATCGAACCTGCGACCTTTCGGTTACAAGCGCAGTTCCTTACCCACTGTGCCACACTCCGTCCTACCGGTCTGGTGTAAATGCTAACTTTCTATGTTTATTACTGCATTTCATGTTTTTACTTGTATTCTATGTTTTTACTTTGCATTGTATGTTGTATTTAATTGCCTTGGTACTGTTTTCAATGCTGCACAACCAATTGCCCCTCTGGGGACAAATAAAGTTCTACTTGACTTGACTGCAGCATGAACTCGGCAGAATTCTGAGGATCCCAGGAGTAAGTGCAGATGTCAGAATTACAGGCTTGCTGTGGGCGGAGAAAGCCTGTTTAAAGAAGCAGGAGGAGAGAGGTCTAGATGAACCACATTCGAGCGCTGCACATCCTGAACCCGGCAGAACCAAGGCTGCAGTCCCTGCTTCCATTTCCCCAAAACCGAGCGTCTATTCTTAGTCTATCTTCAGTAATTCAGTGTTCCGAGCTGAGAAGGAGAAATGAAAGAATGAAACATCTGGAGGAAAGGCAATGGGTAAACAAGCACACCGCAACACCTCTGATTGCAAAATACATGCAAACAAGTACTGGTTCCATATTGAACAATTTTCATAAACACTCGGGAATTCCTGCCCAAGTTAGGGCCCGTTTGTCCTTTCCAGAGAAGGACAACAGGCAGAAAACAGAAAAAAAAAAAAAAACATTTTTTCATTAGCTTACATAAGTGCTGTTATTTTACTAAATCATTTTGTTAAAACATCTAAAACAGCTGCTACGCATGCTGGGCTTCATCAGTGGAGGCAGAGAGAGCATTTTCTGTCAGCAGACAATTCAAAACAAACAAATTATTTTGCTTGAATGCCCTCCAATTCTTGAAAGTTCCAAAAGAAAAAAGGCATGAGCATATATATCTATGCATAGTATATTTTTTATTTAGCCTATAAGCCAATGTCTACATTGTTTCAATAAGGGAGCTGTCCATTTTATTTATAATATGCAAAGTCTATTTTGTAGTTGTTATAGGCCATTTTGTTTAATCTTTATTTTGCATGTACCCATCCCAAATGTTTTACAGGCTAATAGCCTATTCATTTTGCTATGATGTGAGAGGGTATATGCCTTCACCTCATCCATGAATTTGATTTGCGTAAGCACACAATATCAATATTATATTGTTCTGCTGTACCCACTGCCTTGTCTAATGTTTAGCACCTGTTTGTAGTGCTGAAAAGTAAAATAAAGAAATGTTCTATGACGTGAACTTTGTGTGAAAGTTGACTAGTAGCGGACTAAATTTAAAATTGTATGGCTTAGCGTCCCTTAGCCTTTGTTGAATGCCTGATTCATATTGGTCAAAAATAAATTTACAATAAGGTCACGAATTGAAATTGACTAACGTAGTTGTTAACATTAATTATGTACAAATACATTAGCAAAGCTGTACAGATGAACTTACCAGTAGTTAGTAAGTAACAATTACATTAGTCAATACCAATTCATGTGACCTTATTGTAAAGTGTTACCAATTTGTCCGAGCCAGGAACTGGAGCTGAAGTTGGGTCCCGGGTGCTGCACTGTGGCTAGGATGGGTCAAATGTAGAGACGAATTACCCCTCACGGGAAATAAAGTGCAACTTGAACCGTACCCTTTTAGTGGTTATCGGAAATGAACCACACAGGAAGCAAGTAACTGTGACCCTGCCTTCAGCATTAAACAAGACCAGATTAAAACCTAGTATATGGCTGGACCTAACACGCGTGATCCGGCCGACCAATGGTGTGACTTCATAACTCGGCCGACCAATGGTGTAACTTCATCATTCACTCAGTCAGTCACAGACATTCGCGTTTTTAGGGTTGGCTGGTGAGGTCCAGCCAAAAACAAAATCCTTCAGTAATTGAGCTGAAATGGAGACGGCAGTAATAAGGCTCCCTCTAGCGGGGACTTGAATGTACTCACGACAGGATCTCTGCAGAATGGAATGAACACGGTCATATCTACCGGGGCTGTGCAAGTCGGGGTCAGGCAGTGAATGCTAGGTATTTGGGAGAAGACAAACTAGCCAAAGGAACTGTTTTTGCTAGCCAAACACAATTTTCATCTTTACTGGTAGCTGTGACAGCTGAAGAGAGATCTTTGGCATTTCCATAATATAGCAAGTTGATTGCATACTAGTCAGGTCCATAAAGGGACAGACTCTTTTTATTATTTTGCTCTGTACTCCACCATTTTAGATTTGTAATCAATTCACAAAAGTTGTACCCTCAGCTTTTATGTAAGGGTATTTTTTTATGCATGTTGGTTTCACTCAAGAATTATGCATAAAAATACTGTAATCTCTATACAGTGAAACAAAAATGTATAAAAATTCAATTAAAAAAAACTACCCTACAATAAAAGTTATGAAAGTGCACTTTAACCACATGTGAATTGTTGGATTGAAAATCTAAAATTGTGGAGTACAGAGCCAAATCAAGAAGGAAAAAAAATTATGTGTCTTTGTCCCAAACATAAGTTACTGAAACACTACACTCTACAGACATACGAAACGTTGTGGAGTGTTTAAAAATAACAATGCATTCAACAGAAAAACACAAAGACCAGAATCCTTTTGAGTATTTCACTTTAATACATTTGAAATGAAGGGTAGATAAGATCTGCAAGAGTGTACAGGGGTACTTAATCAATGGAACCTGAGATAATCTCCACACAGGAGCACTTCATTGTTTTTTCCCCTCCACCAGAAAGAGGTTCTTGACTACAAGAGGTGACACCAGTATTGTCTCGGATAAAGGTCAAATAAAACGCTAAAAATGGCAACATACGTGGGGGGGGGGGGGGGGGAGTCCTCTGGGACAGTTCTGTAACGTCCTCATCATGGTCGCCGTTGGCAGGGTCAAAAAACACGACCTCTTCCCGCTGTCCCAAGTCATCAGCCATGATTTTACAGGAGGCATCGTGTTCCTCTTCCTCCTCAAATATTAATTCAGAGCTGGTCACTGCGGAGCTGGTCACTGCGGAGCTGGTCGCTGCGGAGCTGCGGTCTGCGGTCGCACAGGAGGGCCATCTGACCGCCGGGTAATGTGGGCGTAACGCCAAGAGGTAATTGGGCGGTCTCTCCTGAGGAACCGCGGCCGGCTTAGCCCCGCCCCACTCCTGACGGGACGGAGGTTTAGCGGAATCCTGGCGGCTGTCGTCCTGACGGGAGGGCCCGCTGCGTTGGGGTTACAGGGCCCAGTCCGCTGCGTTGGGGTCGCAGGGCCCAGCCCGCTGCGTTGGGGTCGCAGGGCCCAGTCCGCTGCGTTGGGGTCACAGGGCCCAGTCCCCTGCGTTGGGGTCACAGGGCCCAGTCCGCTGCGTTGGGGTCACAGGGCCCAGTCCGCTGCGTTGGGGTCACAGGGCTCAGTCCGCTGCGTTGGGGTCACAGGGCCCAGCCCGCTGCGTTGGGGTCACAGGGCCCAGCCCGCTGCGTTGGGGTCACAGGGCCCAGTCCGCTGCGTTGGGGTCACAGGGCCCAGTTCGCTGCGTTGGGGTCACAGGGCCCAGTTCGCTGCGTTGGGGTCACAGGGCCCAGTTCGCTGCGTTGGGGTCACAGGGCCCAGTCCGCTGCGTTGGGGTCACAGGGCCCAGTCCGCTGCGTTGGGGTCACAGGGCCCAGTCCGCTGCGTTGGGGTCACAGGGCCCAGTCCGCTGCGTTGGGGTCACAGGGCTCAGTCCGCTGCGTTGGGGTTACAGGGCCCAGTCCGCTGCGTTGGGGTCACAGGGCCCAGTCCCCTGCGTTGGGGTCACAGGGCCCAGTCCGCTGCGTTGGGGTTACAGGGCCCAGTCCGCTGCGTTGGGGTCACAGGGCTCAGTCCGCTGCGTTGGGGTCACAGGGCCCAGCCCGCTGCGTTGGGGTCACAGGGCTCAGTCCGCACGTCCGTGTCGGGCTCACCGCAGCGGCGCTCTCGTGGTCCGGGCTGCTCCCCGTGCCCGACGATCAGCTGACAGACAGACCAGCCGACGAGATCAGAGAGCCTGTGCAGGACCGTGCAGGCAGAGGTGCTTCAGCAGGACGAGGAGCTCACAACCCCAGGACCGCCGATCCCACCCCAGCATAGCGACACGGCAGGCGCACAGACTCTAATACAGCATTTCTTTTATTTAATGTTAAAAATAAAAAATGTCATTCTCAGCAGGAGGGCCGTTTGTTTCCCCACAAAGAACACAATTTGGGGCGGCGGGGGGAGGGGGGGGGGGCGACGTCCTGATAAATAATTGTAATCAAAAGGCACAGCTGCAGTTCGATGAGGTTGTTTCCATTACAGGTTTCCCGTTGACACACACGCCGATCTTAAACAGTAACAAAACAAAAAAAAAAAAAGATTATATATTTATATATAAAGATGCTACTACTGGCCTGTGGTGATGCAGCACCAACTCGTACCCAAACCGTCATAAAGCAAATTCGCCAAGGTGACGTTGGAGCAAGCCGCTGGTGTGCCTTGGTATTTACACAGTGTATTCCCTGTAAATCTCAGTGTGCCGTGCCTCATTGCTCACATCGTCTACATTACATCATCAGAAATGTAAATTTGACGTTTTATGACACACTTTCAGTACTCCAGAGAAGCACTGAGCAGCTGAACCATGTCTGTAAGTCTGGAGTCTGAGCCTCCTCCAGCAGGCTATGGTTCCAGGTAGCCTTAGCGCTGCTAGCGCCGTCCCTTATAATGAACACAGCCCTCAGCTCCCCCCCACCCCCCCCCGCGTGCGACAGCTTCTCTTCAGGGTGCGGGGGCGGGGGGTAGGCAACCCCGGTCCTGAAGCGCCGGAGCCGTTCCTGGTTTCTGTTCCACTGTATAGCCGAGTTAACTAGGCTAAATGAACGCAAGGGACTGTGTGCTGGAGCTGTTCAGCTGTTACAGCATTCAGGACGTGGACACTCTTCATTACATTACATTACAGCCATTTAGCGGATGACTGTTACATAGCGTTTACATTGCGTCCGTACATACGGCTGGGTATCTACTGAAGCAATGCAGGTTGAGTACCTTGCTCAAGGGTACGACGGCAGCGCCCTACCCGGGAATCGAACACCGTGACAAGCCTCTTCTCTCAGATTCTAAATAAATCGATTTTTGTGATTAAGCTAGGGTGGAACGAAAACCAGGAACAAACATCACTGCCACTCCAGGAACAGGGTTACATACCCCTGGTGCGGTGCAATCACCGCACATCTTGTTCGTGGTGACAGTCACACTCTTGAGCACGAAGGGCAGCCCAGAGCTGACAGAGTTCACAGACTCTGGTGCTGAAGCGGAGCCAGAGGAGGGGGAGAGCCGCGGAGCTGTCCTGCACCGCAGCGTCGCCGCCGCTCAGACAAGATGGAGGACGCGGGCGCCGGAAGAGGAGGGTGCTCCGGGTCCGTCTGGGCGGCGTACGCAACGCGCCGACCGCTAACTTGGGCGCGTTCCGTATCGCGGCCTTTACAGCTTCACCCACAGCTCCTCCCCTTAACGCAATCAACTGAACTTTAGCTAAATAAAAAATAAAAATGCAGGCCATTACACACACACACACACTGTAACACAAAATGACTTTTACACTCAAAAATGATTAGGGGGAAATGACAGGTATAAGCATAAGCTAAAAACGTGCTACCAGTTGCTTTTAGTTAAACGTAAAAACCTATAGATTATAATAAAATCAACGTAAAGAAAGGAAAGATACAGGGGAAGTTAAAAGTAACAGAGGCAGGAACTATATTTTAAGTGACTAGTAATATTAAGAATAATGCTATAAAATAGGAGGTTTTTGTTTTTGGTATAGATCGTATAGCAGAACGTTAGCAGGATCGGTTGTGTGAAGCCCTTTTATTACCAAACTACAGCTGCGGGCCAAAGTTGTACACGGTTGGCGGTCCGCTACCTACTGGCTAGCGATCGGAAAACAGCAGCGGTCACTGCATCTAGCTAGTCGGCATTCTAATCAGGTATCATTAATTAAAAATGAGCTTCTTTGTGTTCGTTTTCCTTTTTACATCCAGCAGAACTCATCTGGTTTTCATACATTTTTTTTGTCACTGAAGCAGTTACATGTACCCAGGCCCGAGTAGAGCGGTCAATGTGAAGATAGGACAGGTTTTTTCTTTTTTTTTTTTTTTTGTTTTCTCGGATTTTATTATTTTTATTTTTGCATTTGTTGCCGGGGAAAAACGAGAGCCATGCCGTCCCTGTGTGACCCCGGGACACCGACCCCTCTCCACCTGGTTCCCAGCACGAAAAATAAGACCCCAAACACACACCCGCTCGTCCCCCGCGGAACCGCGAACCACGACCGCGTTCGTCGGCACGCCTCGGCCATCAGGATCCGGTCAAACCAGGGAGGAGCTCCGTTTTCTCAAACGCGCTAGACATCTGCGAATAGCCGATACCCAAGCGCCTCGGACCTTCACGGTTGCCCCTAGCGATGGGGTGGGGGGGTGCGAGACGGAAGGGGGGGGGGGGGGTAGCTGGAGCTGCGGTGGTTTCCTGAGATGGTGGTGGAGGTGGTAGAAGGGGGGGGGGGGGTCAGGGGGAGGGGGGTGGGGAGGAGGTCTCAGTGGACGGTCAGGGCCCCAGCTGCATAGCTCACAGAGCTATCCTGCCAGTTCCGGCACTGGCTGGACTGGGCGTAGTTCAGGAAGGAGAAGTTCATGTCCAGCCCTGTCTTCTTCAGCTCGGCTACAGCCTACAAGAAGAAGCACACAGTGTTCAGCGCACGCACACACACGCACACACACGCACACACACGCACACACACGCACACACACGCACACACACACACACATCGGCGACATCACACCACGGTCCCAATGACATCTGCTGGGTTTTTTTTTTTTTTTTTTGATTATTCGAGAAAGTAATTAACAAAATGATTGATAACTGCAGTCCCTAGTTACATCCAAGATATTCTCAATTTTTCAGTCTGCCAGATGGTGGTAGGATTTCATGTCAACCTGATACACGCCACTAAAGAAAAACCATCGATCGTCCCTATAAAAAGAATCTTATTCCCTGTACCAAGATGCTGGCTCTCTCATTATCTGGAAATATGCCCGTGACCTTAAGATTGCTCAAGGTGCTAAAACAGATTAATAACACAGGAGGGAGAACAGAGGGGAACGCAACTAAAAATGGATTTTCTTTTTTTATTATATGGCTTCAGTGCCTTCTTTCCAGAGCACTGGAAACTACAGCCTTCAAATCCCTGCCCTCTAATGATAAAATCTGACCAGTACTGGTCAGGTCGTTTCACTAAATCATTACAAACTTTAAAAATAAAAAGACACAGAAGCTTTTCTCTGTAGACATATTTCTGATCACTTCATTAGCACAACACAAACCTTAGAGACAAGCCTTGCATTGCTGCCATTTCAGCAGAAAGACCTGAGCAGCATTTTTTACAAAGCATCCATTTATACTGCTGGATACTTACTGAAGCAATTCACCTACTGCTCAAAGGTACAACCACAAAATCCTACCAGGGAGTCAAACCAGCAACAATTAGCCTAGGTTAGAAGCCCAGTTCCTTACCCATTGTCCTACACTGCAGCCTGCTCTGCACAAAGGCCTGGCACAAAGCTACCCAACTCCTACTGGCGCTTTGGAAAACAGGCCTTATACAAAGCTACCCAACTCCTACTGGCGCTTTGGAAAACAGGCCTTGCACAAAACTACCCAACTCCTACTGGCGCTTTGGAAAACAGGCCTTATACAAAGCTACCCAACTCCTACTGGCGCTTTGGAAAACAGGCCTTGCACAAAACTACCCAACTCCTACTGGCGCTTTGGAAAACAGGCCTTATACAAAACTACCCAACTCCTACTGGCGCTTTGGAAAACAGGCCTTATACAAAACTACCCAACTCCTACTGGCCCTTTGAAAAACAGGCCTGGCACAAAACTACCCAACTCCTACTGGCCCTTTGGAAAACAGGCCTGGCACAAAACTACCCAACTCCTACTGGAAGACGGCTGCAAAGCCAGCACATGGCCTGCGAGCGAAACTCACGTTTAGCAGCACTCCGATGGGGTGCCGTCCACAGATAGTGTTGTGATATTTCTTCAGGTAGTTGCTGAAGGACATAGGGTCCAGCTGTTCTATAATTCCCATGCCCTGTAAGGAAGAAACGCAAGACTGAGAGCTGGTCCTTAAACCTCCCCCAGCAATGCAATTAAGAACACCAAGGATGACTCATTCGGGCACATGTCTGAGACTCAGGAGTAAGGGGGTAGACGATTAAATTAGGAAAATTACAGACAGAAAAATAAGTTACCGTGGGCTGGCTTTGTATAGATAAGCACAGGCCTCTGTGGGAGATAGCTTTTGCATTAACTTGCCAAACTCGGACAAAAATGGATAAAATTGTAGGTTTATGCAGTTACCATATTTGAGTTAGTTTATGCAAGTTCCAAATTTGAGTTTGGAGTATTTTGAGAATCAATATAGAGAACAAGATAGATGTCAGGCTGAAGACTTACTGACAAAAAAACTACCCTTTTCACAGGATTCAAAGTCCCAATCAATCAAATCCAGTCGAATGTTACATTCATCTACATAGTGAAAGGAACCTATATTTCACAGCACAAATATTAAAAGTTGCACTTAAATTCACAACGGTGTGGCCCGAAAACACAGACGCTGTAAGACTATCACCCAAAGAGCTGCTGAAATCAAGAAATAATTTGGATCCGATGCGTTTTCATCCTATTGTAAATCACCCAAATTGTGCTACGTGACTGAGCTACCATAACTACCTTCATAAACCAAAATACAGCGAGGGGGTTTAACCTGACCTTATTTCACATCCCCTCCCCCATCCCTTATTTAAGAGCAGCTCAGGAGCTGCCTCTCTTTTCTCTGGTATCACAGTCTCGCTGCTGAGTGGCTTTAAGGCCAAAGGTCATCCCACTGCGGGGGGGCTGGGGGCCTTAAAGGACACGACCGGCGAGCGGGAAGCCGAGCGGCCATGTTTTATTCAGCCCGATAGCGGCCGCCGTGCCCAGCGATGACCGCTCAGGAACCGCCAGTAACCGCGGTAACGGGAACAAAGGCCGCTCGACACACCGCAGGCTGTGACTGAACTTAAAAGTGGCTGTCAAAAAAACCGACTCCAGACTTTATAAAAGCAGGAATTCTTTGACCCCGAATGCTCCGCTCCAATTACGAACAATAAAAAAAATGACACCGCAGGATGTCCTGGAGTAAAACTAGTCCTGCTCAAATTGGGCAAAAAGGGGCATTTTGGTGGCACAATTGGATTAAAAGATGTAGATGTAGACGATGTAGATGATAGAGAGAGAAATTCAACAGTAATTCACATAATAAAATGAATTTTTGAGGCAACCACCTCGAAGAACTTAAGCATGTTACAAGTTATTGGGCATGTTAATATTTAATACTGAAATTCATAATCAGGATTTGACTACTGATTTTATGAGACTGATTAATTATGAGAATGATTATACTTTTGCACCATTTGGTCATAGCGTAAGGTTTCATGTAGGTATGTTCCCTTTACTAGTTGGCGTTCTTGTGGGAGTATACGTGTATATTACCAGTATAGCTGGTAACCCCTTGTCAAACTACATACATTTATATTTATATCCCCTGTATACATTGGTGCACAAGTATGAGGACTAATGAGACGAATATGTTTCAATTCTCTATCCTCACAATTCTACAATAATTAGAGGTGTTTCCCCTACACTGGTACAGAGGTAGTGTAAACACAGGATTCTGTGTTTCTTATGCAAATGAGAAGAGCCAAAATGCGGGAAAAAATATATACTCCAAGGAGCTCTAAGTAGCCCTGTAGCGGGCAAAGCACATGTGGAAAATGTATTTTGAAAAAAAACCTAGTCGGCTTACCCACTTTTTCACAGACGGGCCCAAAAATTAATTTTTGCCTGCGTCACTGTCGTTTGAGCAACACGAGTAACTAAAACAGAAATCTCTCCTGGGGTTTTCAATTATTAGCCTGTGTGGCAAAAAATGAGTTTGATCAGAACGCCAAAACATTATTTGTCGCTTCACCCCACTTCAATTCATAATAAAGTTATAAACAACAAACATTTAGAATTTGAAATGTCCAGTGTTCCAAAGATGCAGCGTTCCACGGGCTAGCACGACCAATGTAGTAAGGCCTAGCCTACCCCAGTTACACCCCATGTAATTTTAAACTGAGAAATGCACTCCAAAATCAGTATGATATCTCTCACGTCCTAAACATCTGCACACTGCGTGTACAAGCGCTTAACCAAAGCTTACCATCTTATCAAGGTTCTCGATCGATCTGTAGATCTCCCCCTGGGCCTCGTCGTAGTAAGTGTAACGGAATCGATGACCTTCACGAGGGGAGAAAAAAAACAAAAAACAAATATCAAATCAAAGACAGTGCTCTGTGTGATGTGCTGCCAGCAATGCTAACTCATGTTTGGGTAATGGCTTTAGTGGTCTGGGTTTGATCATTTTATTCGCCAAGCTCATTATTCTTTTCACAGGACCGTGTAAGGCACATGCAGAGAAAGACTCTGACCGAACTTCACAGCGCTCTCTGCCATATCGGAGTGAGGCAGGGCTGACCCGGTCACAGCACCGAGCAGATCTGACTTTCACTGCCAACATCCAAAGCAAAGAAATGCACCTTCCTCTTACAAATAGTACCTTTCCCATTAGTTTACCATTAAAGGTACTGGAGAGATTAAACGCCATGTTCACAGACTCGGTGGCTGGCTCTGTGCCCTGAGAGTCGCAGTAAGGCACTCCTCGTGGATCCTGTCTCACTCACCCCAATGGCAGAAGTCTGACGAGATCACAAAGAGGTTCGAGGGGTCGGCCAGGTATTTGCTGAGCAGCTTCCCGTACTCTTGCTCTTTGGACTCGCTCAGGGCTCCCACTAGCACTGGGACGATGGAAAAGTTGTCTTTATGGCTGCAGATGGAGACAGGGGTGGGGGTGGGGGGTAGAGAGGTGGAGAATAGCGGTAAGCTCAGAGGCCCAGAGGGGTCAGCTTGCTGAATGCGGCTGCACTCCTGTCCTGACGGCGGGAGGCACAGACCGGGCAGCAAAATGATTGGTCGGACGGAAAAACAGAAAACAAATAAAATAACAAAACCGGTCAGGGAGTGGGGAAAACAGGACATACGGAGAGGACCTTCAATACCTCCAGTAAACCAGCAATCGTCAGGCTCTTGCAGCAGAAACTCTCTCTGTGGTTACATATCATCAGTGTCTGAAAACTGACTGGCAGTTTCGCGCCGTAGAGGAAAGGGGCGGCGTTTCTGCAGCTCGCCTCTGAACTGCACGGCTACGGGCCAATCGGTGCCGGCGGGGATTCCACGGCTGCCCGGCGGAGCAGTCAAAGCGAAAGCACAAGGCCGAAAAAGAAGAGGGAAAAGAAAGCTGCGTTTAGGAGAACCTCAGGAACTCGGGCCAGGTCCCTGAGAAGACACGCGGCCTCGTGGACACGCGCTGTACTGCAGCGCAGCAGTGTATCCGGGAGGCCCGAAAACCGCCCTTCAGCCACTCTTTCCGCAGGAGCGGGGAGAGGGGAGTCTCCAATTCGGCGGGACGGAAAAAATCCGACTTCAAAGGCCCCGTCGGCACAGACCTCGGCCAGGCAGGCCTGCCAAAGAGGCCCGGCTTCCCCACTCGAGCTCTCTCACGGGCGCGCTGAGGACTGCGGGGGGGGGGGAAGGGGAGCGCTAACCGAGAGCCGCTAACGCGCTGGCACGGGCGTGCCGGCGGGAGAGCCGCGCGAGAGAGAGCCGCGGAGGACGCTGCCCTGCGGCCAGCCGCGCCAGTCTCCCTCGCTCCCAGGCATGCATTGTGGGAAGGGAATGGAGGTGTGCATTGAAGAAAGAAAATATTTTATTCCCCCCCCCCCCATCTTAATATTCATTGGATCCAGCACAGTCTGGCCGCAGTGACCCCATCTCCCCTCCAGCCAGGCCCCCTGAAACTCAGCCAAGCTGCACTGTAACCAGCTGTTTGAACACCTGAGCCAAGGCCCTATGAGAGGCCCTTGACAACAGTTACTAAAGGCAATCCATAGCCACGAGCCACCCAGGGGATCGGATTCTTGTTCATGCTCTTTAATTTCATTTCAGTTATCCAGTTAAGGCCTTGTAACACAGTGGAGCATGAAGTTACTTAGAAGGCACCGCGTATGGTTTTATAGGAGGGTAAGCACGTGGTTTGACCTTCAGAGCACTTAATCTGACATTCAAGAGCCATTCAAAACTGGCCCATGTCCATCAAGGCCAAACAAACACTCTGTCTGGGGTTTAAATTAGAAGAAAAAAACACCTTCCATAAATTTGTCAAGCTAATTCTGCAGCGCATTTTTAGGAAAGCACTTTAGTAAGTACATTCAGGACAAAGAACTGGACATGTGTAGAGTGATACGAAGTTCCTTTTAAATTCTGAGAATAACTTTGGTTGACTGAGGGCTCCAGAAGTTAGTACTCGCCTACTGATGTTACACA